>NC_072740.1:85694750-86025375 GCF_026930045.1 Uloborus diversus | reverse complement strand
TCCAACTTCTAAAGACGATGAACAGGCAGTACCTTTTGGTCCAATAACGGATTGGGTTCCCGTTTTCCAGCTTCCACAATTTAACCCTTCTGCAATCGGAATAAACAGAACAATAATTGATGATGATGATGTCTCTATAATTATGCAGCCAATTATTTTTGATTTGACAGTAAGTCATGCTTTAAATAAGTTAGAAAATGCTGTTAATTTAACAAAAGATAATAAAATATCAGAGTCTCCATCAAAACCACTAGTGCCAAGTGTTCCAATAAAATCTTCAATTGAATCTTTTGAAATTAATCCAACTTCGGTAATTTTACCAAGTATCACATTGCCACCACAATTGTCAAATGAAAGGACGCAACCATCCGTTGATGAAGAGAAATTAAGAGAACCTTCAAGCATTCCTATGCATTACACCTCAGTGCATGCAACTCCAACAAGTACTCTTAAAATTTCTCTAGCAGACATCGAAAACAAAGAAATTTTAGCTTCACCATCTTTGCGAAGTGATCCGTCTCCAAATGTTCTAGGAAACGTCAGAAAAACTACTCCACCACATGAAATTGAATCAAGTATTGTAGAATATTACAAACCAAGTGTAACAAAAGTGAGCACTTTTGCTAGAAAGAACACACCACTGAGTAATTTGATTCAACCAAAACCTTCAGAAGCAGTCTTAAGCACAATCTCTAGAATATCTGCATGGCAACCATCTTCTCCCAACCCACAAAAATTTCCTCTGTCTACTTATCCGTTGTCGAATATAGGTCCTCCTTACCAAGCACAACAGCCACTAGGACATCCTATAGTTATACCTGTTGATATTGAAGAAGTCAGACCTATGATTGGTGGAGTTAATCCTATTAATTACGACGGCAGTCGCCTATCGCAGCAAGGAATTAAACCTGGGCCTCCTTTTCCATCACTGAAACCTCCTCTCACTCAACCAAGTTTAAAAGTAGCCTCTAAACGTCCTTCACCTCCAACTACAACAAGGAAGTCCATCATACGCAATTTACCACGGCCCAAGCCTAATAACATCAGGTCAGTAACTACAGTTTGTTCTATAATTTTGTGCTGTGTTAATTAAGTTGGAAAACTCTATGGTCTTTTTGAGTACGTTTGCTCAGAAACTGGTATCGGTTAGAAAATTTTGTCTAAACATTTTATAATCAACAGCATATTTTTATAACATTAATTAAGTAAAAAGAGAGTCTTCCGATGTTATGTATGAGACAGATGCCTTCAAAAATTATACTTTGGAAGGAATTCTAATTTTGCCTTTCTAAGTCTTTGTTGTATATTTTGAATGACGTAAAAATTTAAACTGGCAGTGCAGGGAATAAGCAGAGGGATTTGTGTATTCATATACTATGCGGGCTAAAACTAAACTCCTTAAATTCATATTACTTCATGGTTTTTAATTTAGCTGAGTTTTCACTTACGACAAGAAAGTAATTTCAACATGCAACAGAAGTTGTACGACCGTGCAGTTATTTTTTATTCACAGTTTATAAATGATGGAAAGAAACTATCAAAATGAAATCTTTAAAAGTCGTACGAATTAATTTAATTTCTGAAAATACATTTATTGATATAATTTTGCAGCCGAATGTGAAACAAACTCTCTTAATACTGTAAAAGTTGGCCAAGTGCAAAGGTTTGAATTATCGCGAAGAGCAGAAGAACCCAGATAAATTCCGAGAGCAAGAATTGAAGCTGGCAAAAATGACTTAATGCTTCATGCGTTAAAATATTTTAGTCAAAGTAACTGAAGTACTAATAAAATAAATGTAATTCGTTTTTGCAAAAAAAAAAAAAATTTTTTAAAAGATACCTGATCTTTTTTAAAAAAATAAGTAACTATAGTGGAGTCGTTCAATGTAACCTATTTTTAAACGCATTAGTTGATATTATATTGTAACAAATGTAAAACTAGTATTCTTAGTGCAAAACTACTGCCTATAGTAAAATCTCAAAGTGCGCTGACCACTCAGATTTAAATCCCAACGAAAATTTTTCATGCTCATGTGTTGACAATGTTTCGTTCGATGGTGAAAAAAAAAAAAAAAAAAAAAAAAAAACGTCTCTCCAACTGACAATTCCGTTGTATGTTGAAATTACTTAATCGATGGTGGTTAACACAAGTGGTTATAGATCACTGGGTTCAAATTCCGTTTTCAAGTTTCTTTCCAAGTTGAAATTACTCTGAATTACCATGTTGAATTTTGTGTCTAGGGCAATTAGTTTCATTGTTTACAGTAGAACCATTTCTAAGGAGTCTTAAAACGTGTAAGCCGATTTAAAATTTCTTTTATTTATTCACCTTTAATACAAACCGACAGGAAAAGCTGAACTAATTGCTGCACGTTAAGCTATTTAGAAATAACCACTATTCGGTTTTACATAAATTTTAAAGCCAAAGTGACTGTGTTGTCTGACTCATCAAGATTAAAATACTTTCTCCCACACAAACCTGTTGTAATTCTTTATGTATAACAAAACAAGAGCAAAAGTTTTTATTTTAAGTTACTTGTTATTCAGCGTTATCTTTTTATTTGAAAAGTGAGTAAGAATAATCCTCCACATGTTCGTGGGTTTCTGCGTTAAACTACACTTTTACTTTTAGCATTCAATAAAACGAGTTACCTCCCACATGTTGCTTAATCTCTCGCGGTTTATACCTACGTACATTTTGTGAGAAACAATAACAGACTTTTTAATAAATCTTCGACTCTTGTGGACAATGACCTACACTCTATACCAAAAAATAAGTAACACAGAAATATGACTGTAAAATGCAAACTATTTATTGGAGCGCATTAACATCTTTCATGTTATTGAAGGAACAGGAACAGGCCCGTCATTTCCAAGTTCTTTTCTTTTTTGGGGGGAGGGGATATGAAATCAATGCATTTTATCGGAAAAAACATCAAAATACAAGCCAAAATGCATAATTACATTGTTTTCAAATCCCGCTCGGGGAGGGGTTAATTGAGCCCCCCCCCCCCCCCCGATTGTAAAAAGAACGGGTCTGAATAGGAATGTCAATAGGAATTGCACTCAAAATAACTGAGGAAAATAACAATCAGTTTTTAATTACACAGTATAAACATTACAATGTCATTACTCATTTCTAAGAATGTCAAATTCCGAACATTTATAACAGTAGAATTAGCGATCACCTCTACTGGTGATACAGACTCATTTTCAGAAATTTGGAACAAATGCGTTAAAAATTGAGCACCAAACAAACGTAACATCTAACGAAACGAAAGATATAGCAACTGCTGAAACGAGCTTGTTTGTATATCTAAAGTATTATTATTGACATAGCTATGTGTAGTCAAGCAAATATTTTACTGAGAATTTGCTTCTGCCTTTCACTGCAAGATGTTAAAATTTTGATGCTGTAGCCTTTCTTCGTCTCGAGTTATGCTAATTTTTCTTACAGGTGGCACCCAAAATTCAATATACATAATTTTCTCTTTCCTTTGATGAGAGAAAAACTGATACCCAATTCTAATTTAGGGCTCGTTTCAATAAATATCACCCATAAATAACAATTTAATATCATTACTGTTCATTTTAAAATCGAAAAAAGAAAATATGGTGTACACTCAATTTTGAGAAGGGGCCATTGTAAAAAACTTCAAGAGCTATTAATTTTTTGAAAATACTCTACGCCTTTTGATCATTTTTGTGGTCATGAATGAACTAAATGGAACTTTTGATGAGGTTATGTAAATCCAAATTTCAGCATTGTGCTCTATAGCAGTAGTTCCCAGCCTTTTTAAGGCAACAGGCCCTCATAAGCCCCATAAAGCGTGTAATGCAAAATCAACTATCCCAAAAATATTTAAGTCCAAAAAATCATTTATTTATTGTATTTTTAAAAATTATATTAAAGTAACAAAAATAATTTTTTTATTGAAGACTTGATTTTGATTTTTACGCCTGGAATAATTTAATTTATCCATAAAATATTTATTTATATTTAATTTTACAAGCACACCGTCTGTGAGATTTTTTTTAAAATAAAAATTAAAATTTATTGACATTTTGGAGCTTTAACAAGATCAGTAGTGATCACTTGCAGAACCTCTTTCAAAGTTCCGGGGAACACTAGGGTTACACCAAACGTAGGTTGACTACCTCTGATTAGGAATATTTAATTTTCATCCTCTGTAGTCAAAAGCTAGAAAAATGCAGAAATCAGAAAATTAAACTCTCTAAAAGAAGGCAATGTTGTGTTTACTGTTCTTAAATCGTATGCCAATCACTCTTAGGAAGTTTCTTCTTTACTGTTTACTCTGTATTAGCTTGTACGTTTCATTTTGTTTTAAACGGTATTAGCTTATTTCAAGGTCGGAAACTAGTTCAGGCTTTGAATTCATGCTTGAACACTTCTGTGTTGCAGAGCGTGAAAAATTGAACGCATTTTTGAACATGGTTTTAATGTTTGCCTGACTAATATGCGGCTTTGTTTATTGCAAGTTAAGATTGATACTTTGTTTGAATTGCTCGTCGTCAAAAGCGATTGCTGGTGTGCAAATTTGCTAGTTAACTCGTGCTTCTTAGTGTTATGTAAAAACTGATTGTAATAAAAATACAATTGTAAGATTGCTCAAAGAACATTTTAATGAACTCGGCAAAATCATTAGTTTCGAGATTATCAAAACCTTTTGATTATTAAGAGGAATGTTCTCGTTAGAATCATAGAATGTGTTATTTCTTAAAAAATAATCTTCTTAATGGAAAATTATCAGCCAATATACAACTACAATAAAATATCAATTTTTTTTCTTTTTCAGAGAATTTTTCCTTGAATTCTTACAAAACGTAAAATGTTTTAATAATGACTTTTTTTAATGATCATAAAAGTCAATCTATCTTTTAATAGAAGTTTTCAGTAAAAGAACTTAACTTTAACTTTGAAATGTAAAATTTGATCAAACTTTGATAAAATAAACTTCTCGGAATTCTAATATTTATTTCAGCAATGCGGCTTTATAGCTTTTTTTCTCAATTAAAAATCTTAAGTGAGTTTTTTATATTTTCTTCAGTTAAAAAAATCAATAAATAGGACATGTTAAATGGGAGGGGAAAACGATCAACCCTTTTCAAATTGAATCATGTGCTTTTGCTATATGCGTCAAAGTAAAGAAGTAGTTTCTGTTTAAGCTTTTAAACTACGTTGTTACTTCTCAACTTCTGCCATTAAAATTTAAAGAAGTGTTAATGCAGAGGGGGGTGAAGCGTACTGCTTTAAAACAAAAAATCCGATAATAGAAGCTTCATGACGCACTGATAAAATGTAAAGCATTTCTGCAAAAATGTATTCTAAGTTTTCTAAAATACTTAACAGTAATAAATGCGCACTTCTAGAGTTCTGCACAAAAGTGATTAGCAGAAAAAATATTCATCTTTGTCCAAAAAACTTACTCCAACTGCTATACTATAGGAAACATTTTATGCATTATCGAAAGTAGTTATAATGTATCCAGCTGGATGCGTCTTCCTTTTGAAACGAGGAAATCAGTTTCGGATAATACAGGAAACGTTGAAACGTTTCATAAACGCTTTGAAATGGTTTCCACAACGTTGACAACCATTTTACAACGTTTGTAAAACGGAGTGTGAAACCTAAGGAGCAATAATGGTGCACATTTTTTAATTAATGGCATTAATATGCTGCACTGAGCATTCAGTTCAATGCAATACGTTTTTTAAGATCTGTCATCTAGTTATTGCCACACGTTTGAGTTACTGACGTTAATATATCATACATACAATATTAAGTCTCAGTACAATAATAGTTTTAGGACTCTCATCAGTCTGAGAGATTACTTAGTGATGTATAACACAAAGGTTCGTGCAGTACTTAAAAAGTGGTTAGTGGTTTTGGTTTTAAATTTGGAGTTTTGGTTGTTAAGTGTTTCTAATGGTGATAATTTCACTGAAAAGTGTTTATTTTTTGTCATGCATGTACAAAAACGTAAAATACTCGCTTTTTCAGGTTAGAAAACTACATGGGAAATGCATAAAAATTTATTCGTTGGGAAAAAGAAAGAATCTGCTACATTTCTGAAATCAAAAACAAAACCGAGAGCTGCCAACTCTATTCTGGCGGAAAACTCCATCTTGGTGCTTTACATTTGTCTTTATTTCTTCTAGGCTTTTGTTTAATTTCACATTTTTAAAAGATTTAGCTCAATGTTTTGTTACTTCAATAAATTTTTTCAGGACCAATTTTATCGCGATTGTTCATCGCATTATTTCTCGCTTACTTGAATGAATAATAAATAAGGTGCCACAACACACACTTTTAAATGCTCTTTTAAATGATGGAATGTTTGATTTCAGTATTTTGGTGCTTTTAAAGCCAGCAAGTTTGTTCACGAAAAGTTTCAAGAATAGTATTTTTGGCTGCAAAAAAAGTCTCCTGAGTTTAGATTTAAATCTGGTTTTTCACTTTGAGAGCTCGGCAACTCTGGAAACCTATCTATGCTTTCGCTGAGTAATTATCTTTTCGCATAGTATAAGCAAAAATTTCATCTTTTTGTTTTGAATGAATGAATGAATGAACGAATCTATTTATGGTATGCGGAATAAAGGTAAACGCAACTAGTAAAGCAGATATGCATGTTTCAATGAGGCACTGCAGGTTTTTTTTCCAAATGTGATGAATCTATTGCAATCCAGATTTGGTGATAGTCTTAATAAAGTTGGGAAAATACATTTAGTTTCCGGAATGAACAAATAAAATGCTTTTTATTTTTCATATTTTTAAAGGAATTGAAATTTATCTTGTAGAAATTAGGTGCGCGTAAATTATGTCTGATCTGAATTTAGAAACAGAGAAACATATCTGGCAGCAAGATAAAATATCTAGAAAACATTATTTGGCATTTAATTTTAGTCATTTGATCCCCTATTGTTTGATTATAAAGTCAAAAAAAAAAAAAAATCCCAATATTTTATATTCAAACCAGCAGTAGTTTAAGTGCATTTTGCACAAGACTACATAACTTTAAATATAATTTCGAACTTTCAACTTGTTATGCATCTTGTATTTGGAGAGCTTAGCTGTTTTTAAATAGGTGCTTAAAAAGTGCTTGAAGTGTGTTTAATTTTGGTTTTGAAAATTTAGTATGAACCCTAGACAACAGTACTTGCTATTAATGCCTTTGACATTATTACCTTAAGTATAAAAAACGCCTTGCTTAGTTCATAATATATCACTTATAGATTTAAATGTAGGAATGTAACTTTTTCCTTAATTTTGAAGTAAATTTGACGTCAAATTTTTTGTTTCAAAAAAAGAAAGTGTTGAAATTAATACGCCAGTTTAATTTATAATAATAATTTTTAAATACGCAAAGTACAGTGATACCTTTAAAGTTGAGCAATTTACTTCAATTAAATTTTTTTAAAAAGAGCGAGGGGAAGAACATATAATCAAATTTTAACAATAAATATGAAACAAAATTAACATTAATGCTTAAAACGCTATTATTTCTATCTCATTCATTAATTTTGATTTTGATGTATAATACATATCGTCGCCTCAGAGCAACAGTAGGATATCTTACTGTTATTTTTGGGATTAGATGTTTCCCTGTTTCTCTGAGGCGACGATATTGATTACATATATTTTTAAAGTACAGTACAGTAAAGTTTACTTCCTTTATCGATTGTACCGATTTCCTTCTGTAGTTAATTGATATGCATATTTTACTTTGCACTACCAATAATTAATGCTTTTTCCTATTATTTGATTCAGAAGACATATGAACTGGTGTCTAGGTCAGTTTTACTGATTTAGTAGATGACAAATAGCGGAAAACTGTATATTCTTTAACTGCTCTACATACTGCAATGCTTTTGACGAGTTACATTTTTTAATAGTTATGTTCTCTTGCATTTTATTAATACCCAATTTCAAAATTCTCCTTTCAATATTTTTTAAATACTTCCACGCTTTACTTTTCTTTAAACAAGATGCAGTTATCTCATTTTGTTCCAAAGTGAGATATTTCTCCTCGTGGCATTAACTAGGTTTATCGAAACTTACCATTCAATTTCGTTACGTTAATTCTTGATTGAAACGAATATTATGTTTTTTATTGAGTAAAATATTTTAAATTTTAATAATTTTTAAACATTTTCTTTTTTTTACGTTTCTTAAGATGTAGTTGTCTCAAGCTCTTCTAAAATGAAATATTTCCCTTCATGGCATTAAATAGGATTTTGTCAACCTACCATACATTTTCATTATGTTATATCATTTTTAAAACCAACATTATTCTTAAATGAGTGAAATATTTTTAATTAAAAAAATATTTGGTACACAATTTTATTTTTTATTGAACATTTTTACTAAATCCCATTGCGTCCCTCTGAAAACTTAGCTAATAATATCTCTTCCAGTTTTGCTAATTTTTTAAATCCTCCAATGTATTAATGAACTTTTTTAATAGAATGCTAAACGTATATTTAGAGAAGTTTTATTTTTAGATAACACAGTGCATGTTTATGAGTAATACTTGCTCTTATTTTGAGATGAGTAATAAATCCAATATTACTTCAATAATATTTAGTAAACCCTATTCCGTTGCACTTATTTTGAGGTAAGCATAATAAATTCAATGTTAAATTTTTGCAAAACATAATCCACATAAAACTTTGCTAATTAATTTTTGAAAATGATCTGAACCTTTCGATAACTTTATGTATCAATAAGTTAAACAAAAGGCATATGGTAAGGTTAAACTAGTCTAATGTTTGCATTTCGTTGTATGTTTAAGTGGCCAGAAGTTTGTCTAGTTTTTGTTGTACATTCAAATGTACACACACACACAGTTTAATGCAGTATTACAATACTTAAACAATAATTTTGCTTGTTGTGAACCAATTTCTTGTGCAGTTTTTTACACTTTACCTGAGTTTGTAGAAATTCGTTATGATAGGGTATACATATCATGCACAGTCTACTAAAGAACTTTTAGTATTCTTTGATTTTTTTTCTTATTGTTAAACTTCCTTCGTCTTAAAAGCAGTTACTAGAACTTTGGATATACTTCCACTTGATTTCAAATTTTTAGTAGTTAGGCTAGTAGACAATTACCTCTTGTAAGTAACGCAATAGAGTAATGAAGTAAGGAAAACGTAACTAAGAAGACTACAACAACTAAACTAACTGTAAGCAGTACCTTTAGAATTTTCAACGATGCAACCCTATTCTTAACTCGACTGAGGCAACTAATTTGTAACACTTAAACCAGAACTGTCCTATAGTGCTTTTAATAGGAGAACATGAGGCAAAGTGAAATAGCGGGGCAAAGTGAAATGGTGAAATATTTACTTCGCTTTTAGCTTCACCTATCTGGTATCATTTTAACTATACAGTACCATATGTAGTCTATTCCAGTCAGGAAGAAAAAAAATACCGCCAAAGTTTAAAGCATTTGGCACTGCAGGCAACTTAAAAAAATTGATACTCATATTGTAATACTTTGTTGTAAGTCAGAAATTATTTTTGTTATCATAAAATGATGAAGTCTTTGTTGTTAACATTTTAAATATTAATTGAAACCTCCTAATATTCAATGCAGCAAAAATTTAGTTAATATCTTATTGGTATTTTAAATAAATTGTACAATTAGTCAAGTACATACGGGGCAAAGTGGATGGGGCAAAGTGAAATAGTTTGTTTCATTTACTCACTCAATCATTTAATATCAATCACTTACGTTTTCATTCATCAATAAATTGCTTTACATTTATTCATTTAGTAATTCACTTATTTTCTTATTCATTCATGCTTTTATTCGCTCATTTATTTTTCTTCGTATATTAATTGATTTATTAATTTAATTATTCGTTTTTTGTTTCGTTATCTTTTCATTTATTCATTCAACCTTTCAGTTAATGATTCCTTTGATAAAAATATCATAATCAAATAGAAAATATTTCACTACAAAAATATATATTTTTTTTCACTTTGCCCCATGGAAAAAAAAAGTGAAAAGTTTTCACCTTTTTTTGAAGACTCAAATTAACAGCCAAAAAAAAAACTGTTTCAACGCAAGTTTTATTATAAAATACAATGTTCTTTCTTTGTGTACTGTAATTTTCATAACAAATTTCCGATTTGTTCATTTTGAAAAAACTGTTATCTTAACCATTTCACTTTGCACCACATTCCCCTACTTAGTTCAATTTAACTGTATCATTTTCCTGTCTTTTGCCCAAGATAATAATGTAAACCAATAATCGTGAAACTGGAGCAAAAAAAAAAAAAAAAAACTTTGCATGATTTAAAAAATTATTTCTCTTTATGCCCTGGAGGGGAGTCCCTGCTCTTTATATTGGCAGATAGGTTGATCTATAGGATTTGTTGGAAAAAGGGCGTTGAATCGAAATGAAATGCCCTTGCTCATTCTGCATGGGCGTGGTGCTTATCTTGAAACTTTCAAAACCTATTCTATTGTCACCCGGAGACTGATTTTTTAAAACAAATATCAACTGGTAAACCTGGTTTTCTATCAGTCTTTTTTGATAAATACAATTAATTAAATTTCTTAAATGCATCTCACAATGCGAACGAAATCTTCCACATGTCCTAATCGTATTTACTAAACATTATCAAATGTCTTGTTAAATAGTCCAAATCCTAACCATATTTGTATCACATGCAGTTTTCTTACTTAGACACAAAGCCAGCTGACCTCTGTCTAACATTCTACTAGTATCACATCAGAGTTGTTGCCAATGAAAGTGAGGCCAGGTGCAAAAGCTTTTGCGTGGGTCTTTCCTTCCTTACCATTTAATCCTCCCCACCCCCCTCTTAACACAACGCTATTATCTTCCAAAAAAAAAAAAAAAAAAAAAACTTGCGTGGCACACGTATACGCGTGGACCGGAAGATAAATATAGTAATAAAAAAAGAAATCTTATTAAACAGGAAATTCAATGATTTAGTAGACACATGGTGCTAAGGGACAAAGACTCGTCGTAAGAGTATACATTTCTTGTTCACTATTTCTGAAATCTTGGTAGTGTATGTTGTTAACCTTTATACCCCAAATTATGAATTAAAATAAATATTTCATCAAAAAAATTTTTATTATTAATAGTATTACTTTGCATAAGAGCAGAATAAAACATTTATACATTTATGAAACAAAGTGACAGGTCGTTGACTGGTATAAAAAGGATTAGAGAAAAGTTAAGTCGTCGTATGTGGGCGAATTTATCTATGTACTTTCAATATTGCACCTACACCCGAAAGGACGTTTAGATAATGGTGGGACATTGGAAGTACTGGTGGGAGGCATAAAAATGAAAAATGCTTGAGATGATAAAGTTGTGTTTGTGAAGCAAATCGTGTAAGAAACTTTTAAAAACGAAATCAATTATACATTAAGTATTATTAATACTGAAACGAGTTTTTATGTCTGATAAAATAGTAATTTGTTTTTCAAAAATTTAATTATTTTATAAATTTGTGCTATAGGTTTCAAGAAAATACTTGTTAATTCTACAAAAAATAAATATCTGTAAAAAATAAGTCTATTCAACTGTCGATTTGTAGACGTATACTATTGTTATTCTGAGTCCTGCAATTTTCATCGATGACTTTCTGTAATAGTTTGACAACAAATGATTGAGAGTGATAAGAAAAACATCCACATCCCAGTCTTTGAACTACATTTTGATACGATAAAAAATATGTATATTTTTTGACAGTGAACAATTTTTATTTTGATGCAAAATATGAACGAGATAATGACATTTAAAATTTGTTCGAAGGATTTATTTATATTTTTTTATCACTCGCTTCATTCGTTCAATGTATTTTTTATTGGAATAGAGCTATAAACTTAAATCCGTTAAGTACTCACTCAACCACTAGCTTTGTCAGAATAACCATTTGGAGATTTTTTTTATCAAAACAGTTTATTAAGATTAATAGTAATGTAAAACTAAGGCCTCTGGGGGCATTTTTACCATTTTCACTTTACTGTGCCACTGCATTCGACTAATTTGAATTGGAATCATAAGAAGCAGTTGGCAAGAAAGATAATAATAACAAATTTGAATTCATGACATTGTGATAATGTGATGAGTGTGTGGTGATAGAATGTGTGGTGTAAAAATCAACTGATGCTAAACAAATAATAATGTAACCTAGTCATACTAAAAAATTTAAATGTTTCCATCACTAATAATGGAACGCAAAAATATTTTGAGAGTTTTGAATGTAAATGTATCCATTTATGGAAAAAAGATAATATTTTAAAATTTTGATGAATTAGAAATCATATCAAAATGATCGGAGTACGAAGCATACTCAAAAACACTAAAAGCAAAACTCAAACCAAGAATGAAAAATATTGAAAACCTCACGAAGTCAATAGCGTTGTTTTATACTTCCGCACTTGGAAGTCAAACTGAAGAATTGAAGTCATTGGACGCAATAATTGCAGAAATTTAAAATCCATTAAAGTTGTTAGCAAAGTACATATTATTAGACTTTCAATTTCTTTAGCACTTAACTTGATTGAAGAAAATTACCACTTTTTTTTGCTGTTAATCAAAATGATGAGGCCATGAAGTCCTGATTGTAGTGAGGTTAAACCAGTTTATTTGTAGATGCTTCAAACTATTTCTAATGCTGAAAAAATAAAATAAATAAAAATAAGTAATTAAATTAGTTAATGAAAATCGCGGCAGTAGGGGAATCAATAAATAAATAAAATAGTAATAATAACGTTTTTATTTTATTTATTTATTTTTAATATTTAGTATAATAACTTTGGTTGATTTTAAAATCACTACTTGCGTTTTATAGAACTTGCAAAATAAAATGCGATCGAAAATACTAATAAAAACTGTTTGTAAAAGTGCAAGATTGTATTTATTTTCAATGGGAGAGGGGAACAATACGATGGATATTTTTCTCCAATATCGAGTAAATCAGTTGCTATATAAAGTTGCTTTATTATCCTTTTGAGTGCTACCTGTAAAAGTTTTATTCGCATTCGACTGTTATTTGTTAAGGATGTCCTCTAGAAAACATGAAATACTGGATTTTTCAACAAAAATGTTTGAATCTGACTGTAGTGCAAAAGACTAATGTCAATTTTCTGCAGAGAAAAGATCTTGCTTTACGTACTTATAGTTAGCCAAAAAACAGGATTATAATAAAGATGCCAAATATCTTACAGTGATAAGACTGTCAGCAAATTCTTCTACAATTAGAATGCATTTTCTGTTGTTTTTGAATCTCTTACTAAGACCAGGGCTTAAATTAAATAGGATCTCAAGAGAGATGAGCTCCTGCACGTCTTTTCAATTTTATGCAAATTTTAAATTTAGCCAAAATTTAGGCTATTTACAAGTAAAAAGTAATTTGCAGGGATTTAGGGCTCCTGCACTTTCTTTGGTAGATATTTAGCCCGACTAAGACTCGGGCTATCTCGTAAAAAGCAAGTGATCAAGATCAATTTGAGTAGATATATGTCATAAAAATGTCAACCAAGTCTTCCACCAGTAAGAATTGATTCATAATAATTCTAAAAAAGGAAATTAAACGATAAGACTTTATATATATATATTTATTGTCACGAATTTTTGAGTAACCTCTTGTGAAATATATATTGAGTCACTCAGAGTGAGAATAAAATTATTCTGTATTCAATTCCCGTAGTTTTGAGTGACAAAATTGGATCCTAATTTCTAACAAAAGGAGTTCTGGAGCCCTTGGCGGTTTTGGGTATCAACACTCAATCCGTAAAGAGAGGTCCATCATTTGAGCGATCATGGGGTATTGACCCACTCCCTGGATTTTAGAAACACAAAATAACTACGCATTTTTGTTTTTCCCCTGTAAAATGTATTGAATACAAACCCATCCCCCCGGATGTTTTCGAAATGTCGGGACTGCATAAGAACACATGGCGATTAGGTAGATTATAAATGATTTACTAAATTTTTTCAGAAGCTATTTACAAGAAAAAATATGAGAAGCTCACATAATCAACCAGTTCTGACGTCTTCAAAATATAGAATAAACACGTATACGTTTTCTGAAGAGTTTAATATATCATTTACTCCTGTTTAAAACATATAGCTCTCATATGCATTGATCAGTTTTAGGATTCATCTAAACATAGCATGAAAAACAAAGTTTAATGAGGAGTTATTTGAGACAGAAAAACTTTAATGGCGAATGAAAAGACTGAATACCTTTGCATAACGAAGTCACAGCAGCAAAAGAAGTAAACGTCTAAATGTGCAAAAATATGCAATTTAATTACTTATTTGTGCTTTATTTTCACTGTTTACTGCTATTATTGTTGCTTTAATGGTGTAGTTCCTCTAGTCAATGAACTTTTCGTAAATTAAAAAAAAAGTTATCTCTTAAATGAAATGACAGCATTAACTTTTTTCTATATAATTCCAAAAAGAAAACGTAAAATGTTTTGTTTAGATCTACTTGTTACAGTTCCTTTACTGGGCACTGTATCCCTTTTCAGTATTGAAACCCCTTAAACGTGAAACAGAACCATAAAAGTTATACCACGGTTTAAAAAATAATTGCAGCTGTCAGAGAAAATGCTTTGAACGTCAGGAACCAAATCACACATATTTTAACGATGTTGTGAATTTCTGAAAATAAAAATGGACTGTTGATCAGACTACCCTATACGGTTAAATGATAGTTTTACAAATTGATATCATAAAATATTGAGGGTTTTAACATTGTGGATCAAATTGAGCTCGTACACGATTCGGTGTTAATTTTATGAAAAGATAGCATGAAAAATTTGAAAATTTCTGCACCTCGGTGCAAAAGTTTATGCTGCAAGATGCTGTCTAAATGTTTGAAACAGAATACTGACCTTCTCTCTCAGAGATACCCTCAGTTCATGACATACCTTGATTTTATATTATTCCGAAGAAAGAATTTGATTTTATTCCGAAGAAAGAGATCTCAAAGTATTACAAAATCTAAAATTAAACGTAAGTTCTTAATAAACTTAAACGAAAGCCTAAAACATTTTTGCATGAATACGGGCAATTCTCTAGAAAACTAGATTTTTCAACGTTTCACAAGGGGTGCTGTTTGACACTTTTTAGAAAGACACATTATGTATTTTTTTTAAACTGCAAAAGGTCACACAACATCTTCATTTATTTTAGACATATTGAGGGTTAAATTTGCAAATTTGACAAATTTTATGAAGGCATTTTTTTAAAGCTTTCCTTTATTTTTGAATCAATTGATTACATAACACTTCATTAAATTTATCTAAAACCATTACAAATGTACTAAAATATTATTGTTAGCATAAAAAAATCATAAAACGCTGATTAAATAAATTTACCTAATGAGTTCCGATTGAAATTGTAGAATAAAACATCAATGATTTAAAAAGTTATCTTTCAAAAAATCAAGCACCGAAAATATTAGCAAAAATGAACTTGGTATACCATATTGTCCCGAGTCGATCTTTACCATCCTAATCACTAGCGCAGCCAGAAATACCTTCTGGAGGGCTTTTTTGATCAAAAATACCTTCTGAAGGGGATTTTTTGATCAAAAATACCTTCTGAAGGGGATTTTTTGATCAAAAACACCTTCTGAAGGGTTTTTTTTTGTTAAAAATAACCCTTTCATATGCACAAACAACTGTATTAGAAATTGCATTTATGTTAAAATCAATGCCTCTGAGAAGTGTTTTCACCCCCAAAACCCGCCACTGATCCTCTTCCGCATGCTTATAACTTTTGCGCTGGATAGTAATGACAAGAATGGAATGACATTTTAACGTATTTCATCTGACTAAACATAAAACGTGGCTACCCTTCATTAAACTTTTACATATTTTGAACAAAGGCTCACATAATATAAGTATAAAAAGAACGAAATTGCCTTAAAATATTAAAAGTAACTCATTATGAGTAAGGATGGTAACGACAGATGTTTTTTTTTTTCTATTTCCATGGATATTAAATACACGTAATCAGGAAGGTTAGAAATTTCAGCACACAAAATTCTCATTTTATCAGCAAAGCTATGATAGCTGCTACTGAAACTGAAAGCTACTTGAACTTCCAGTAGCACCTAACGGTCATAAAAGCGTGTAAAAACAGTTAGATGATAGTGATGCAAAATGCTGGGGGACAAATTTTTACTGTGCAAGAAACATATTAATATATGCAATCAATCAAAAAGGAAATTTAATTTCAAATTAGAATACTTGAAGCATTGTAAAAAACCTATTTTAAGAGATTAATTTAACTTTCTTTGCTCTCTGGATAGACTTTTAAAGATAAACTGATTAGGGATGAGAGTGGATGGTAATGTCATTTAAGTAGTTATATTAAGCCTTCACATAAAATAAGTACAGTGAAATCCCGTTACAACGAATACCAATACAACGAAATTTCAGTTTCATCGAAATAAAATTTCAGTCCCGATTTAATTTCTAGTATGTTGTTTGAATTCCATTATAACGAAATTCCCGTTACAACGAACAAAATTTGCGGTCCTTCAAAGTTCGTTGTAACGGGATTTCACAGTATCATTAAGCACTGGTAAATGCCTGTTAGTTTGTTCTTTAGAAGGTGATAAACAAATAATAATAATAAAAGGAAATGGAAAACACTTTCCCATGGTTGCTATGAGCTTGATACAAGAAATTGCCCCTTTCTAGAGAATTGCCCGTATTTGAAGCAGCCATGCAAACATCAATAAGAGAAACGAAACTTAGAAAGTACCAACACCAAGATATGCAGGACTTATTTCTCTATAAGCTTGTTCATTACGTTCAAACAATTTCCTCTAGCATAATTGCCCATCTGCAAAACAGATATTATTCAAAAGCATAGCGATAGAGAGAAGATAAAAGATATTTCTTAGATACGATGCAGTTCAGCGCGCAGTAACATCAGATATCTCAGTCTTAGCAATTGAACTGGACTTCCTTTAAAGGTGTTAAAAAAAGCTTTCTATTATTCATATCAAAACATGATACTTTTTTTATATGCGAAAGCTTCAGCGAATATTTAACAAGATATGTTTGCTGATAATGAAAAGAAAATCCGTTTTCAGTTTCACTTGGATTCCTTTTTTCCCTTCGGAAATGATTTATTCTGTTAAGTCTAACCCTTTAAGGACCATGGAGCAAATATGTCTCCTAACTTCAAACCTTATTTGTAAAATAATCGAA
The DNA here is from genome assembly GCF_026930045.1 of Uloborus diversus. Lineage (NCBI taxonomy): Eukaryota > Metazoa > Arthropoda > Arachnida > Araneae > Uloboridae > Uloborus > Uloborus diversus. The sequence continues at coordinate 86,008,126 of NC_072740.1, read as the reverse complement.
TAGAAAAAAAATCCATAAATTATATTTTTACCTGCTGTTGTTCTAGTCATTTCTAATTTATTTGGTTAGTTTGAACCCTTTAAGGACCGTGGGACACATGTGTCCCCTAAGTTCAAATTTCATTTGCTAAATAATCGAATAGAAAAAATTGAAATTGTATTTTTTTCCATGCTGTTGATCTAATCATTTCTAATTTATTTGGTTAATTTTAACCCTTTAAGGATCAAGGGATACATATGTCCCCTAAGTTCAAATTTCATTTGTTAAATAATATAATGAAAAAATCCTAAATTATGTGTTTTCTTTTCATGCTGCTGTTGTAGTCATTTCAAATTTATTTGATTAATTTTAACCCTTTTAGGACCACGGGACACATGTGTCTCCTAAGTTTAAACTTTGTGTTAAATAATATAATAGAAAAATTCCTAAGTTGCTTTTTTTCTGTTGTTGTAAATTTCTAATTGGTTATTTCTAGCCCTTTAAAGACCATGGGACACATGTATAACATAAGTTCACATTTTGTTGAATTATCGATTACAAAAAAATCGTAAATCATATTTTTTCCATGCTCTTGATCCATGCTCTTTTCCATGCTCAAAATTTCAATATTAGCAAAAAATATATTGTTAAAGAAATACACTGTAAGTTTATTCTGAAAACATCGCAAATAAGCTATATTGATTGTCAACTACATTGCATTCAAACTATCATGCTTCTACTTTTAGCCTAGTATTTTTCAAATGAAGATTAAGTGGGGGTAATGTCACTGAGATGATCCAAATACTTCTGCGTTAAATTAAAAGTTGACCAAGTTTTGGAAGATTATTGCACTTTCTCATCTTAATGAACCGTTTAAAAGAATATGGTGCATCCATTTTTACAAAATATTTTGAACTAATTTTCACAAAACTTGACAACATACATGTTAGTTACGTCGTCCTTTAGCAGTGTTATACACAAAAAATGTTCGTACTCTACCGTAAAGTATACGATACTTAAAGTGAAAAGCTTTTATGCTTTCTTATTTCATCTTTATGGTGAAATTTAGAAAGAGAGAAACCGGATCAGGATTTTTTAACATAAATATTAGTCAGGTAAATAAAAATAAATAAATAAATTAACAGCGGAGAAGTGACACAATTGTAAAACACCCCCTATAAGTAAGAAAAAAAACTTAGACTCATTTTCTTTTAATGCTGCTATTTTTTCTAATATTGATGTTCGAGTACCGCTATACATATTATATTAGTATTATTAATTCAATTAGTAAATATATTTTCAAATTAATGTCATTTTTGCATCATTTTCGCATCGATTATTTGAAATCAAAGTTATTAAAAGTTTTGATGAAGTAAGAACGTAATTTTTCTTAGCTGATTATTATCAATTGACTCTAAAATAAGGCCGTGATTATCACTTGGGATTTTTTCCCTCAAGAAAAAGTTTTAGATAAAAGAAAAGCGACTCTACCAGGGAAATTCACGTTTACAAACACAGGAGCATGTAACTGAAATATAATTGCTCATTTGCTGTAAAAAACAGTATTATTATTTGACACTTTTCAAGTCAAACATTAATTATGTCCTTCCTTCGTCACACCATACATTTCTTTCGTGTTTATTGTGTTTTTCCTCAGCAATGCGGTATTTTCTATCTATAGAGAGAGAGAGAGAAAAAAAAAAAGAAAAATGTTATTTGGATTCGAGTTTTCTCATTTTGGAAAAATAATATCTTTCACTTTACATTAAGGAAAACTTTTTACTGCTAACGTAATACATGTTGACAGACTGACTGACGTAACAAATGTGAGTCATGTAACCTTCGTGCTTTTTTTCAAGAGATTATTTGAAATCTCTTCTTCAAATACATCTGTGTCTTTATAACTCAGTAAAAGGTAGGTAACAATCTTTCTTCCAAAATCGCTATATAGAAATGTTAAATTCAAGGGAAGAAAGTCATAAGCCTTAGAAGAGAAACATTTATTTCATTTAAATAATTATTTAAAACTCTCAAAAAGAAGCGCTTGGCTCAGAAAAAAGACATAACACCCAGATAGATTTGAGCAGCGTTGGAAATGCTGCGTAACCATAATCCCCATTCACTATTTATTAAGAACATTTTAGCTCTCTTTTACCAGTAAAAGTACTATCTCGAAATATTACTTGTATGTTTAATAATTGAAAAGGTCTTTTAGATTGCTTCCCTTTCAGTAAGCAAAGAGCTATTTGTAAAAACCTATATAGCTTGAAAAAATACTATTTTTTGCTCTTTATGTGAGGAAAAATATTTTGGAGTTCTGGTAGGGATTTGAATCCTAAGCCCCTTCCGTGGCCGTGCCGCTACGTCACATTTACATAACACGTCACTAAACTACGTAACACGTCACATTTTTATGAGAAGATTCACCCCAGACTGACGCGAAAATGAAATGTAATGTATGCATGGATTCATTCCCCGGAGAAATCCAGTAAGATAATCAGTTTGAAACTGGCAACTGGGTTAGTTGAGCAAAACCACAGGAAAATACAATAAACTTCCGAAATTAAAATTTTTTAATTATGTATTCTGTGCAGTTTTACTTACGGAAGTGTTCTGTGATTTCTTCGTCTTTGCTCAAGTAACCCAGTTGCCAGTTTAAAACCGTTAACTTCAAAGATTCGATTTAAGCTGTTACACCTTTTTGAGATTTAACGAAGCACATCATCAGAGCTAGTAGATCCGAGACTCGCAGACATATTATAGTTCTTATCCCCGTAAAAGAAACAGCAAACAGAACTAATGCAAGTTCTTAGTGTTTTATATGGAAGACGTGAAATGGGACGATTCATACCCTCTAGAAAATACACGCTTATTTTGATATTGGAAAGATAGATTGTTTTCTTTTTATATCATTCGTTTAACCTAATAACTTGAAAAGGCAGTCTCAGAAACAATGTTAGTTTTCCTCTTTCTTTTCAAAGGTTATTATAAATTCCTTTTAGTATAAGAATCACCTACCCACATGTTTGAGATCCTCCCATTGGGTAACGGCGCCAGTTATAGGCATGCTTAAGACATCGCTCTCGGGTTCACTCAATTTTTTTAGCCTTTTAATGTATTTTGACTTTTAAAACTATTTTTCTCTTATGCAACTACATCTCATCTAACCTTTGGCTGCTTCTGGATCCTCTGAATTAGTTAATTCTATATTTATTTGCTCAATTTCGAAAAAAGGTCCAACACCCAGTAACAAACATCGGAAAATCTGATGATACCCAGTAACAGACAGGATAAGGAAGGGATGAGTAATGGACAAAATTCTCTTTTTCTCTTCGAAATGTCCAAAAGTTCTTTATTTTTAGAACTAAAGCCTTATTAAATTCAAATGAACATGAGACACCAGCTGACCTCGTGGTGTATGTTCGTATCTTTCCAATACTGCCTTGTAAATACCAACTGGCTCATAAAATTTACTCTGATAACACTAGATGGTTACACCGTATTCATGGGCCACAGCAACATCAGTTTTACCCGCCTAAAAGGCTTATTATTTTATCAAACTTATGACTGTTACTGGACCCTTGTCTCTTACTGGTGACCTTACTCCATTTGCTATTTTTTTTGCTGAATTCTTGAATCGAAAATACATATTTTCCTTTTTTAAGCTAACATTTTTCAGTAAAAAATTGAATGGTTATAAAATTTTGAGTGTTTCACATTTCTCATACAAATTAAGGGTATTAGTTTTAAAAAAAATACTTTGAAGAATTTGTCATAAGCTAATTTTGTGCTTTGAAAACTTAATGCTCGAATAAATTTTTAATACTTATATGTGTATTTTTAGAATTGATACTTGCATAATTGGTGATGACTCAACATGTGCTTTTAATGAAACTTGCAAAATGGAAAATGGAATAAGCTCATGCCACTGTCGATCTGGATATTACAGATCTTACACCCGAAAGCCTTGTATACGTAAGTATACTTATTTGTTTTTATCATACACTTAGTTTGGTCTTGCAAAATACTCAATCGAAGTGAAAAAAACTTTGTCCAGATTTTCATTCTTAACCGTGGCAATAACACTGCGGAAAAAAACTTCAAAATGCTTCTGACATAACTCTTGCTGATTCGTATGTAAAATGACCCCTGAATCCAAATATGACCATCATTTTCCCCCATCACGTTCTATTTTTGTAAATGAAGACACCTTTTTTTTTCAGTTTTCGACAGTTTTATAGCTATTATTTTTGTTTAGAGGAAAAGGGAGCAATATATTAGTCATTAACACTCTTGTGAAGAGCTAGATAAGTACAACGTTCAAAAACATTATTATTTGGAGCAAGTTGGGAAGGTCGTGGGGTTCCCCCCCCCCCTTCTCCCTAAAATATATTAAAAATAATCAAAACCGATATTTTTTTTCTAGGGGTTTGTTTTACAATTTATCACTTTTTTTTGGCATAAAACCAGTGTATAGGACTCCTATATTGCCGTGTGCTGGTAAACGGCAGTATCTGCAGAAAGGAGTTTCCGAGATAGTTGAAGGAATGTGTAGTAGATTCAATATTAACAATAGGAAAATGTTGTAACTAGACTTTTTTTCGCACCTTTTTTTCAGCGGAAACCAATAAGCGAGTTTGTACAATAAAGATAACGTACAATAGATAACAAAAGTGCAAAAAAAAAGAAAGAAAAAAGAAAAAGAAAAAAGAAAAATGAAAAATTTGCAGTTACTGAACTTTACCTGCGCACGGCAGTATAAGCCCCAAGTCTGGAAAAATTTTCACGATTTAAGAGTTTTTAAAAATATTGGAAGCATCGAATGTTGCATAGTCAGAGTCGCATCATAGAGCTTCAGTAAAAATCCTTCCTGTAAAATTCATTCTACATTCCCAGATATAATTGTGGTTAAAAATGAACTTAGATATGCTTACAAAGTGGCATTAATGTATTAATATTTCAGGGGATGCACCGGCCCCATTGTTTATCATTTCTTGATGCAGTAAAAAACAATGGAGGCAGTGCATCCTCAAAAATATAAGTATACTTTAAAGCTACTTTATAAGCGTACTTAAATTCATTTTAATCTTAATTATAGTTATAATGTAAGCTTAATAATACAAATACAAAAGTGACGACCAGCTACAGGCTCTGGGCCCAGCTAGACTGGTTCTAGTCAATTTACAATCCCCAGTGAAGATAAATGGCCCTCTTAAAACTATCTACACCCTTGCTCATTACCACCTCTTCCGGCAAGCTGTTCCAAGGTTTCACTACCCTGCTAAAATAATAATTTTTCCTAACATCCATGTTAGCCTGAGATTTAAATAGCTTGAAACAACGACCCCCTTGTCCTGTTTTCAGTGCAAAAATTTAATCCATTAACATCATTCATTTTGATAAATTTAAACAACTGAATCATATCCCCTCTGATCCACCTTTGCTCCGGGCTATACAATAATTTGTAATAATTAAGTTTAGCTTTTTAGTTAGTTTAAAAAGGGTTTTCACGTAAAGAAGACAGTGGTGAAATTATACACAACTGCTAAAACAAAGAAGTTATGAGCACAGAAACACAAAATGGCTCAGCATTGTTCCAAAATTTTGACGAGGTAGGACTGATAGGGGAGAGTGTTGTACCTTGGGACACTTTTTGTATTTTAATTTTTAACGTCAATTATTGAAATCAAATTTGAAATCTAAAAGTCACATTGAAATACCCCAACATACTTCTATGCATTATATTTTTTAAAAATTCAGACAGTTTAAAAATAAAAAATTGCCAGCCACTTAAAGTAAAAGTTCCAAGCTGTCTTAAGGAACAACATCCTATTGTACCTTGGGACACATCACATTGTACTATGGAAAAGTCTTCATGATTTAGGAAGCAGCCATATACTTGAACCAATTTTGCACCAGAAAATTTAAAAAAAAATTTCCATGGTAGTTAATTAAATAATGATCAATTAATTATGAATAATGAATGATTATCTAACATTAAATGTGTTTAAAAGACTGCATAAGATTAGAACATTGTTCCATATTCCTAAACATATCTTAATTATTAAGAACCATGCATATGTTGTACTTTGGAACGTGTCCTAAGGTACAAAAGGTTGGCTGTCAGAACGTACATCACCACGTTGTTTAAGAAAAACTAAAATGATGGTCAATCAGGATGCACTATCATTATTTTCTCATAAGCAAAATATTTAAAGTACTATTCATTTACAACAAAATAAAATTCAGTTGATTAAATTTACAAATACAAAGACAGAAAGTTAATTAAAAATGAAGAAAATATATACTTTGGAGTCATAAAATTTTCTTTCTCTCACAAAATCGTCAATTTTTCTCATTTGATGCTGATTTTTACTATGGCACCATTTAGTGGTGAAGGTTACTCTTAGAGATCACAAAAACATATCTGCTAAAAATAGATTCTTAGAAAATTGCAGGGTATCAAGGTACAAACGTCTCAAGGTACAACACTCTCCCCTATTGTCAAAACTTGAGAAATTTTAAAGATTTTTTGCTTTAATTTATCGTAATAAAACATGTTATGTTCACATCTGCCTCCTCCTCCTTTCCCTTGCAGTGTAACTTTTTTAATAACTTTTAACAAGCTTATAAAGCGCCAAATGCTCATAATTCCTCTCTAACTTTGTTTTTTATTACTATTTTTCTCATTCAAAAAGTTCAGAATGCAAAAATCTGGTGCTAAAACATCTGCGCTAAATGATACCAAACCGTATACGTGAGTACATTGCGCAAGATCATCTTCAAATGATTAAGGGGTGAACAGTAGGTTTGGTGTCAAAAATGTCTTAAATCGGTTCGTATAACTTGCGTTGGTAATCGAAAAAAAGAATGTTATTTGTTTGAAGTACAAACAAATAACATTCTTTTCGCAAATTCGGACCCCGTTATTTGGATTTCCGGATAATCCAGATCGATCGATTTGATCGATTTTTTTTTAAAATTTAAAGAGCGATCGTCGAATTCCCATTACATTAATTTATTTAACCCTCTGACGGGCAAGACAGTGTTATGTCGTTGTTTGAGTTCCCCTTTCGTGGCAATGCAACTTTTGAATCAATTTTTTCCTAGATAGGGAAAAACAATGAACTCACAGCAGAAGATTACAGACTTCATGATAACAAATTAAACATATTTACTGTTTATGTGTAGTTCTATAAGTTTCATATAAAGGTAATTTTCAGTAAGTATGTTTTTTTTTTTTTTCCTTCTCCGGATAATTCGGATTTTCGATATTCCAGAATGGGTCGGATCCCAATCAATCCGAATTATCGGGGTTCTACTACATATACTTTATTTATGAAATTGAAGTTGGTTTCTAACGTTATTTTTGAGGTACTTAAGAATAGAATGCATCCCTTGTAAAAAAAACTTTTCCGGCATTTTTTTCAAACTTGAAACTAATAGCTAACATTTTTGTTCAAACTTTTAAATTAATGTGATCCTTATCCATAGATTCTTGAACTTTACGTTCTGCTTGATTTCATTATTATTTTCTTAACTATTTCAGTTGCAGTGACAAAAAGAATAGGTACCCGTTATTCGGTTCCTTTACCCTACCTTCTAATTCACATACTTAAGCTACTTTTGCACAAAATGTCACTTCTTACCACGATTGTACTCTAATTGTAAAATTCCTTATACAAAACATAAGGGAAAATTTTCAGCTTCAATTACATGTGCAGAATCTAGTGATTAACTTCAATAACAATAGAGAATTTTTAACAATTTATTAAAAAGAGTAAAAGTATGAGACTTTAAAATATATATAATACCAATAAAAAATAGAGAGGAATTAATTCATACTGCATATGATTAGTCAGCTAGCAAAATATTCAATCAGTGCTTTAAAGAATTTTTGCATATTCGTTTGTCTTTGACACAATAAACGCATAGTAGCTGATAACCCTTTTATTATACATTTTTTTTTATCGAATCTCTCTAAGGTATTGGACATATTTTCATTATTAATAAGATTATTTTATTGTTGTTTAATTAATCTTGGAAGTAAAATGAGGTACTGCTGATTTAAAGTGAAATATTTTCTAAAGGGAATTATATCTATGCGGATGCAGGAACTTCATTCAATTTGCATAAAAATAATGAAAATAATTATTTCTTCAATCAACCATGACGTGCAATCTTGCTCAATGGCGAAGATTAATGGATGACAAAAATTGAAGGATTGAGACATAAACGAAAAAACAAACAAATTGGCAGAAAATACAATTGAGGGATACTTGTGGTACAACTGAACTCGATTCTTTCAGTTATAAGTACTTTGAGATGTCTTGGAGACACAATTTGCCATTTTAAGTGTAATCAGCAAATTCTTCCAGAAGATTCCTCTGAGGTTCACTTGTGGAAACTTGTGGCAAAACCTATTTCAAGCTCATAACGCAGCCTCGACGTAATTGCGTAATTTTGTTCAATTTTCTTTGTTTGAAGAATGCCTGATGCAGAGCGTGACGTTGAGCTTTTACTCTAAAAAGTACAAGTGTGCTTTACATGCATTTGCTTCTTCGGAAAGAGTTGAACAAATCGGAAATATTTTGCAATTATGATTGATTTTGATGTATGCGAGCAATTACGATTAGTTCAAAGTAATGCTACGCGGAATCATGAATCTTTTCTCCAGATTCGGGATATTAGCATCCTTGATTCCGAAACATGACTTTAAAAAAGAAATAGTGCATAGTTCGCTTAAGTTATCGATGGTGCGAGGAGAAAATAAACCTTAAAACCAGTAATACTCTAAGCTTACCATAGGTAATTTAGTAGTAGTTGAAATAAACTGTGTTAGCATCCATTTTAGCACATCTTTCAAGCTGAAAATCATACAGTGTATACATACTGTTATGTTTTGTCCTTAACCCTTCAAGGAACATGCCATATAACTGGACCTAAGCTCAAAATTCGTTTTTAAAATTATAAAATATAAATTATTTATGAATTAAATTTTTTCTATATTATTAAGACATCTCAGTTAATTATTAGTAAAGAAAAATAGTAGGGGCAAAGTGAAATAGTTAAGATGACTGAACTTTTTCAAAATGAACAAATTGAAAATTACAGTACATAAAGAAAGAATATTGTATTTTATAACAAAACTTGCATTGAAACAATATTTTTTATTTTTGTCAGTAAATTTGCGCCTTACCAAAAAAGTGAAAAATTTAACTTTTTTTTTTTTTTCATGGGGCAAAGAGGAAAATAAAATATTTTTCTAGTGATATATTTTCTATTTGATTATAAAAAAATATTTTTGATCAAATAAATCTGTAAGTAAAAGGATGAATCAGTAAATGAAAAGATCATGAAACAATAAACGAATAATTAAATAACTTAATCAATTAATACATAAAGAAAATTATAAATGAGAGAGTAAACAAATGAATGAATAATAAAATAAGTGAATGAATGAATAAATGAGTGAATTACTAAATGAAGGAATGTAAATAAATAAATAAATACCGAAGTGATTTAGTAAATGATTGAATAAGTAAACGAAATAAATTATTTCACTTTGCCCCGCATGTACTTGACTAATTATACAAAATAATTAAAATACAAATAAACTTAAATTAACTAAACAAATACTGAACCGAATATCAGAAGGTCTTAATTAATATTTAAAACGTTACTTGACTAATTATACAAAATAATTGAAATACAAATAAACTTAAATTAACTAATCAAATACTGAACCGAATATCAGAAGGTCTTAATTAATATTTAAAACACTAATAACAAGAAATTTGTCATTTAATAGTAACAAAAGCAATTTTTGACTTACAACAAAATATTAAAATATAAGTATCAATATTTGAAAATTGCCTGCTTTTTCATATGCTTCAATCTTTGGCGGTATTCTTTTCCTAACTAGAATAGACTATATGTGCGACTACATAGTTAAAATATTACCAGATAGGTGGCGCTATAAGCAGAGTAAATATTTCACCATTTCACTTTTCCACACTCTTTCACTTTGTCCCACATTTCCCTACTTCACAACTACACTGAAATTTTATCTTGAAATCATCGCAAATGTAATATCGATTGGAAACATTGAACTCATACTGTCATGTTTTTGTTTTATTCGTGATTACCTTTAGTAGAAGATTAAGTATAAGAGTTAAAGATTAAATTAAGTTGAGAAAATTAAGTTAAGAGTTTGCAGACAACTCTTCTTAAGTGAATTTCACTGCCGTGATTGTTTTGCTCATATATATTTACTATATAATCTATCAAAAGGTTAGCTAGTGTGATGAACAGAAATGAGTATTTCAATGAGTCAAGACATTTCCCAGTACAACAAAGGAATTTTTCGCCATTTCTCATCTTAACCCAGGATTAAGTTACTCAACTATTTCTGGAATGTATGTCAAGTGTTATTTTTCTGCAATCTCTAAATATCAAGAATAGCTGCCGAAAGAAACACAAATTTAGTTCAAGCTTTTTATTGCAGCGACAGGCTACAGTACTTAAAGCATTTCCTGCCTCCATTCATAGCATCGATTACTTTCCTTACCGTTATACACACAATTTCGGTTTTTCAGAGATTCACCCGCATTGTTCATAGCTAGTTCCGAATGCTATTCTTGCATAAATGGAGCCGGTGTTTAAACGCCGTTGCATAAAGCGCAACACATTCTATTCAAGCGCAACGATCCGTTACCAGACATAACCTTCGAAATGAGGATAAGGCCTTGGAAAAGGTGATGATGTCAGCTACCGTCTTCTTGTAGGAGGAATTATAAAGCTTCAGATGCTCACTCATATTTAGGTTTAGATACAGATCAATAATTTCTGTTTATACCATCTATTAGCAGCAGTAAATAGGTAACTAATTATAAAAGTATATCTTTTACAGAGTGTGAAAGCCCGTTTTAACCTTTTTCTTACCACTTTATCATGATTTACAACGGTGTTTTGTTTTCAATGAACAGAAAAAGCTGTTGATATACTGGCTTTATTTTTGAAGAATTAGGGTCAAATGGTGTTATATTTGCTGTAGGAATTTACAAATGTTTTTCCTTTAATCCAATAAAGATTGGTCTAGTTTTGACTCTGCTATTTCGTATCAAGTTTTCTAGTCACCATAAACCGTCAATAAAATGGGTAGAGTTGGGTTCAATTAGATTAAGGACATGAAGTTTCTAGCGTAGCAGTAGCAGACTTTTCAATTCAGGCGTAAAAATTTGTATATTCTAAATATAACACAGTGAATTTAGGGGAAGGAAAGTGGACCCATAGGGTAAAGTGGAGGTATATTTTAAAAACAGTTTTGGTTTAATTAAGATACATATTTGGTGGTTTCTTCTTCTTCTTCTTCTTTTTTTTTTTTTTTGAAACAAAAATTGAGATTATAGCTAGTTTTTTAAATTTTAGTTTTAAACGCCAGAAACAAGTTCCTTAAATGCTTACAAACTATTTGTTTATGCTCACTGCATAAGGTAGCCTAAGCATTGCATAAGTAGGAATAAGCTTCTTGTGAACTATCCTCTAAAATCATTATTAACTATAATTTCAGTAGAGACTTGTATTATAACATTTAAGGCAGTGGTTCCCAACCTTTTTCGCACCGCAATCTTTTTTGCACTAATCAAACAGTCCGTGACCCCATGCGGAACAAACAATGATTTTTACTTTTGTCAGAAAGCCCGATTGAGATCCTAAAAAGTTCCACAGAATTTTTACCGCTACAATCCATTAACTACAAAACGTTGACAGTCAAGGTTGCCCATATGGGAGGGGGGGGGGCAAGTCGGGGCTCAAGCCCCCCCCCCACTTTTGAAATTAGAACTTCCTTGCTTTTAGTATCTTTTCCTTTGCAAAAATGTAAAAATATTTCTTCTCCAGCAATTTAGGAGTAAGTCAGTAAAAATGTCAAATATTAATAACTCTAATCTGTACTGAAATCGGTTTCTATGGGAAAAACATCCTGCTAAACCATGGGGAAAATAACTGAGCCCCCCCCCCCCCCCCCCCTTTAAATTTTGCATATGGGCGCCCTTGTTGACAGTATGCTCAAATTATCTTCACTTTTTAACGTAGTTTCAAATGTACTGCAGAATTAAACTCTTCTTTAATGTGTGTTTTTTGAATGCATATATCGCACGAAAACAAGTGATGCACATGAATCAATTCCTTCACATCGTTTGACATTTCTGTTATTCTCCTTTGTATTGTATTTTTGGAGACTGATACTAGTAGCATTTTTTCTCGACTGTGTTCTCGAAGAACTAACTTCAGTCTTCAATAAACAAGGTTTTATAAGCGTTTCACAAATCGTGTGAACGAAACACAAATCGATGTGAGTGCTGTCACTACGTCACATTCCTAACACTTTTAGGGAAAAAAATTTATACTACACTTTCTTCTTCTCTCTCTCCACACAAACACATAGTTTGAATCATAAATTAGGGTAGGACGGGACTAGTTGAACAATTTTTCACAACGATAAGTCTCAATCGATTGCTATGCATCCTGATGGCTTAGTAATGTATCCTTTTTCATAAGGGTCCATAGTAATTTGTTGCTAATATCACACGTTTAAGAGCTACAGCTTTTGGAATGCAAAAAGTCAAACTTGCTCAACGTACCCCATAGATAGGGTACGTTGAGCAAGGGTATGGGGCAAGTTGAGCACTTATAATGTCGAACCAAACCATAGGATAAACGATAACTAGAGATGAAATACAATTTCTGTTTGACAATCAACTCTTTATTTATAGTCTTTCAGTGACAAATTAACAAAACTTAAAGTGTTTTTTTTTTTCGAATTAATTGAAACTGTTCTGGTTTTCGGATGGATAGTTCGGGATTTCGTTTTAAAATCTTTGTAAACCAATCTTTTCCAGCCATCTTATTTGGAGTCCAGGCGGATGGAGTTTTAATGCAAAACTTAGCAGCACACTCATAGACAAAGCCAAGAACGTCTTTTGGAGAATATCCATACTAGATTGATGCCATTTGCAGCAAGTATTTTTTTTATGGAGTCCTCCTGTTGAGAAGAAAAAACCTGCCTCGGTTTTGCATAACCCATGGATGAATCACCACCTTTTAATTTCTTCAAAAATCTTGTTAAAGTCATCCGTTTGATACCGAATTATTTTGCGGCGGTATTCACAACTTTTCCCTCATAATTTACAGCCTTTGCTGCATTATTCAAGTCGTCAGTGTTGTAAGAACATCTTGTAGTTTTCCTTTTATAAGTCCGCATCCTATTAAAAGCAAAAAATATATTACTACTTTTGTTTTAAGTCGCAGGAGTCAGTTGAGCAATACTTACTCAACTAACCCCAAACCAAAGTCATAAAATATAAGTGAGATTAAGAAAAAACGGTACGAATTATAACCAGAATCTCTATACATGTCAAAAGTACAGTAAATTTACGAAAGAACAAACCTTGCCTGACAGAAAACAGATAACATTGGACTAACACAAACGAAAACTTGCGGCAAATGAGTTTTTTACTTTGTTGTCACGAAATAAATAATGTGCTTGTCCACTTCACTCATTTGTCGAGTTGCAATTGAAGATCACGCGATGAGTTCCCCTCCCATACCCTGTCTTTCCGCCAATTGGTGCATACACGTACGGTTTTCGAGATTAATCGATTGCTCAATTCACCCCAACGCTCAACTACTTAATTTTGTCAAGTTTTGCCAACATATAGGGGAGACTGGGGATACTTGATCCCTATTGATACACGATTATATAACCAAAAATGTACCAAAATCATGAAGTAGAGATTTGAAACCTGACAATTATATTAAAGTTATACTTGCACATAAAAACTGGCAATATTTTTTTTTTTCAGCCATTTTGTTGTAGCTCAAGAAATGATCGTCTGAATGTGTCAAGCAAAATTTTTTTTAACACGCTTTTATTAGCTTCACTTGTATGTTTGTGAGTAACTCTCCTTTGGACTAAGAGCTAGTGGCTAATTACTGTTAGTACATGCCGCCACTTTATGACCATTCGTAGCCGAGCGCTCTAAGGCGCGGGTCTTCGCTGACGTCCACCTCCGGGAATCATCGGGCGTGCGTTCTAATCTCATCTACACCGAAATTAAATTTATAATCTTGCTACTCAAGTTTCGCCCACTTTTTGTGATCGGATTCATTTAAAATAATGAATGCAACCTCAGACCCGATGACAATGCAATATTCTATAGTCAAATTAATTTATTAACGATAAGTTATTAGTTTATTCTAATTAACGCTTTTATTAGCTTAACTTGTATGTTTGTGGGTATGTTTGTGGGTCCAACTTTCCTTTGAACAAATGGTCAGTGGCTTATTAGAATTACTTACAACATACAAATCAGAGCTGCGGAGTGTATCAATGTTTGCACATGAATTTACTAGAAAGCATTCAAAATGTCTGATGCAAATAATGCAATAGAATGCTAAGATACATTCCATTATAAAAATCGAACACACGCACAAAGATTTCATTTAAGAGTTAGAAGTGTTAGCAATATTTAGTATCTAAATCTTAGTTGAAAAAAAAATAATAACATAATAGTTTAAAAAACTAAGAAAACACGCTTTTGTAGCAAAATGAGCTAAAAAGTAAAAAATAAAACAATAGTTTAAAAAACTAAACATGCTTTAGTAGCAAAATGAACTAAAAAGTAAACAAAAATCTTTGGATGACAAGTATATAAAGCGATTGACCAAACACTTAATTTTACTGTAATCGAAAAAAAGCGTGGGGGGCTTCTTATCAGTTGTCTTAAATTTCTTCCACTTGTTATCCATGCAAAAATGTAAATAGGCAACCCCCCCCCCACGCTTTTTTTTATTACAGTAAAATTAAGTGTTTGGTCAATTACTTTATATACTTGTCATCCAAAGATTATTTTTAACTTTTTAGTTCATTTTGCTACTAAAGCGTGTTTTTTTAGTTTTTTTTAGGAAAGCACTCCGAAGTTTACATTATCCGTTAAATACAACTTTAAAAAAAATCCCAAGTGTAACGTTAAAGTATAGACAGTCTTTAATAATTAAGACATATTTTTAGTAAATTGTCACTGATTGTTAATGATAGAACAAGTATGTTTGTAAAAATCGCATGTTAGGGATACTTGATCACTTCCTTTAGAGGGATACATGATCCCAGGGATCAAGTATCCATATGACAATATAAACACAATGAAAACAATATAAATTTTGTTTACTTAGTTGAAATTAACTTTAAACATTCAAAACCATATTAACATAATAAAATTTATCATAGTTTCAGTGATAAATTTAAACAATCACTAGTAAATCAAACACACATCAAACATCTAAACATAAAATAACTCTACTGATAAATTATGTTCTGATCAGACAAATGAGCTTGAACAAGTTGAAATAGATGTCAAGTCTTTGTTTCAAAGAAAAAAAAATATTTTGCTATACACTACAGGTTGCGTTTGGCACCTTTCAGGGGTGAAACGCTTGTTCACCAGCGACACCCAATACGGAGCCGGAATGGCACCTCTTACTAGGGCGAAAAATGGGCACCTTTTAAAAGACAGGCAGCGCGGAGGTAAAGAAGGAGCCTTCGGAGAGAAAAATGGCACCCTCACTGATTTCTACAGTAGATCCTCTTCCCCTCCCCCCTATTGTGCGCGTTTTTGAATATTATTGTGTTCTATTTATTGTTTAGGTTTATGACAGACAAAGTCTTGGTTCTTTTTTCACATTGAATTCATTTTGGATTAAAACTTGTCATTTCAGGCATTTGATCACATTTCAGACTTTCCAACATAATATAGAAGTGTTCATGACTTCAATTCCTCTATCTGAGTTCTAACTCTCATAAAAACCCTTGGATTGCTCAGTAGTTTTAAATGATATTGACATTTACTATAGCATGATACTAAAAAATAAGAGTGTAGGCATTTATGGATAATTTACAAGCACAGCCAAAAATATTCAGTTATATTACAATCACGGAAAAATCAAATCGTTTCATAAAATGCAGGCGTTCAAAATATTACAATCAAGAGTAACATATTGATACATATTATATAGTTCGACATTTGAATAACCTATTTGAACATAAGTAATCTAAAAAAGCACTTTTTTTTCTTTGTTAAATAGAAACTTTTTTGACATTAAAAATCAAAACAAACTTTTAGCATCCTACATAATGAAAAGCATTGGAAACAGAAATTAGAGAGAGAGAAAAAAAATAAACGCGTCTAGACACTGCATTCGGTTTTTGAAATAACACCAACGAAATATTTTTACGTAATGAGTCATGGCATGAAACACACAGAGAGATTTCTTTTCAAAGCTTTATTTTTTTTTTCTTTGCTACGTCCACGCAAATATTTTATTGAGAAGATAAAGACACTTAGTGTATCTGCTGTAGCAGTTAGTTACATCATTGAATTTTCATCCAGGTTACTTATTAATTATTTCGTATTGCTAACAATAAACAATTTTGGGGAAAATCCGTGAGATCGCAGACGTGACAAGCAATGAACACCATATATTAGTACACGTGATAAAAAAAGTCATACATCACTATGTTAAAACGGTTAACTATAAACAATAAGCAGTACTCGGTTTACTTTGTTGAAACACAACTCTGAAAACGCTAAAAGCCTGTTGGAAAGCCTTAAATGTTATGCCATGATTAAATGCCTGTACTTACGCAAGGTTTTGAAGGTTTGTCCCAGAAATGTGGAATTTTAATCCAGTATAATTGTCTATTCAATGTGAAAATTTAATATACCAACAGCTACGTTGCAGCATCGTCGTCCGCCATTAAAGTGGCTGAATTGAACTTATGCCTGAGTGAACAGCGCATGTGCGAGCGAGGCACCTTTGCGGAGGAAAAGAGTCGCTATTGGCTACTGCGTGAGCTGATGGCCCTTCCTTACCTTCTTCCATCCACTGAGGTGCTAAAAGATATCGGAACAATATTTCCTAGCCTCTGTGGCACCCTGTGGCTCCGTCTTTGCACCCTACAGCGAAAAATCGCACCCAGCTGGCACCTCTGGTTATAACAGTGTAGTTAGATTTACAACAAAAAAGTGACTTGCCCATTATGTGACCCATTAGCGGATAGAATGCAAAGTTGGATTTCTACAGTTTGAAATAAGTTTTCTGAAGCGAAAAAGTAATATGCTTAATCAATCTATTTTTCCTGAAAAATTGACAAAATGTGTTAAGCTGCACACATCCAGTTGGGTTGAGCGGAACTTTAAGAACTACAACAAACGAATTGTTTGCATTTGACTTTTCAAGTTTTGAAAACATATAAGCTAGGCTTTTTTTTTTTTTAATAAGTACATTGATACTTACATTTTTCTTCCCTCCATTTAAAAATTAATTCAATTGATCACACTCTTAATTTTATTATTGCAAGACAAGAAGCAAATAAGATGATTTTCGTGCTTGTCATCCTCTTTTTTTTATTTGTTGTAATTTTAGCTTCATTACGCTACTTTAAAAATATTTTAAGTTTTATTTATAAAATATAGTATTGTTCATAACTGTATTGGATAATAAGTAACTGATCAATAGCATCATAAGCTCGTGAAAGTTGTGTACATTTTTTTTACAAATATCTAGTGAAATTTGAAACTATTTTATGTTGTGTTCACATTATTATAATTTAATTAATAAAATTAGAAATATTTTTTTTTAGAAACATTATGTAGAAAACTAAAACCCATAAATGAATTGCCGATCTAATGAAAAGTATCTGTATTTTCTCAGTGGGATCAAGTATACCCCATGAAGGGATCATGTATCCCTTGATGAGGGGATACATGATCCCTTTATGAAATATTAAAAAAAATATATATTTTACCAAAACTATCTGTTTTATTTCAACTAAAAAAATACTGTCTGATAGAGGAAAAAATTACCTTTGTTCACGTACTTTTTCTTTAAAAAACTGGTAATTTGCAGCAGAGACAAAAAATTGAAAACTAAAGTGGGAATCAAGTACCCCAGTCTCTCCTACTAGTGATTATTTCGGACGTTTTTTGTTTGGACGGTGTTATGCAAAAATGAGTTAAAGAAAAAAAAAAAATTAAAAGATTTTCATATAGGTTAGCAGATAAACTAACAAACTACGGGATGCAATAAATTACTTTTAAATAAAAAAAACCGCCTTCAAAAAATACCCAGGAACTAAAGAGCAAAAAATAACTGATTACACTTACATTCTATTTCCTACCCAAACATAGAAATGAAATTTATTTTAGAATTCCAGTACAAAAATCAACTAAACTAAACACCGAATTATAAAATAAACACTGATTCAAATTACTATACGATGAATTATTTTAAATACCTAACTAATTATATACGATCTCTTAATTTTTAATAACCTTTTGAGGTCGGGGCCTCTTATAAACAACTACATAACGTAACTGACAACCCACCGAATCCTGAATTAAACACTAATTTAACTAAACGCGAAATTAGTCTTTAAAACTAAACCTACTCATTGTTTTACCCTTAACTTTTCCCTAAAGAACAAATAGGGTAAATCAAAGATTTGGAACCTAAGTTAGACCACCCCTAAACAAAACCAAAAGTAAATAAAAAAAAAGCATAAAAACCGGTCACTAAGTGAGACGATATACAAAGTTAATAAAGTACAAATCGATTTAAATGTGAATATGATATTTGAAGAGTTCCCTCAATTTCATCAAACCTGAACTATATTAACATTAGACCGCCGAGGAACTATGATGTTTCAAACAAAAAAAGACTTTTCCTTATCGGTACAGGCAGGGGCGTGCACAGAAATTTTGGAACCCATCACAAATCACTTTTCCGGGCCCCTCTCCATATTGTTTACCCCTATATTTCACCGTTAGTTACAAAAATATTAGGCCCCTTCCAAGCTCGGGCCCGGGCCAACAGGTGTCCCTCCACCCTCCCTGTGCACGCCCCTGGGTACAGGTGTCTTGGAGTATTTATGGAACATTGTACAAAGAAAAAACATATCCGACGAGTTCAGAACCTCCTCCTTTTTTTGAAGCCTGCTAATTAATATAACCCTAATTTCAAATTGAACTGGCGGCATCGTGAAATAGTAAATCCAGAATATTGGTCAAACTTCAGAAATCTTACACAGTTATAACGTATATTATTAAAGAATATAAGTTAAATCGTGGGGGAGGGGTGTTCTGTATTCAATTCCCCCTCAATTGAACACTAAATATATTTAAAAATTGGAATATTAAATAAAGAACTTTATATTTTAGTGCTTAAATAAAGTTATTTATTAGTAAATAAAGTATTAAAGTAATTGATTCAACTATTAAAGTAGCAAAATGTATTTAATTTACTGCTTTGCTACGCAGTAATAAATACATTAGTAACACCTATAATAAAAAATTACGATGCGGCGCAGCGTTGAGAAAATTAATCATCCATGTGCCGCGTGAATTAAATACCGTTTAAGAGAAAGCCAAAACCTTAGGTGTAAAAATACACCGATCACAGCAACACCACGTGACCATGACGTATGAAATTTAAAGTTTCTTGGATTTCTCCGAGACCCCTTATCAGATCCAGACCAAATTACAATGGGACCATCTGGGAAGTATACCAAACAAAAAAAAAATTTTTCAAATCGGTCCAGTAGTGCTGGAATAAATCGAAAACACACATAAAAAGCCGCAATACGAAATCATAACCTCTTTTTTTGAAGTCAGTTAAAAATGATGTAAGCCCACATTTTGTATTACTATGCCATCTAATGAACAAAATGTCAACCTACTTCTATGAAACTGCATTTGAGTTCAACTTTGACCTCAATTTGCTTAAAGTACTGCTTGGTGGGTAGACCCATTTTTGCATAACACCGTCCATTTATTTTCATTCAGTTTAACTTTTTAAACTTGGATATCATTTCACTAAACCATCTAAACCTTATAAAAATTCAAAATTATCTGCACGTAAAATTATATTTTCAACTATCTTTTTAGCAGATAAATTAACTATTAACTTTCTTCCTGCATTAAACTTAAACATACATGCATTAGTTTGCATACTTTTGACTTCGAATATTTAACTTAATTGTAGCAGTTTAAGTTAGATTTTATCTTGCTTGTAGTAACAAAGATAAAATGTTTATTGCTGTAAGAAACATAAGCACGTAAAAGTGCATGGTAAATCATTTAGCATTTTTTACGCTTTTGTTTTAGATGTAATCTCACTTATCTTTGATTTTTTGCAGCAAACATATCATTGATGCTGTCACTGAAAGTTGATAAAATTGGGGACAAAAAGATTGCCTACATCCCTGCGTATTCAAATAAACATTCTGAAGCATTTAGAAGTATGGAATTTGAAGCCAAACAAGCGGTAATTGTGTTGTTTAAAACATTACTCTGATCTCAGAACATAACCTATACATTTTTGAATAAATACCTTTGTGTATGAAAAGTTAAGAAATAAAAATGTATAATTGTACAAAAATTGCAGATTTCTTGCAGTATACTTGCAGTAATATGCAATTTTTGTGCAATTATACATTGTTATTTCTAATTTTTTTATGCATGTCTCTCTCTCTTTTTTTCTGAAGCTATGCATCTTATGGAACGTTGGTGAACTGAAAATAAATAAAAAGATAAATAAAAAATAAATCAGTAAATAAAAATAATAATAAGTAAAAAATAAATAAAAAAGCGAAATAAAAAGGCACCAGACCTGCTACCTTCAAAACGCATGTGCAGTGCCTTGTTTATATAAACTCATTTAATAATTCATCCTTAGCAAAGCCTCCGTGGCGCAACCGGCTAGCGCGTTCGGCAGTTAGCTTAAAGGTTGGTGGTTCAAACTCACCCGGGAGAATATGTTTTTCAATATTTAAAATAATAATAAAAAAATAAAAAAGAAAAAGAAAAAAACGGCAGTCGTGGAACTGGCCGACATAAGTTATGCTTTTATTGAATAACATAAGCTGATAATGCTGAAGCTGATAATATTGAATTGATAAACTTAACTGAATTAACTGAAACTTAATTCGACTAGTTGTTTCAGTCAACATTTAACGTTATACCTTTAACATTATAAGTTTATGTTACTCAATAAAAGCATAGCTTCTGTTGACTTGTCCATCGACAACCATTTTAATTATTATCATTATTATTATTATTTATTATTCATTTGTTTATTTCATTATCATTTATTTATTTGTTTATTGTTATTACTATTTTTCTATTTATTTATTATCATTATTGTTATTTTATTCAATAATTTAATATTTTTTTTCTTTGCTTTCATTTTTCTCCGTCAATTTCTACCTTTTGGCGTGACTCCTTAGTATTACTAAATGGAAATGAAAGGCATTTCCGATTTGCCATCCCGCGTTCTGTAGTACAGGAAACGTCCGAAAGAAAATGAAATTAGAGAGTAAGCAAACAAGAGTTCAACATATCACGGAACAGAACTAGATAAAGCAGGAAGTACTCTATAAGTTTATATAAAAATTTCAAAGTCAAACTTTTAAAAGATATTTTAGTGATGAACTAGAGCAGTAAACTATTGAACACTACGTTTATTTACGTTGCATTTTATAGCAAGATAAAGTGAAATAGCGGGTAAAGTGAAATCGTAAAATATTTTCAGTTTGCAGCGCCACCTATCTCGTAATATTTCAACTATGTTCTTAAACATATAGTTGACTCCAGACAAAAAATAAATAGTTCTAAATATTAAGGTACATAATCATACAAGTCCTTTTCACAATTTGATACGCATATTGTAATATTTTGTGATTTATTAAAAATAATTTTTGTTATTATAAAATGATAAAGATTTGTAATTAATATTTTAAATATTAATTGAGATCTACTGATGTACACTGCTGTACTTATTTAATATTCGGCATGTTTCGAATATTTATGTTTCATACAGTTTGTCAAGTGCTCGTAGGTCCAAGTGAATAGGGAAAGGTGAAAGATGAAATAGTGCGTTTCGTTTATTTCCTCATTCATTTATTAAATCATTTACATTCCTTTATTTATTTATTCACTTATTTATTCATGAATTCACTTATTTTCTTATTCATTCACTACTTTATTCACTCATTTACTTTTTCTCATACATTAATTTATTATCTATTCTTTTATTGTTTCATAATTTATAAATTTATTAATTCATTTGTTTATTCATTCATTTGACGAAAAATATTTTTCAAACGCAATAGAAAATGCTTCATTAGAAAACATTTTATTTCTCATTTTTCCCCATGGGGCAAAGTGAAATTTTTCTACTTTTTTTTTTTTAGAACATAGAAATTTACTGCCAAAAATCAAAAATAATATTTCAATGCAAGTTTTTTATAAAATATTTTAAAATACATTGTTCTTTCCTTATGTACATTAATCTTTAAAGGAAATTTCCAATTTGCTCATTTTGAAAAAGGTAAGTTTTATTAACTATATATTTAACTGTGGGCCATATTAACCTACAGTAGAATCTCGATTAAACATCAGTAGCGGGGCCGTAAAATTTACGGAAAATCCAGAGGATGATTTAGACAGAAAAGAGTCGTTTTTCAGCAAAATTTTTTAACCAAAAAAAAGTCTATAGTTATATCCTATTTATTGTACAATATCACATATGGGCCATTCTACGGAAAACTGACATTTTGTCCCGAACGTGACGCTTCATATATTTCATAAGAAAGAAACATGAAAGAATTTTTTTTTTTCTGTCCTACAAATTACTAACTTATGTGTGATATCTTAAGCGAAAAAGTTTGTCATTACCCTTTAAAATTATTACTTTTTAATGAAATATATGAATCGTCAAGGCGGGCGGGACAAAGGGTTAACTTTTTCGTGGAATGGCACATGTGCAGTGCAGTACTAGTGGTTATACAGGGTGTATTAGTACAGCGTTTACAGATTTTCAGTGCAGCTAGAGCACACCTAGACGATGGGAAACCACATAGCAATGCATGGTTGGAAACGCTTTCTCGGTTCGGTAGTGACAACACAAATCACCAAAAAGACAAGACACGAATAAGAGAAGAAAAAATGTTTATTATCCTTAGTACAGCAAAAAACTAAGAAAAAAGAACGTGAAGGACCCAACGATCGTCATCAAAGTTGGTGTTCGAAATTACGACCCCGTTCCGTCATGCATGCCTTACATCTCCGGCGCATTGATAATCGAATGTCAAAGCGAGCGCGGCAACAAAAACCACGTGTGCGCATGCACCGTCATCTGGTGCTTCGGTTTACGTAACGACATCTATCGTGTACACCAGACAAAAACTTACCAGCATTTTTGCTGTATTTAAAATAATAAACATGTTTTCTCTTCTTATTTGTCCTGCCTTTGTTGTGCTTTGTGCCGTCACTATCGCGTCAGGAAAGAGTTTCCGACCATACATTGCTATGTGATTTCCCATTGTCTAAGTGTACTCTATCTGCCCTGAAAGTTTGTAAACGCTGTACTGATACACCCTATAGATAGAGTTTGAGGAGATTAAGTAAGTAAGGAGAGCGGTTGAGAAAGATGATGGTAAATCCGGCAATGGGTAGTCAAGCTTCCATTAATAAATGAGAGCTGAGTTGTAATTTGTTAAAAGGATATCAGTTACTGAAGCAAATTTTTGAAAGAGGGGAAAAAAAGATAAACTGGCTAAAACATAAATAAATCAAAATCTTGCGGTTTTTCGTGCCTGTCATTAGTGGTTTATAGAACTCATCATAAATGCTAGAATGAAAAAGATTCATTCCTTTTCCAGAAAAATAGATTTAAAAAAAAATAAACTCAATATTTAATACGGTCTGTTTGTTGGTGAATTTGAGAATATGGAATACAGTCGAATCTCGATGACTTGAAGCTTATAACTCGAATAATCCTTTATCTCAAAGTTTTCATTGGGTCCCAAACTCTTGAGACTGTAGTGGAATCTTCCCATAACTCGAACTACCAATAATTCGAACGTTTTAGCCGGTCAATTGAGACTTCGAGTTAACGAGAGTTGACTATAGTTTTCCAATAGCCCTAATTCCCGCCTTTTTTTACTATATGAGGAGTTTTTCATTTTTATTATTTCGTACTGACCATTTATATGATTCTTTGTAGTATTAAAGAAACTCATAATCAGTCATTTTTCACCATAATATTATATTTTATTTTTATTATTCGAATTGGTTAGTTATCTTCATATGTGCAATTTTCAAAAAGAGAGCGTACATGGATTCTTTTAAATTTTTCTAGAAAAAGTACCGCTAATCAAACCAATACTGTGAGAAAAGTTTTATAGAATCATTTCATTTTACTATCATAATAGAAATAGGTGAACTTCCTGATACTAATGCAAATGTAATCTTTTTAACACGCTTTTATTAGCTTCACTTGTATGTTTGTGGGTCAAAATTTCCTTTGAACAAATAGCCAGTGGCTTATTGGAATTACTTACGTACAAATCAGAGCTGCGGAGTGTAACAATGTTTGCACATGAATTTACCAGAAAGCATCTCCGTGGAAAAATACATATATATAGCAATTTTCATAATAATCGGTCGAGGTATCAAGTGAAGCCGTGACTATACTCAAATTTTGTACTCACGCAGTTTGCAAGATCAATCAATCGCTAAAAATATCAAATAGAAAAAGTTCTAAATCCACCCGTTGCATGAAAAGCCATAAAACAATAAAGAAAGAATTTATTTGTTCAAACTCAAGAAAAATGGCAACAGCTAAGTTCTTATCAATGAGATTTTTCACGCGAATTCATTTCTGCAGCCGATAATTTTATTCGTATTTATCCAATGGATTGTGACTTAAATTGGAATAAAAAAGGAACTATCGATCGGTTTTTTTTTCGAACTGGTCTATAAACATTCCCAGTACCAAAAATAACAAACGGTGAAAGTTTCAGCCAAAACTGCCGGGTAGTTTTTGAGTTCATGGATGACATACAGACAAACATTCATTTTTATATATATAGATAAGTATTAGTGCCATTAGAGAGAAGACTTTTTAAAGTGCATGGGTCACCAATTTAAAAAAAAAAATTAAATCACTATACACTTTCCTTTTTTTACAATAAGGTTTACAGCTTCGTTTATTGATTTTAATGTTTGATCAATCATGTGACGCCAGTGTGCCAATGTCACTATGTTAAAAGAAGTCATCAGTATATTTATGACTTTTAAACAAAATGCAAAATTTTTTATATCTTGCAGTGCCTTTATTATTAGACGGAGGTATAATTTTCGCATATAATTATGCTTTTAATAATGTATCTTTAAAAAAAAACTAAACAAAATGATAACATAGGAAAAAAGTTACCGTTGCCATTTTTAACAAATCATAATTCATATACTATATGTCTTGCATTCCAACCTTCGGACAACTAAAACGACTGAATATCGAATCCATTTAGTGCACATTCTCAAGTGTTTTTTGAGAAGAAAAAGGGACATTCAATCTCATATTTACAATAACATCCTTTTAAATCGCAAATTGGATCTAGCGTTCCAATTTATTCTACTGGTTTACTGATATTCAAAGAGATAAAAAATTTGAAAATAACCTCTTTTCTTTTTACAGCTCTCTTCTATGATGATACATACAGCATTCTCCAGGACTTTTCTTGGATTAACCATCAACTCCTTCTACAATATTGGTGAAAAGTTTCTTATTAACTGTACAGTGTATCTAGAAGATAAAGAGTCTACACGAACTCAGGCTGTACGCATCCGACTGAGGCATGAAATAACAGAATCAATAAGAAAGAACAACCAATACATTGGTGACAGCAAGCTCAGAGTGGAAGGTCCATTGAGCCCCTTGACTAACATTGAAGGTAGCTTCTTGATTCTTTAAAGAACAGTTCAATAACCGATAATTAATTAATTTCAGTCAAATCAAACCTCCTCATATATATATTCACT
This sequence comes from Uloborus diversus, assembly GCF_026930045.1. Classification (NCBI taxonomy): domain Eukaryota; kingdom Metazoa; phylum Arthropoda; class Arachnida; order Araneae; family Uloboridae; genus Uloborus; species Uloborus diversus. The sequence goes on along the minus strand of NC_072740.1, from coordinate 85,982,207 downwards.
GATCGAGTAACGCTCCTGAAGAAATCAACAATGAAACTCGCTCAATAATATTTTTTGTTAATGTTTGAAATGCAGGGAAAGGCTTTATTTTGGCAAGACTGAACTAGATCCGGTAACTTAATTGTTTTATTGGTAACACTGAAATTTTAGGAGAATGAAGAAACGAAACAATTAACGCTATTTACTGGAGTTAGGGTTAAAATTTCAACTATCAAAATATCATCAAACAAGCACTTGCTTCGTTCAAATGTAGAAATAATTTTCACCCGTCATACCTTGACAGGCGATTTTTTAGTCATTTTAATAAATACCATACATACTTTATATGCATAAATTGTAATGCATAATTTTATTACCACTTCGATATTCATTCTGAATTAGCGTATTAACATATGATATTATAATTGATCATCAGTACAAAAAAAAGAAAAAAAAAGAAAAGATTAGTTTGAATTTTGAGATCTTGAATTCAAATTATGTTTTTTGCAATCACGAATTGTGATAGGACTCTACTCGTTGGGTTTCTTGTATATACTAATGGCCTTTGGTCGCAACCATAATTTGAATTAAAGACGTCAAAATTCAAATGAATGCCAGGGGCTGGATGCTGGATGTTATATAATGGATGCTAGATACTGTTTTCGCTTAAAAAGTATTGTGTAAAGTCGAGAACGTCGCTTATAAATGATTTGATTCCGAGGCACAGGGACGCTTGCATTATAAGCATAGAAAAATAAAATCAAAAGACGGACTTCATTTCAGCGGTCAAGGGAAAATAATAAGCAATTCGTGATGGCTCAATACAATCAACGGACGGACGTCATTCAACGGTCAAGTGAAAACAATAAATAATTCGTGATTGCTCAAAAATTATTATTTTTAAAATGTTTAACAAATAACAGCAGATGACATTGTCAATTCCTATATGTGGGGCAAACGGAGATTCTCTTTGATTCTTCTCTAATACTATATAAACAATAGAACTCTGCTCACGCATCTTAAATAGAACCGAATCTTGTTTCGATTAATACACTCCTGTTTGTGAAAATTGCAACACCATGAAGGAAGCATCATAGTTGAATGAAATTTAATACACAGTTGAATGCTAATGGTACAAATAAATGATTAAATTTTCAAACCAAACAAACAATAAAAAGAGATGGAAATTAGTATTTTGGGTGGCCACCACGCGCCGCAATAAGAGCTGCTACAAGACTCGGCACAAAGTGAAACAAAGTTTGAATATCTGCCTGCGGAAGAGTATTCCATATTGTATGTATGCGCAACCAAAGTTCATCTGTCGAAGCAACAGGACCAGGATCATGAGCGAGACGCCGCCCAACGAAATCCCACACATTTTCAATCGGTGACATATCCGGTAAATATGCAGGCCATGGAAGAAGCTGTACCTGCTGCGAATCGAGGTAGGATTTGACAGTCCTGGCGACATGTGGACGGGCATTATCCTGCTGGAATACAAACCCCGGCAATCCTTTCAGGAAAAGAATACCTTGGGGCAGTAAAACTTCGTTTATGTATCGGGTACCGTTCAAATTGCCCACAATTCGTAGCAATTGTGATCGTCCATGATATGCTATGGCACCCCAGACCATAACTCCGTGTGTTCGTCCACTGTGGCGTTCGATAATGCACTCCGGAATGTGCCGTTCACCGGCATAGCGCCTGACACGAATTCGGCCATCATGGTGCCACAAATTGAAGCGGGATTCGTCAGAAAAGACGACCTGCTACCAATCAGCACGCCAGCTTCTATGCACATTGGCCCATTGTAGCCGCAAGCGGCGACGGTTTTGCGTGAGTGGAATCCTTGCGCGCAGCACACGCTGCAGCAGACGTCTCCGAATTGATGAAGCACACAATGAACCACCTGTAGCTGTTGACCACTGTGCTGCCGATTGTCTAGAAGAAGCTATGCGGTTCGTCAGCGCCATACGCACCAGGTGTCTGTCATTGCGAGCTGACGTCACATTTCGGGGTCCACTCCCAGATTTCCGAGCTGTCCGACCCTCGTCCGTCCACTGCTTCCAAACACGCATGATTGTGCTGCTGTTACGCTGCACACGAGCGGCTACTGCACGATTAGACAATCCAGCTTCACGAAGGGCGACGATTCTGCCCCGTTCAAACTCGGAAATTTGCTCATTTCGCTTTCTTTCGTCGAAGAGGCATAGTAAAGATTCTGTTAACGTTTACTCTAGCATATAACCATCGATAATCATACACGCCTCGCTACAGCCGTCTATTTATATTCGGTTCGATCCGCCTTTCAGAGGGCGCTGCTCAGCATACGCATGCGCTACCGATCTGCAATTCTAATCATTTGCATATCATGCCCTACTTTACATTTCCTGCAATTTTCAGCTCACTCGCGTAAGTCCTTCGTGGTGTTGCAATTTTCACAAACAGGAGTGTATAACAATTAAATTCCAGAAACGTGGCCCTTATAATGACAATATCTGTAAATGTTTCTTTAAAATTACTCGGTTTTGAAATAGCATGATTCACTTTCTGATGGAGTTAACCATATTTATTTGTTTATGTCCCGCACATGCACTATTTTGTTGGCTCCTTTAACTTCAACCTCAGCAGTTCCTTAAAAAAATATGAGTTTGATTTGTGTTAAAAGCAAATATCATCTATTGTTTGCTAGCGAATGAAATTATGATTCTTTTACCCCAGCGTGTTTCTTTTACCCCAGAGACAAGGGGGTAAATGAAAACACCCCATTTATTTCCCGGTGAGGTTGGTGTAGGCAGATAATCGTACTACAAACAATCAATTTAGAAGCTCAAGAAGTTCTACACTCACAATATTCAAATCACTATCTCGTAGGTCGCATACGACTCGCGGAATCCTTGAAAAATTATCAGGATTCATTTAAAAAGAAATATCACATAACATATTAAATTATGCCCCAGGTTTATGAAAAATACGCACAAAAATGTAATTTACATTAAAATTTAATTTTCCAAAAAATAAGAATGGAAAGCTTAGTTGTTGCCATTTAATCCAGGGTACTGGATTAATGGGGTGAATGGAAACAACTAAATTACACATCAGAAACAACTGGGAAGGTGAAATTCATAAATAAATGATTACAGTATCCACAGGAGGAATAAAACTAGAAATCAGTTACTTCGCATTTGTAAAACTGCTGGGGAGAAAAATGTAAGATCTTAAGATTTACATTTTTAAGAGAGAACTTAAAAAAAAAAAAAAACTTTATAACAATGACGACGCCTATAGAATTTAGCAGTGAGTTACCGCCCATAGCCAGAGCTAAGGCAGAACTACATGCAATACACCAGACAGCCTGGTTATCACATCCTGAGATTGCAGTTACGTTCTTATTATAACTCATCAGTTTGGATAAGTGAATAACCGAGCTGGAGGCAGATGTCATCTCATTGAAGCTGAGAGTGCCAACTAACTGGTGGATAAAGTAAATTTACCTCACTAGCGACTGTCCGCAGCATGAGCCCTGGCTTAGGGGTGGTAACTCACTGCTATAAATACCCAAACTTTGACTTCAATTCACGAGTTGAACCGCATCATGCTGCGGAAGCTCGCTGGTAAGGTAAATTTACTTTATTTACCAGTTTTTTGGCATTCTCAGCTTCAATGAGATGACATCTGCCTCCAGCTCGGTTATTCACAAGTTCAGACTGATGAGTTCTAATAAGAACGAAACTGCAGTCTCTGGGTGTGATAACTGGGTTGTCTGGTATATTGCTTATAGAATTGGGGGTTTAGAAACAAGTGGAACTCTCAGAATTTCTTCTCTATCTTACCTAGTCTTCTCTCACCCCCAAAGATTAATTTCAAAAAATACCCCAAAGGTGGTATGAGATTTTCTTTTCATTTGCGCCATTTTTCCTTTTATCTCAACTGACATTATGTGCATTTGGTACACATCTCGTTCCATTTCAAATCTGAATGTGACCAAGGAAGCTTGTATAAAAGCTTGTACGTGCGAGAGCTAACGTTTTGGTATCCAGTGTATATCTGTAAACAAACACATGGCGTTGGACTTTCTCTGTTTGATTCCCTTATCTTTTGAAAAGGCCCCAATAAGTTCTGTAGATCGTTTTTACTAAAATATTCTATTCTATTCTATTCAAGAGTCACAACTGACTACAACTGTATTTATGTCGAGGACTGCATACTAGTGCCTTGCCTCCATTATTTTATATACCGATAGATGGCAGCACCATCACCGGATCGAACAGTTAATGAGAATTTAGAACTAGTCCAAGAGCTAATAGCTACCTGGTACTAGCACCCCCAGAGGTATCGTTTCACTTGGAGGACATTGAGACCACGAGCATATTTAACGTCGCCCAGTCCCCTTTAATGACGACGGTGGGTCTTCGACCAGCGGGGATCGAACCCGAGCCCCTCCGGCCCCGAGTCCAATGCCCTACCGATCAGGCTACCACGGCCCCTACTAAAATATTTCTTAAATTTTTGTGAAAACTTGCTGTTGCCAAATTCGCCAAGAATGATTACAGATGTTTAATGGTGTTTTTGCTTTTGACAGATGTGAATGAATGCTCGGATTTGGATTTGAATGATTGTTCGGATGACGCTGCATGTTTTAATGTATTTGGAAGCTTCATTTGCAAATGTCGTCCAGGATATGCGGATCCTTTCGTGGAGGACAATAAAAGAAGCGGAAGAAAATGTGCAGGTATGTAATATATAATTTAAACTCTAAATATTTTGAACTTATTTCTGTTGGATTGTTTCTGTAAAATATTGATTTAAATTTCTTTCTAGCATGTTCTCATGATTACTGCAACTATCATGGTCAGTGTTATGTTGAAGCAGACAAGAAAAAGTGCAAGTAAGTAAATTTACACAATTATTAGACTGCTAGTAAAAGTTTGCTAAAATGTAAGAAAATGAAAACAATAAATTTAGTTCGTGTAAACGTAGAAAATACAAGTATGAATGAAATAGTTTTTGTGAGTCAATCTGCATCAACCAACTCAAAGTAATTCAGTAGTTCCAACTGTGGGAAATTGGATTTCAAGCTCTAACAGAAGCCATCATTAATTCTGTAGGGGTGCCCATCCCCCCTCAAGTTCTATGGCTCAAACTACCCCTCCCCCCCCTCAAAAAAAAAAAAAATCTCAACCCTCTTTACCTTTTTACAAAAAAAGAAGTATTGTATTCGCGAGAAAATTTTCACACAAAAAAATATACCTTAATTTTTTTGCTCACCCCCGAATGAATATTTTTTTTTTTTTTTTTTTTTCTACCTGACCACACGTGCATATATACCTAAGAACGTATAGACGTCTAAAAAACCCATTTTGACAATTCCCGAGTTAATTACAACGACTTTTCTCGTGACGTCTGTATGTACGTATGTACGTGCGTATGTATGTCGCATAACTGAAGAACGATATGTCCTAGAAAGTTGAAATTTGGTACGTAGACTCCTATTGGGGTCTAGTTGTGCAGCTCCCCTTTTGGTTGCACTCGGGTGTTTCTAAAGGGGTCTTTTGCACCTTTTTTTTTGGGGGGGGAGGAATCATTGTTAATTTTGATGCAATCTCAAGTGGTGTTATAATTTGGCAAACACTTGGCGATATATCACCAGTCCTTTGGTAGCCAAGTTTTGTCGCCAACTTGGTGATTTTTTTTAAAAAATCTGGTTTCCATTTGGCCACTAATGGTGATATTTAGAGAATTAACTATTGACTCACATTAAAATTGCCAATTATTCGGAATAACATTAAATTGGTGTAAAAGGAAGTCATGTGATGCACACATCAGCTCGTTTATTTTTTATTTTCAAGCTCTCTTTTAATTTTTTTTAATATGATTTTATTTATTTTTTAATTATTTTTTTTTATTTCTTTGCTTCTTTAATTATTTTTTTATTTCTTTGTTTATTTAATTATTTTTTATTTCTTTGTTTATTTATTTATTTGTTTATTTATAATTATTATTATTATCATTATTATTATTTTATTAGAAAAGTTCTGTGCTACGCCAATGACACACACACAAACTAAATAAATAAATGAAATAAAATATGAACAGAATAAAACAAAATAAATAACTTAAATTAAAAATAAATCAATAAAAAATTTAAATAAAAAAATGTTTAATCCCCCCTCCCCCAAAATTTTTCATGGGGGCAATTTGCGCAAAATCACTCTCCTGTGGGCACCCTTGATTAATTCTATATAAATTGATGTACTCTCTGATGTTGCTGTTCAAGTGATCGGTCACATAAGTTAGCTCATGCTATTTCTTTCCTAATCAAAAATAACCTTCTTGTGAACTGATTCCAGTTAATTGGTCATTGCGTGTAGATGTAAAATGGAACCGTTACTGTTTGCATGCATATCCAAGCAACAATTTATAGACTTCAAAATCGTATATTTTTACCATAAATCTTGTAATCATATTCATGGTTAGAAATTTTTATGCTGGTTACATGCCTGTAGCGACAACATTGTCGATTTGGATGTCTAGTAGATTGTTTATATAGATTTCCCTCAAATAGCGAAAACTTCTCCATTACGTTATAACGCTATCAACAAATTATGCTTCTCGGAAATATCGTTACATAAATACGATTTTTAATGATGGAATAATGAGAGCTAATAAACATTTTGAGCGTACTTTGTAAATTAAGAACTTATTTTACGTTCCCGAAAATTGGTTTGATGCTGATGCAACAGGCAAAAAAAAAAAAAAAAAAAAAACGATTGTTTTCAAACCTTGAAACTTTTAACGATAGTGTTTAAGTACATTGAGCGCGTGAGCAGTAACGGACGACAGGAATTTCGTTTTCCTTTGTTTCAAACGCGTTTTATTTGTTGAAAATTTCACTTTGTAACCTTGAGTATATAATCATTAAACTTTTTCAATCGTAGTATACGTAGATTGCGCTATTTAGTTTTATTTATTCAGTTAAAAGACTCGAAAGAAAATAAATTTTACAAATACAAAATACAAATACAAATGTGACGACCAGCAACAGGCACTGGGCCCAGCTAGGCTGGTCCTAGTCAATTAATTAGTCCCCAATGAAGATCAATGGCCCTCTTAAAGCTATCCACTCCCTTGCTCATTACCGCCTCTTCCGGTAAGCTATTCCAAGTGCCCACGACCCTGCTAAAGTAGTAGTTTTTCCTGATTTCCAAGTTAGCCTGAGATTTAAATAGCTTAAAACAATGACCCCTTGTCCTGCTTTCCCCGCAAAAATTTAATCCATTTACATCTTTCATTTTGATAAATTTAAATAACTGAATCATGTCCCCTCTGACTCTCCTTTGCTCCAGGCTATACATGTTAAGCCTATTAAGTCTGGTATCATAATCTAAATCTGAGAGTCCCCTTACTAATTTAGTTACCCTTCTTTGAACCCTTTCCAATACAAAAATATCTTTCTTCAGATAAGGCGACCAAAACTGAACAGCATACTCCAAATGAGGTCTTACTAAACTCCTATATAAAGGCAGAAGAACTTTCTTAGATTTGTTTGAAATAGATCTATTGATGAACCCAAGCATTTTGTTGGCTTTGTTACTAGCAATACTGCACTGTTGACTAAACTTGAAGTCCTGATTTATAAAGACACCCAGATCCATAACATTATCTGCCTGATTTATGACTGAACCCTGTAAACGATATCTCATACGCTTATTTCCAAGACCTAAGTGTAGCACTTGACATTTCCCTACATTAACTGCCATACCCCATTTATCTGCCCACTTAGTAATATGATCTAAATCCTCTTGCAGCTGTTTTACTTGTTCTTCATTTTCGACAATCCCCATAACTTTTACATCGTCAGCAAAACAATTCATGCTTCCAGAAATATTTTCATTGATGTCATTCATAAATATAATAAACAAAAGAGGCCCTAAAACTGATCCCTGAGGAACCCCACTTAAAACATCACTCCAATTAGAATAATTTCCTCTCACAACTACTCTTTGCTTCCTACCAGTAAGCCAATTTCTAACCCAAAGTAAAGTTTTTCCTCCTATTCCAATGTCAGCTAACTTGCTGAGAAGAGCAACATGCGGTACCTTGTCAAAAGCTTTTTGAAAATCAATATAAACAACATCCACACATTTTTTGTTATCTAAAGCTGAGGTAACCTTGTCGTAGAAATGCAATAAATTAGTAGTACAGGATTTACCTTTCCTGAAACCATACTGCAAACTAGTCAACAGACTATTAGTCTCTAAGAACATCATGATCTTAATTTTGATCAAAGTTTCGAAAATCTTACAAATCACCGAAGTCAAACTTACAGGTCTATAATTCCCAGCAATACCTTTAGACCCCTTCTTGAAGAGTGGCGTTATGTTAGCCAGCTTCCAGTCCTCTGGCACCGTCCCCGAGTTATAAGAAGCATTGAAAATATTCAAAATAACATCCACTAATTCCTCTGCACACTCAACTAAAATTTTTGGATAAATATTATCTGGTCCCGGAGCTTTAGTTGCTTTAATCTTTTTCAAATGAAATAAAACCTCCTCCCTGGAAAATACAAAATCCTCAAGCTGTATAATAGCTTGTGTCTTGTTAGTGTCAACTGTTGAGATACAGTTATCGTTAAACACACTGGAAAAAAAGTTATTTAGAACATTTGCAATATCCCTATCGTTTTGGATTAAATTTCCATGCTCATCAACCAAAGGCCCAATTTGACTGTTTCGAGCTTTCCCGGAATTAGCGTAAGCAAAAAACCTCTTAGGGTTCCCATCAATGTCATCTGCCAGCCTTTGCTCCAATTCCCTTTTCTGAATCCGTACCAAATACTTAAAATTTCGCCTTGCCTTACCATACTGGAGCCTCTCCGCACTCTGACCAGTTTCTTTAAACTTACGAAAAGTGGCTTGCTTATAATTAAGAGCTTCTTTAGTCTCCCTGGAGAACCACATGGGCCAAATTTTGGTACTAACACCTTTTCTCCTAAATGGAACATAGTCCCCAACGGTTTTAGCAAGTTTATCCTTAAATTCCGTCCACTGCTGATCTACGTCGCTATTTTCCAACCCTGACGAAAAAACCTCTTTCAAGCTCTGCCTAAGTGCAACAAAATCGGTGTTTCTGAAATTGGGCACAAACCTAAAATTATCATCTTTGCACACTTCAAATTTAACCCGGAACCTAATGCTGTTATGATCACTATCTCCAATATGCTCCCCTACACTCAACCCCTGAACAAAACTACCTATGTCACAAAAAACTAGATCCAAAATGGCCTCCTCTCGAGTTCCCTGAGTTACAACTTGATCTAAGAAACAGTCACCAATTACTTTTAAAAATTCCTCTTCTTTGCCATTACCAGGATAAAAATTATTCCAATCAATACCCGGAAAATTGAAATCCCCCATTATGATAACGGATCCCTTACTAGACATGTCACTAATAATACGGTACATCTGTTCATCTTGTCCCTGGTTTGAATTAGGTGGCCTATAAATGTTTCCAAAGCGTAGCTTTATGCCCTTACTGCTCATCAACTCCAGCCAAACCATATCAATATCAGTAGGCTTATCATTTATGACCAATTCATTGCAAATAAAATTGTCTCTAACATAAAATAAAACCCCACCACCTCTTTTACCTACTCTATCCTGTCTGAACAAATTATACCCAGCAATATGTAATAACTCTGCATCAGATTCGGTAGCCCATGTCTCTGTAATTCCGATAACATCCAACTTCTCATCCATAACTATGCTTTTCAATTCATCCATCTTGTTCCTAATACTGCGAGCATTGGTATAGAAAACTTTAAGCATGCCTATTACATTTATGAATCTTATATTATTTCAGATGCCAAGGGAATTACATTGGAACACGCTGTGAAATAGATGGAGAAGGTTAGTATTTTTATTACTAGGCTTCATTTTTCAGAAAAATTCTATATGCAAAAGTGAAATACAATAGTCTAAAATAACATTTAGCCTATTACTGTAAAAGACAAATAATGTGTTAGTTATAATAATTACGCTATTCATTAGATTTATTTTAAAATAAAATTGTTTTTCTTCTTGAAGTTTTAGGAAAGATAAAATAAAAAATACTAATATTACCAAAAATTAAGATCGTTTTTCAGATTTACAAATATAACTTTGTGAACGCTATCTGATTTCAATAAGTTTCTTTTCCATTTAAAAAAAAATGCTTACCCAAATGTAAATAAGTAAAGAATCTGTATATACACTATTCTGTGTAGTACGGTTGACTGCAAATATAAATGTAAATTTGTGTATTTCAGTGCTTGGAGTAGCACTAGGAGCTTCTGTTGCTGCAATCATCATAATTCTTCTCACTTTGGGTTGCCTCTGTATTTGGAAGTAAGTTGCCTCTTTAGTAGGTTACCAAAACCATTGACTGGGAGCAAGAGCAATTTTGTCAAGAATGAATTGTAAAAATGTATTACATGCAAGTGTGTGGAAAATTTTTCCAGAGTCACAATATTGATCTTTTACATGAAATTGTTTTAGGTGGATTTTTTACCTAATTTCATTAAGAGTCAAAAATACAGCCCGTAGAAATCATTTACGTCCCGCTATGAAATAAAATTAGTAATTTGCAAACTTTTTATAGAGCAACAAATTCTCGGATTATACTAACTTCTATCTATAGCTTCTTCTCTGCATAAGAAAGAAATATTTTTGAAATGTGACTTAAAACCATCTATCGTTGTAAAATTGAATAATTTACCTTAATGCAAGAAGTCAAAAACATTAAAAAAAACTTTCAAAATGAAAATAGCGGTAAAACTTGCCGACAAGAGTTTTGGGGGTACAAATAACCCCTTATCAAACACAAAGAAAAGTGCTTATGGATTAAAAGACGCCTCGCATAAGCCAAATTAACTTATGTTGGATGCCTTTTCCCTTTCATCCATTGGCACTTTTTTTTTTTTGCATTGAAAAAGGGATTCCTCCTAATCCGGAAATAAGTCCTGCACATTTTATATTTAATGGTGCGTTTTAAACTTTGTTTTAAGGACTTATTGTGTTCTCCAAAATATTTCAAGTCTTTTTTCAATTAGTACAATGGTAACTTGTATTAATATTATCTTTCGTTCGTAACATAATAATTCTTAAACGTCACAAGAAATACCAATAAAGAACCATCCCTAGTAGTTCAAATTAAAATTAGAAACATTAAAATAAATTTAGTTGTTAAAAATTGAATATTAAAATATAAAAGAAACTGATAACTATTTCAAAAATGCATGTAAACCATAAATACAACCTAAAATAAAACTTAAAATCGTTCAGTAAATACCAAAATTATCCATGATATAACTTTAAATATTAAATACAGACTAAACTTGGAGTGGTTTTAGGGTTTGCAAAAAAGATTACATTTTTAAGGGGAATTTTCATCAACAAATAAGAGATTTTTTTCTTGTCTTGGAATTTGCAAAAATATTAATGATATCCTTTTACTCTAGATGCTAAGTGAAATCATCATTTATTTTTTTTAATGATAAATTAAGGGGATTTTGGGTCCCCTTGAAATCTAAGAGGAGGGGCCTGTGCCCCGCGTGACCCTGCGGTAATCAGGCTCTGCATGTCACGATACTTTTCATTAATGTATTCTTATGAAAAAAGCTTGATGTCACACTTCTTGTTACCCCTTCCCCCTCCATCTTGTCATAAACTCGCAATTTCACGAAATCCCTCCTCCCTCAAACTGTGACATCATTTGTAGACAGCCCCTAAATTAAGGTGACCGAACATTCCGTTTTTGGTGGGACAGTCCTGACCTTTAATAATTCGTCGAAGGTTTCGCGTCGTTTAAAAGAAAAAATCCGATTTTTGGATAAAATACTTGATTACATTGAAACAAAAATTTAATTGGAATGATCTGTAAAAATACTAGGTCATATTGCTCAAACTTCCCATACAGTGATATTTCCGAAAATGAACTTTTTGATGAGGTATTATTGTTTAAAAATTATATTGATAAGGAAAAGATTAGAAGTTGGACATCAGCAAAAATCACAATAGAGAACAAATAGTCAGAAATATTTCATAATTTTGAAACGAACCATGTTCCACACAGTCGAGACTTTCAAAGCCATTTTATGCGTGGGATATAATTTAAAAGATACTTGTGGAAAACTTTATTGACTTTTTAAGCAACAGAAGAAAAATAATAAAAAAATATTATCTTAAATGAAAAATATGCTGAAGAATGAAATAATACTATCAGGGTTCATACCCTTTAGGCAGAAAAAAATTCAAGCACTTTTCAAGTACTTTTCAAGGTAAAAAATTTTGTTTTCAAGGCAATATCATAAATTTGTACTAAAAATATTGTATGCAGATTTCATTTACTACAAACACATAGAAATAAGGCAATAATACAAAAAAGTATAGGGAAACAAAATTGCTTTTTCTACAACGAGAGACGCTTTGATGAAAGATCTACTGCGTTGAAAGTTTTTCTGAAAATGTTTGAAAAGTTTGGTCATTAAGAGAAGCAGATACCAAGAGGTTTAATTTTGAGGTTTTTCAAAGCTTGCAGCAGTCAAAGGTTTGTATATTTTCCATAATACTTAAAAAAAAAAAAAAAACCTTTCATAACTGCTTTTAACTTTTATGGGAAGAAACTAAAATACCCAAGTTCAATGGCATTGCCAGAGAGGAGTTTTTGAAGTCACTCCCCCCCCCCCCCGTTTCAACATTTATTTCCAATATCTATACAGTGGTTTATTACAATATAAGGGCGTTTAGGACAAAAACACTACCCAGAAAGTTATTTCAGTTTGCACTATTAAGTTCTAAAAATATTAGGTTTGCAAATCATTTATAAGTATGCAAATCAATTATTCGTATGTATTTATTAGCTGTTCAGCCAATAAGGCATTTCAACTGTCCTCAAGTAAATTTAAAAATTAGGAAGTAAGAAAAGTTTATGAAGTCCACAGTCCAGTCTCTACACCTCAAAATATACAAAAGCAGCTTAAGCAGTGATAAATGCTTTGAATGCAAACTTGAGTCTATTCAGCTTTCATTGATTAACTTGCAATAGAGAATAAATATGCAAGTTCAGATTTATAGAGCCATATTTCGAAATTGAAAAGATTCACAAGAAGTTGACATATATTATGACAAAAGTAGCTTTATTTTGGGAAAAAATGGGTTATTGTTGAAATTAGAATTTAAATTTAGAAAGGCAATAATATTCAGGTTCATTACCTGAAAGTTTCACAGAGCAAAATGGGGCGAGGGGGGGGGGGATAATTTTTTAAACTAAGACCCCTATTACTTGAATATACATATGTACAACAATAACTTTTGCTATGCATACAATTCATAAAACAGTTTATTAAGTCAAAATATTCTGCATAGAAATACCATGCCCAGTGCCTGTTGATAACCAGCAACAGGCACTGGGCCTAGCTAGGCTGGTACTGGTCAATTTATTATATCCAAATGAAGATGAATGACCCTCCTTAAGCTATCTACCCCTTTGCTGATTAAAGCCTCTTTCAGTAAGCTCCAAGTACCCACAATCTTAATAAAGTAGTAATTTTGAACATTTGAGGAAAAGGGGAAAATTGGAGATATAGGGACGTAAAAGCATAAAAACGAACACTACTGGATTTCAAGTGAATAATCATAACACAACCACCCCTGTTATACACCTTATTTATTTTAACAGACATAAAAAAATGATGTACTTATAAATAAAATTACATAAATCAACTTTATATTTAAAATACAAACTTTAAGTTAATTTGTTAGGTGCTCAACTGCTGAAATTTAAATTTTTTTTAAAAAAATCTGTTATGACCAAAATTTAGGTAAAGATAATGATTCAAAATTGCAAAAATAAATAAGCAAATAATTAAACAAGACCAAGGTAATAAATTCTTTAACTCTTTAGTTATTAAAATAAAAAATAAAACAAGCTAATCTGATGTAGCAGTGTCAAAATAACTACTAATTGCCAAAAATATAAAAATATTTACAAAATGCAAAAGGATTGAAATCTCAAACAAGGGAAGCAAATTTTCGCGAATTAAGTTTAATGTTGTCATGTTTCCCATAAAATAAACTTATATTTTACCGAAATTAAACATAAAATATGCTAATCTATGGTAGCAAATATGAAAATAATATCCGATTAGTGAATATATTTAAATATTTGCAAGATGCAAAAAGATTGAAATTTCAAACACGAGAAGCAATTTTTCGCAAAGTCTGAGTTCGTTCGACGTGGCATGTTTCCCATGAAATAAATTTATTTGTTTTTTATTAAAATTAAACAAAAAATATACTAATCTAAGGTAGCATATGCGAAACTAACATTTGATTAGCCAAAATATTTAAATATTTGCAGGATGCAAAAAGATTGAAATTTCAAACACAAGAGCAATTTTCCGCGAAACCCGAGTAAGTTCAATGTTGTCATGGTTTCCAAATTAATTTCTTTGTTGATTAATGAAATCAAACAAAAATAAACTAATCTAAGGTACCATATGTTAAAATATCTTTCGGTTGTAAAAAACATCAAAATGTTTACAAGATGCAAAAGGATTGAAATCCCAAACACGGAAGCAATTTTTCGCGATGTTGCACTGAACACATGTTCAGAAAATTGCATTGGTGAAATACTTTTTTAAAACTTCTAAGCACAATTCGTTGATTTTTGAGAGAATTTAAGCACTAAGAAACTTTTTCAAGGTTTTCAAGCACTTGAAAATAAACTTTTTTTTTCAAGCACTTTTCAAGGTTTTTCAAGGGCGTACGAACCCTGACTATACTGTAGTACTCGATTGCTCAGATTTTAATCAAGACCCCCCCCCCCCCCCAAGGTCAATGCTATCCCGCTCAACCAATGTCAACATCTAATCACCTTACCCTAAATACAGCCTACGATGCTATTAAGTGTGTTTTTAAGTCTGAAATTTATGGCGTAACTGAGCTATTGGAGATAATTTGACATTAATAAAATTGAAATTAATCGAAGTTCATACAGAAAATATCCGGATCATTATTTCTTAATAGCTATATAACTAAACATTTATAACCAAAAGTAGTTATTTTTGTTCATTTTATATCAGCTATTATTGCATGCAATCATCGAGTCATGTTAAGGGACATATTTTCAAAACTAAACATATGCAACGTTACACAATTCATATCAGTTGCTGTAAAAAAGGTAAACTTTTTAGATAATTCAATTCTTTTTTCGAAGGAAGCTGGCTGGCTAATGTAGCATTAGACTCTACAACATATTATTCCTGTATTGAATACTCACACAATCCATGGTAATTCGAATGCAAAACTAAATATTTAAAATAATGTTAAATATTAGGAGGGACTAAATGAATTTGAAGAATTTTTTCTTATCAGCACAAAAAGAGTTTCAAGAAATAACAGAATAAAGTGCACCAATGTGTGTTCACAAAATTAATATAATAAAAATGGGTTTTCAAGAAAAACTTCTAACTTGAGAGAGAGAGAAAAAAAAAGCTCTATTTTGTAAAAGCAACAAAGGACAGGTTAGAAATCTAAGCACATTATGTTGTAGACATACAGCATTATGCATAATTGTTGACACATTGAGATTAAATTGCTAATAACATGTTCCTAATTATTACTTAGCCGCAAGTGGAAACAACAGCAACAGAAGACTGAAATGCTTAGTTCCCGTTCTTACAATAGCAATCAACCATTCAGCTATGTGAATACAGCTATGATACACCCAAATGTGAATCCATATCAACTTACCATGGAAGATCGCATGAGATGGGCTCATATATCTGATGCAGCGAAAAACGTCACTGTAGTAAGTTTTTAAATATCTTAAGTAAATTCACCTTTCAGTCACAGATAAGTTGCACCCCAACTCCAATGTAAATCCAATTCAACTTATTGAAGATGATTGTGACATGTTCTGATATATACGCCGCGAAAAACGTTCACGGTGGTAAGTTTTTTCAACTCAAAAAAGAATTCACACCAGTCACAGCTGTATGATGCATCCAAATAATGTAAATTCACGCCAACTTTATCATTGAAGGCTTCACGAAAATGATAAGTTGTCGTGCGATATTATTTGTGCATGCATCTAAAGCGGTCACGAAAAACGCCACGGTGGTAAGTTAATTTACTCAAGTAACTTGTACCAGTTCTAAGATGTACTCTGATGCAAATCTATACCAACTTATAATTGAAGATCGCTTGACACGGGCGTCATAAATATCCCATGTCAAGCCATCATTTGTTTAATGACCCCCGGTGGTAAGTGATTATTCTTTTTTAGGACAGTTCCACTTGTTTATGTATAAAATAAGTAAAATAAATAATTTTGTAACTTTGTTAGAATAAAAGAGTGGAAAAGTTCAACTAAAATAAAATTAGTAAAAAAAAACCCCCTACTTGATGCAAAAGATAACATTGCATTAAAAATAATGTTTAAATTACATAATAAATACCTTTTTTATTTTGTAGTAAGTTACCGCCCTAAGCCAGGGCTAAGGCAGAAATACTTAAAATACACCACCAGCTCAGTTATTCCATCCGAGGACTGCAGTTTCGTGCTTTTTAGCACTCATCAGCACGGAATAGAAATCACATGAGCTGGAGGCAAAAAACCTCTTAAGGGAGCCAAGAGAGCCAAACAAACTGGTAGCTAATGTAGAATTAGCACACCAGATGAGTGACCGCAGCAATGGTGCGTTTCAACTCAAAGATTGATGGCAAAGCATAGTATTTTATAGTAAGTTACCACCCTAAGCCAGGGCTAATGCAGAAATACTTGAAATACACCACCAGCTCAGTTATTCCGAGGACTTTGAGTTGAACCGCACCATTGCTGCGGTCACTCATCTGGTGTGCTAATTCTACATTAGCTACCAGTTTGTTTGGCTCTCTTGACTCCCTTAAGAGGTTTTTCGAAGACAGAAACAAGGAAGGCTAAAAATACATTTGTATTTTAGCTCAAGAGGCTATGCAAGGTGTACAGTTTAAGAAATTATCAGAAAAAGGGCAAACCAGAAACAGATACTAAAAGATTGCTACCCGATCACAAGTTATGAGCTAAAATTGCGTAAGCCTATTTTCCATGTGCATACGACAAACTATAGATCAGTGGTGCCATTGGGTCATGGAAGGGTCAACAAGCAATGTCAGCACCACCAATTGAGGGATTTTCCTTTTACCAATGAAAAGATCGATACAAATAATAGTACAATAAAAATCAGCTGAAAAGCGGGCAAATGCAATAACTAAATGTAAAATCAAGGAGAAAAGGGCAAAAAAATGAAAATCTCCATTGAAAAACCAGAGAGTTGGCAGATCTGAACAGAAAAAGTAGGTGTAAAATTTTGGGTACAAAGTTGCGTGAGAAAGTGAGATGAAATTTCAAATAACAATTACATGACAATGTCTACTTAGATAAGGCAAAGTGTAACAACAAAAACACATGTTTTTAAAAAAAAAACCCTTAATGAATGATTATCCATTTGCTTATTTTTTCACAATTTTAAGCTTTAAACTGGGATATATGTCTCATGTATAGACTCATAAATAATAATTTCTACCGTAGCAACCTGGTGTAGAACTGCCATATATGCCCTCAACTTGTCAAGACCAGGGAGCATATACACATCGATCAAGTAATTATCTTCAACCGCAGAACAGTGATGAGGAATTATCATGGTATGAGTACCGCACCAGACCACGTTCAAGAGCACTAACACTCTCACCGGTAAGTGAAACACTTGTTTCTTTCCACAAGCAAGAAGATTCCAATCTATTTATTTATTTTCTTGCTGCAGACATTGATTATGTACAAACATATAAAATAGTTCTGAACTGAAACAAGTCATATTTCAATAAACACCAACCATTACAAATTGAATTGTGAATTTCAAGACCAAAAGCTATTCGAAATGAGAAAAAATTAGGCTTTCTTAGTACATCGACTTAAATCAGTTTTATTAAAAGCCAAACATAATTAACTTAATTAGGTTAAATATAATTGGTTCATTAGGTTTCTTGGCCTAAGCATCTTAGTAGAAATTATTGTACATTCAACTAATTCAAGTCAGAGGTGTAGTTGAGGCACATGACAGGCGACAACATAAACCTAGTACTATTTTTTTTTATGAATGTCATTTAAATTTCAATTACTCATATGTTCGTTCTGTAAAAGTCCCACCTTTTTTTTCTTCCAGGGTTTAACCACAGGTTAAAGTGTCATGTTCAAAAATAAAACTCATATTCCTTTGTTCATTTTCTAATATTTGTCATAAGTACACTTGATAACATTTGTTCACTATGTACAATGCTAAATTTTAGGACATTTTCATATGTTTCAAATGAAAACTGGCTTAAATACTAAAGTAAGACTATCTGAATACTTGATGATAGTTTAGTTTATCTTGTTTAAAAATCTGCTGCATTAACACTGTCAACGCTTTTCAGGTTTCCCCAAACCCCACTTGTTATGATGGACATGCTTCCTCTAGACGTCCATATGTTGGTGCCAGTTACCATAAAACAAATAGACATCAGAATACTCTGATGCGCTATTAAGAAAAGCGAAAAAGATCCTACAAGAAACTAGCTTATGCTGGAAGTAAGCTTAGTTTGCCATACATTATACAGAATTAGGGCTAATGCTTTTTGTGTATATAAAGTTTGCAATTTATTTATTTCATGTAAAAAATTGGTTGTAGATCATTAATTAAATGAATTCTACAATATGATTGTTCTAAACAGCGTTTTCTTTGTCATTCATTTTTGAAAAAAAAAGGGAATTATTCAGATATTCATTGCTGGAAAAGGAACACTTAAGTTCAATAATATTTTGACTTATGATGTAATTTCAACCTTAATTATAAAATTCATATAACTGATTTACAGTTCATTAAAACATTTTTCCACTTCACATACATCTTTGGACCTGTATCTACAGCTGAGAAGTAAGAAATCAATAACTTCATTTGTCAATAATTCTTTGTTTTAGGTTTACATAAAAAACAATAATGCTTACAAATGATTATAAAATTTTTTAAGATACATGCAATAATATTTTTTATCATAAAAGCAAGTGATTATCCGTTTTCATTTATCACTAGAAAATCACCCGTCAAGATATGACAAGTGGAAATTGCTTCTACATTTGAATGAAGAAATTGCCTGTTTGGTGATATTTTTCGATAGTTGAAATTTTAACTCTAACTCAATTGATTAACTCAAAACTACAGTAGCTAGCGTTCCTTGTTAAACACTTTTTCGATTCTTCATTCCCCTGAAATGAGTCTTACCAGTAAAACAGTTAAGTTACTGGATCCAGTTCAGCCTTGTCACAATAAAGCCTTTCCCTGCATGTTAAATTATCAAAATATCGTGCTGTGGTGCGAGTTTCATTGTTGATGACATCAGGAGCGTTACTCAAACATTGGCTATTATATGTATGGGGGATCTGTGGTCTCAGAATTTTTTTTTCTTTTTTTAGAAAATCAAGCAGAATATCACTTTTTGGAACTTAGTAATCTTTAAATAAAAATAAAAACATACACAGATTATGAAACAACATCACATTATTATTTAAAGCATAACGACCCAATTCAAGCATTTAATGTAAAAATAACAAATTATATTTATTAAAGCAAGGTAAGTTTTTAATCTTATGATCATGCAGTAAAACATAGATATTTCAATTAATAGCCAACTATCATAAAGTAAAAATATTTAAACTTATTACTGGAGCTTGCAGAAAAGAATTATTCATCAGGTTTTTAACCTTTAACTCGGTTATGGCGATTCCACACTGATAAGCTCAAAATAAGGAAGAAATTGCAGTCTTGAAGCTATAACTAGAGCTCTTCCGAATTATCTTACAAGAGGATAATGATTGCTCTGCACGATTCAAAAGAACAGGAAAACTTCAAAAACATGATAAAGGCAACAACGCTTTGTTGTATCGTGCTTGTCAGGAGATTTAAAAAAAAAAAAAGCTTGATAGAACAAGAAAAATTATGATTTTATCTAACATCTGGTAAATGACATATGCGCCTATAGCGAATTTAGTTTTAGCTAATACTAGATTACTTTTCAAATCGAAACAAGAAAAAGAAACTAAGTAACCATTTTTGAACCATAAAAAGTCAATTTAAAATAATTTTGTTTCTGGGTAAATGAAGAATTAAAACAGGAATAATTTTAAATGCAACAAACTCAAATGAATATTAAATTATGCGAGTTTATTAAGTAAGGAGACAAGCTTAATTTCTCCCATGAATCTCAAAAATGTTTGAGAAGTACATTTTTTGAAAAATTTTTTAGTAAGATCCCTAAGTAACCCCTAAGAACCTTTTTAGTAATAACCCTATGAAACTACTGTAAAAGCACTTATTCTCATGAGCCACAAAGTTTGTGAAAAGGAAGATATCGGTGATTTTGGACAGGACCATTTTGGTCCTAAAATAAGGCTGGTCCGATTAAACAAACAGCCTGTGTAGCTTGACCAAACATGCTATACACAAAACATATAAATGCCTTTATTATTGTAAGCCCCATATGCAGGGTACTCCCCCCTAAGAGAAAGAGTACCCCTAAATATCGCAAAGACCTCCCCAAAAAATGAGATAAATATCCCTCAACCCCCCCCCCCTAAAAATTTCAATGCCGCAGTCAGGCCCCATGACACCCCCTAGGTAGGCACCCCTGCCCTATATGTATGGTAAGCATACTAAGAAGAAAAATTACTGTATATGAAATTTTTCCATTAAAGTAAATATTTTTACACTTTTCCCATGCCAATATGGTTTTGTTGTTCCTTTCAGTCAGTATCAATTCAATGCAACAATCAGAAGTAACCAAAAATGTGAGAGTGGAAAAATTAGTGCTAAAAAGTGCTAATCGGTCTTTAAGAAAGTCCAATCAAGCATAAGTTATATATTTTACAATTAAATTGAAGAAGTTTGAAATATTTTACTGAAATTTTGATTTTTGCTGCAACAGTGCTACCATAAAATGGGAGTTTTGTTAACCATTTTTTTTTTGTAAATATTGCTGGGTTAAATTGAAAGTTATGATGAACTATTATTAATTTTTATTGCACTAACTATTAGGTTCGTTGATCCACTTAAAACTCGCTTAAGTGGGCAATTTTGAATTTGTTTTCAATTTTTTCTCTTGTTCCTTGGTCCGATTAAAGCCATTTTTGGTCCCAATAAGTGAATAATATTAGGCTTGTGTAATGGGATTTGTTTTGGTTTTTGGAGATTTGGTCCAATTAAGCAGATTCCACTGTACATATACGTATATAATTGGAATCCCTCGCAAGGCTTAACTTTTCCCAATAAGGATAAGTTCGAAAAAATCGGGAAACTAAGTGCGTTGAAACACACATATACACGTATTCAAACACACATTTTTATAGAATATGTAAATCAAAATTTAAAATAGTACACAAATTAAGAGTAAAAGGCAGACACTTCTGTTTAATTCTTTAATTTTATGAATTACATTTCAAATGTTTTAACAAAATATCAATTTTTTTCGCTGAATGAAGTCGATTTGAAAGATACATAAATCATAGGTATATGATTGCTTTTATAAGATTGTTTGTGTAGACAGATATCAAAAACTTCAATCAGCATTAAATTGAATTTTTCAGATGATTATTGGCAGGAAAGTAAACACGTGAGTTATAAAATGAAACAAAATCTCTGCAGAAACCAATAATCATCTGAAGTTTCATTTTGAAGACATATGGGCACTTTATGATCTCTTGGCACCACACACAGTCAACTTTTAGAATCATTTCAACATCTCTTAACATATCATGCAGTTCAATATAATTGGAAACACATTGATTTTTTTAAATGAGCCCAATATCTAATAAAATTGAATAAATATTTTATTTGTAAAAGTAAACTATATTTTAAGATTGTAAAGGAAAATGCAACAGCTTTATATTCTAATGTCTTTCAAAGGAGCAAAATTGAAAAAAAAACAAGGTTTCTAACAACACAATTTCAGTGTAAACTGAAACACTAAGTGTCAAGTCATATATTTACAAAGTACAGTTTTACCAAGTCAGTTTAACAATTCAAAAATTGTTTTTAATTCTTAGCATAAACAACATTTACAAGGCTTCAAAAAACTTTTCAAGTTTCATAATACGCAAAAATAATTCTAAAAGAAAACAAATGCTATCTAGCATGAGATCAGTACGAAAATTTGACCTTCAAAATTATATAAATATTGTAAGTATCAATTTGGCACAGAGATAATCATCCTGAGTTTGACTCAACACGCTGCACAAAACTAAGTAATTCAAAGTGCTTTGAATGTAAAAAGTGAATAGTAATGTTATATGACAATGGTTAGTCAGATCTCTCAGTCTATGCTATAAAATATTTACACAAAAACGTATGCACCATAAAAATGACTTTTAGGGAGAAATGCAGTTCCAAAATAACTAATAAATGCAAAGTGAAACATAACATTTTGAGAGAAGTTTAAAAAATAAATTTTACCTATAAAAATATAAAAAATCAAGTTTAAAAATAGTCATAAGCTAATACAACTTTTTAATTCAGCAAATGTTCTAAATGTAAAGTTTAAAATTAAAAGAGTATATTATTATAAAAAATATACCAATGTATTTTGGAACTCACAACAGGCAAAAATGAAATTTTCACCTTTCAAATACATAAGCAACAAATATTTGACAAACAAATGTACTACAATATACATGTAACAAACAAAATTATGGCAGTAATAAAAGTTTATGAACATGCTAGAAATACATATGACTTCATAGTATTCAATGTACATGGTTGAACACAAAATATAAATATAAGCTTTATGTTTTCCATATTTTGAGATAATTAAATGCAGGAAAAAAATTCTGAAAACTTTTTCAAACAGTTTATATGTATGCTTTAGACATATATTTACATACATATAATACTTACAGTGCTGAGCATGTTGTTTATTGAAATATTTAGTGAAAATAAGGCAAAATTAATGTAAAATGGCTTCAAAGCACCTTTAAAAAATAAATATTTGCTTTCATAAATCAAAGCTGATGTGAATCTTAACTGACAAAAATTGGTCAAACATGATATCTACCCTAAAAAAAGGTGTGTTCCTCAAATATTTTTCCAAACTACAGCACTGTATATGAACGTAAATATAAAAAAATCATTGTTGCTTTAAATGCTTTATGGGCATGACATAGTCAGTATGTTTATTGAACTGCTTTGGAAATGTTTATGTAAATTCATAGAAACTAATTTTTTAAAAAAATGTTCCAAAGTTAAACTTTCTTTACAACACTTGATTCCAAAAGATATTCCGATCAATATTTTCACTAAACATATGCTATAAAATAGCAATGAAAAATAATTCAAAGCACTATAAACGACCATACCTAACAAAATTAAGCTCAAAAAGAAACTAAAAAGAGAGAGAGAGGGAAAAAAAACTTGTTCAAATGAAACTCTTAAAGCTTGCTAGAATGCAATTCCAAGAATATCAAAAACAATTCATTGGCACATCTTAAGTGAGTTTAAGTTTTCCTTTAAACATTCAATTTCTATTCAGATCACAAAAAGTTACAAATTTCCCATATACACTTTGATTTTTTAAGGGTTTTTATTTGAAATGATGCTTGAATATATATCTTATAAAAGTAGTAGTGAGTAAGGCAGTAAAAGCACCACAAGCAAAGAGAGGAACTAGCTGCACAAAAACAAGCTTAAAAAAACTTTAGGAATATTGGTTGAAAAATGTACTAGAATTCAGCTTTTTGAGGGCTGAGGCATTCAAAACAAATTAATTTATTTGAAGATCGAACAGTAATACTTCTTAATTACTTTTGTAATTGCTAAAATAAAATGGGCACATAAATAGTGAAAGATTTTTTGAATAAATACAGTCGCCTCTTAATAATTCAAACTTGAAAAAAAGCAAAAAAAAAAAAAAAAGAAATCTCTGAAATTTGAATAAAGAACATACCTGTTGTTAGGAAAATAGTGCAAACACTAAAATTGAATAGCATTAATTATAGTATCTAATAATGAAAAAAAAAACTCTTTAATGTAAGTTTTATTTTTATCTCAATATATTTTCTCAATTCTCTTTTACTGACATCCTCAAAAGCTCAAACATTTTAAAGGCTCAAAAAGTAAAGATCCACGCAAAGATCATAGTATCAGAAGCTTGAAATATTTTCTCTACTGAAAAATGGGTTTCTGTTAACACGTGTTGTAATCAATATATTTAATATATTTTTTACTTCAATAATATTGTTTTTACCATTTAAACTATTTATTTTCTCTTATTTTCTAAAAATTGATTTTAGGGGCCACAAAATTCTTATATTCTTGTGATCAGATTTCAATGTAACCCAAAAGCAACTGAAATTTTTGAACTAAAAACATTATATTAATACTAGGAGGAATGGGAAAGTTGAGGGGAACAAAAGTTGTTCAGAGAAACCAATAATTTGAATTACTCAAGTTTGTACTAAAAAGAAAGCACTGTATTTAAGAAATTTAAGTAGTCAAAACGTTCACTGTCTATTCAGGTCAAAAGTTACAAACAAACATACACTTTGATTCCAGAAGATATTTCAACATCATCTTTAAATATATGTTATAAAAGTAGTGATGAATAAGTCAGTAAGAAGCACAATGAATATGGCAGTAAAAGTGCAATGAATAAGGCAGATAAAGCGCAATGAATAAGGCATATAAAGCGCAATGAGTAAGGCAGTAAAAAGCACCATAAGCAATACCTGTAAAAAATATAGTTTAAGAACTAGAAAAAAAAAAAAAAAGAACGGAACAAAAAAAGATAAAAAAACTGTTCAAAGAAATAGTAACAGGTGCTTATTGGAATGCAGCTTCTTGAGTATCAACAACAATTCATAGTTAGAAAAATAAATAATGGATGTTCAAGCTCAAGTTCATTATTGCAGATGTCAAAAATTTAAGCAAAAAGAGAATGTAACATCTCCTTCACAGAAGGCAAACTTTTGTGGAACAATATAATACATATGTATGATAATACAGAGAGAAAATATTTAAAACAATAGCATTTTAGTAGTCATCTTTATCAAACAGCACATTCATTTAACAGAGAAATGTATTTTAATATTTAATAAGATTGCACAAAATTCTAAATTTAAGTCATTGAAGCATATATATTTGTTCCTCTTTTTTATGCCTGGCAGTCACGATAAAATGCAGATTTTTCTTCAATAAATGTTAGATGACCTTCCATTTCCATATTTAACCTATCCAGTAAATCTGAGAAATTTTTCAGTTTCTTTTCATTATCATCAAATTCATCCTCCATGCCTAAGTTGAAATAAAATAGTAAATACAATAAATCACTCAAAAATTCAAACATTGTAACATAATACTGTAAAATAAACTAATAATAAGGCAATTTAAGAAGTTTTAGTAGGGGGAAAATCTTATTTAGTAATCAAATATATTCTAATATAGTAGAAGACCGTAATAAGGCACATTTTGGGACCAGAGGTCTTGCATTATAAAGATTTTAGCATCATATAGATCATTTCACTAATTAATAAAAATAATAATCAGTATATATCAATAGACAATCACATCAGAACAAGTAATAACAAAATTCCAAAAATATAATTAAAACCATAATTTATTTTGCAAGTTCACTTATCGCTCACAAATAAAATAGGTTTAATAATAGATCACTATCCTGCACTTAACGGTTTGCATAGTAGCTGCATTTTTAAGGACAATATGAGATTTTTTAAATGTGAATACAGTAGGCGCCACTTAATGTGATCACGGTTAATGTTGTCATTCGCTTAATGTTATCGGAATCACGAAGTCCCGGAACACTTGTATGTTAACACACGTTAAAAAAGTCGGATATTGTAATCAGCGTCTTCATTTATTGTTATCACTTTTTTATAAACTTTCAATTTTTCCCCGTTATTGTTCCTCAATTAACAGAAATACATAGGCAAATCCTGACTTGACTAACTTTCTGTGTAGCATTTTGTGGTTTTCAATAGCAGTTCAAAATTTTTCTAGGAATGGAGCTACAGAAAGTTTGCCCCCAACAACCACAGACTCCCCCTAAGAATACTTTCTTTTGTACCTAAAAAAATTCAGTCATAGGGCATGGCATTGATGAAGGACCTCCATTGTTGCCATTGCTTCGTAAACTATTAAAGAATTGTATCGAGATTGAAAACAAAGCGAAGTTAAATTAAAATTTAAACAACAAGCAAAACTATGCTGGAAAAGATAGAAAAGCTGAATGTGCTTTGAAACTGGTTTACGAATGTCAGGGAAAACGGTCATATTTTACTTCACCTATTACTATGTGATTAAAAATTGCATAATTTAGCTTTAACTTTTTATAATTCCGATATTTCCATTCTGTTAATTAAATGTTTTATAATTTGAAAGTGCGTTCAGTTGAGTCACTGTGATTTTAATTTGAGGTTGCCAAAATAAACGCATCTTAATTGGAAAAAATTCATTATTTTGTGTCTCCTGGATTCTTTTTGGTTATTGTTATTAGTCGGTTATTGTTATCAAATTCTATTTGTCCCAAAGTGATCATATTAAGCAGTGCCTACTGTATTATTTTTTCTTTTAAAAGTTTTTAATTAAGGTGGAAAGAAGAGGAACTGAATTTAAAATTTAATTTGCCAAAAAAAGCCATTATGTTTGTTATGCAAAAATAGGTTTTTATAATTATTACACAACTTAGTGCTCACGTCTGAAAAGTTGAGATTTAAAAATATTTGCGTTACATAGGTTGGCAATGTCAAAGGTATTTTACTGTTCTATACACAGGGATGTGATCGACTAAAAATGCAAAAAAGAGGAAATCCAAAAATATGACATGAAAAGGTGTGTTGAGGGAAAACTTTTAAATAGTACAAATTTAGCAGTCAAATGAGGTCAAAAAAAAAAAAAAAACTTTTTGCTTCTATATTCATTTCAAAATATTTATTACAGTAAGAAATAAACAGCATACACTTTTCCTATAGATAATTTAAAAAGGGGCAAATCAATATGTATAAAAACAAATATAAGGGAAAGTCCATACTTAATTGTAAATATCAAGATTTTTCAAGCACAGGAAAAAAGGGATTTCTAAGAGCTTGATATTTTAGTTATAAATATCAGTAGTAGGTACATGCATGATTATTAGCCAATTAATATCTGAAAACCACAATTTACAAATTGAGGCAGTGAGAAGCGAAGAGATGTAAGTGATGAAATTAAAAATTTGCAGATAACCAGTACAAATGATAGGAGAATCTCTCCTCTGCTTTGGGGCAAGAGATGGTACTAATAGCCCTGGTAGGTGCGGCTACACAGCATGATTTAGGGAAAAAAAATCAATGAAAGTCTACCTAAGATCTTAACTTCAAACACATTTTACTAAAAAATTTAAAACTTCCACTTACATCCCTTTGCTTCTCACTGCCTCAATTGTAAAAATTTTCCCAAATATAAAAAAAAAGTAAAATAAATGCTCAAAAAAAAAAAAAAAAGATTCTGGTGTTTTAATTCAATAAGCTTTGTAGAGATTACAGTTCAGTATATTATCAAAAGGAAAAATTAGAAACATATGGTAACAGATTGCCGACACAAAATCCACAACGATTGCGAAGCCTTATTGTCCACGTGCATATGAAAAATGGATACAATTTTACTACAAAAGATTTGTGCGTAAAAGATGATTGAATCAATTACTTCAAAATTCCATTCCATGAACAAATTGTATTTCAAACAGAGCAACTTATTTTTAAAATGTTGATTTTTGTAAAAAATAGCAACTAAGAAAACTTTTTGTGCCCAATTTCTGTGAAGGTACCAAAAAACAGTAGTAAAATCCGATTGAATTTGGCTCTGGTTTACCAAATGCTAAAAATTGCATAAGAGAGTCAGCTTGAGCATAAAAATTAGCATTATATGAGTTTCATTATAAAAATATATGTAAAATTAATTAAAGTGGATTAAAGTGTAAAATTAATTTAGTGAATTTACAGCCAGTATAATTTTCTCACCAAAAAAAAAAAAAAATCAAAGAATGCATAAATATATTTTTAAAAATTCCCATCCATTCAAAAAACATTGGAGTACCAAAGCATGAAATTAAAGTTCATGGTACACCTTGATAGTAGGTTTATCAAAATTAGACGAGTATACAAGGAAATGAAAGGAAATTAAATAGCATGAGATCATACGAGAGCTAAAATGTTAGGTAGCCTTCATGTACTGCAATAAGATTGGTGGTAATTCAAACCTCTTTTAATACTGGCAAAAAAGCTTAGAAATACAACTTTTAATCAAAGCCATTTACTTTCAGCTAGACTGCTGCAAAAGTTAACTGGAAACAAAAGGTTTCATGTTTAAGAATGCTGAGAGGAAAAATTATTAACTTACACTAGTTTGTAAAAGTAAGTGAAGAAAAGAACCAGAATTCAGGGGAGAGACAAGCAGAGAGCAAAATTAAGCATTATTTTGACACTTTACTTCACAAACATGTACATCTTCTACTTTTCAAATATACTTTGTTTTATTCCTGTATGAGATTTATTTGTTAAATACCAACATATAATACAAAAATTCCAAAACTTGAAAATTACCTTGTAGTTCATTTAATCTTCCATTTGCTGCTTCTGCTAGCTCTTTGGCCCGTTTCCTTAAACTATCGGCTCTTTCCTTTGCAGCTCCACTAACTTTTGCTTTGTCTTCTAAAGCTTGAGTGGCACTATTATATTTATCTTCTAAATCCAGCACATCCTAAAGAAATCAATTAAAACGCAAATTCAAGTATTATCAGAACACTACACTACAATACAACAAAAGTTTTGAAATCAGTGAATATTTTTTTGTAGCAGTACAGTACAACCTCAATGATCTGGACTAACACGGGAACAAAGGCAATCCAGAGAGCCAAAATCTGGGTAATAAGCAAAACATATTCCTTAATAAGCAGACTTACCTTTTGCTACTGCAAAAAAACAAAGATTAATAACAAAATTTCATATGTTTGCTTTGCGCAAACACTCTTATCATTTACAGTTCAGTCGAACTGACGTTCCAAGTATGCCATGTTGTTTTTTGATTGCTATAATGTGCAGATGTTTTACATTTAATCAAAACAAAAAGTAAAAATTTGGAGTTCTTATAGTTCTAATCTTACTATCATAATTTAAATTTATTTAAGTGAATAATAATATTAAAAAAAAATTCTACATATTTGATCCAGATAAACTGGAGACCCAGATAAACTCTGAATTAACGGGGGCCAGGTAAACAAGATTCTACTGTAACTACTACTTAGAGCTTCATTCATTGTTTTCAATTTACACAAATATTTAACAAAGTTAGCTTTATGTAAAGAAAAACTTATAACTAAATAATATTTATTTATGATTTATATAAGTTGGTAACTACTATGAGAATTCTGAGAACTACAACATAATTAAAACTTAGTAATCAATGAATATTTTTAGTGCAGTAACTGCAGCCTGGAGAATCATTGCATTTAACAAAAATTTATTATATGATATATATTTATGCCAAATATTCTGTAACTATTATTAGAATTTTGAGTATAATGCTTGTTTACTTACAACATAAAACTTCAAGCACCTTAAAACTAGCCACTTTCAGAGCCACATGCTAAATGTATACTATGAACTACAAAACAGTTATATTCTTATTCATCACTAGGGAAGAGATTAGGTGGTATTTAACAGGTGTATTAATTTATGGTATTTATTAAGGAGAAAACAAGTGTCATTCTAGGTTTACACTTTCCAAGTTTAGTTAAGCTTAAAAAATAGATTAAGTAAATCTTGATGAACCAATCATGCCACTTACTGCAAAGTATAAGTAATGAGGAAAAGACAAAGATAAAGGAAAGACAAAAATTGCATTTGAAGATACAGTTCAAATTTTTTAAAGTGACCTTGTTTACAGTCACAACTTGGTTATGAAGACAAGATATTTTAGAGAGTTCAATGATGAAGGAACTTGAGTACATAATTTTTATTGTGAATAAAGATAAAATTAATTATAGCAGAAAACTAATAACAGGAATGCCACAAGCAATTGTATTTATTAGCATTGGCAGGATTTCTCAGATTTAACACTAATCTTATCTCTATAATTTGGGCATTTTTTAACTGCTGTTTTTACTGATCAATGCTTCCTTAATTAAGAAATGTCCTTCCTTCTACATTGTCGGCTTTGAGACAATCCCCTTAAGTAAGCTATCTTGTAATACTAAATTTTTGTTTTGGTCTGTGTATGTTGATAGTCATCAGTGCAATAACAGAAAGTGCATTGCAGATTCTTGAGAAAGTCTGCAGACTATTTATTAGTTGGGAGAGAGAAAAACAAACGAACCTTACATTAAAAAAAAAAAAAAAAAAAAACGAAACTCTTACACTTCAGCTAAAGATGTTTTGTACCATATTCTTGTAACATCACCTTATTTTTTTGAGCCTCTCTCAGTGTTTATTTAGATTTTATGAATTATTTAATGTTGGTTTATCTTGCACTTTGAACTGCATCACAGACTGCTAAAAAAAAAAATCTGCTCCTGATGTCATCCCCAGTGATGTTCTCATCTATTTTTCTCAGGGTATACTCTCAGTTATCTTTTATGCACAATATGTGCATGTGATCACATATATATGTCATAATATGGAAAATTTTGGAGCTTGAGGGTATACGCTATGTGTCTAAAAAAGTTTGAGAGTATGCGGCATATATGGAGTATACCCTATGGGAACACCACTGGTCATCACTTTTGTATTTTGTCATTTACATGAAAAATTATGCTCTGATAACATTAGATATGCATATAATCTGTTAAACATTGAATATAAAATGTTACCTTTTCAGCCTGTTCAGCTAATTTGCCAGCAACATTAGCTTCCACAGCTGATTTCTTGGCATTTAGTTCATTTTCAGTGAACTTTTTTTTCAACTTATCTAACCTGTCCTGCATGCCTTGAATGTCCTCAACAGATTTATTAGAGATTTCTTGAGCAGCAGCAGTTTCACTAGCAATCTAAACAGATATACATACAATTATATCAAGCATTACTAACTGAAAATCAAGAATTTTAGAAATAAAATCATTAAATAATGTACAGTATTAAATGTTTTCTTTTCAGGTAAAAGACATCATTTCAGAAAAGGTAATAAAGTTCCAAGCAAAATTTTCCCTCCAATAGTATTGACAACCACACAATAAGATTTACTATGATGGAGAAAAAAAAAAAAAAAAAAAAAAAAAACTAGAATTTTCAAAGATACTGAAATTTTATTTCTTTTAAAACAGAACATTATTTTTTCTTTGCATATAAGGAGTTTCCCTACACATTTCACCACATTAAAATTCACTTTTAAATACTTATTTTAAACAATTTCTCTTTCTATCACAAAATTCAGTTGCAAACAAGAACTAACTACCAAACGGTACAACCTTGATCTGGATGAAATTCTGGAATTAGGTCAGTTTGCACTAGATATGCAGCTCGGTAAAGCAGTTTGACTGCATAGGCCCTAGTTCCGCTGCAACGGGGGTCCGAAGTTGCTGTTTGAGTCCAGAAAAGAAATGGTTTTTCCTTTGAAATTAAACATTCTTTACCCTTTTCTTGCCTTTGCATTGCCGTATGTGCCAATTAACTGTATTCACAGCATTGAATAATTCCCCCACCCCTTCGTTGTACTGACAGGAGACAACAAATGTTTTGGGAGGGTAGATATTGTCCCAAAGTTTCAAATTCCAATAAAGACCCCATTGCAATTCTGGAGTGCTGTAAATCAGTGTAGATAAGAAGTCAAAAACTTGAGGGTTACGAATTTGGATAACCTTCTGGATTTAAGTCAATTCGTACTAGATATGAGCCCAGGTAAAAGAGTTAGAGTACATATTCTTTAGTTCGTCTGCAAGGAGGGTCTAAATTTGCTTGTTTGGTTCCGGAATTTCAATAGCGTTTTCTTTGGAATTTGAAATTTTGGCACAATACTTGTTTTCCTAATATCTGTCGGATCTCTTGTAAGTACAATGTAGGAACGGTGGAATTTATTCTATACTGTGATTGCATTTAGTTGAGTGATACTGCCATGCAATATCACGAAAAGAGTAAAAAAACATAAATTTCAAAGGAAAAACCATTGCATTCTGGAGCTAAACTAGAAACTTTAGACCCCCATCACAGCCGAACTAGGACCTATGCAGTCAAACCGCTTTACCTGGGCTTATATCTAGTGGGAATTAACCTTAATCCAGAGTTTCGTCTAGATCCGTGACCCTCAAGGTTGGGCCGTTTGGCAGTAAGCACTTGTCTTCAGCTGAATATTTATAAATGGATAGTTAACTGCAATAAAAATACCATTTCACATGAAAACTGATCCAAAATAGCTTTATGTATATATATTGTGTAAAATGAAAAATCAGCATACATGAACAACAAATTGTTAAGGAAGTACTGCATAGCTATTTCAAAGTGCAAGAAGTGCTTAAAAGTCAACAACAAGGGCACCGACATATACATCAAATAAGTCAAGTTAGAAGGCAACCAATGAGAACACTGGCCAAAAGATGAAATCAACCAATCAGACAACCAAGGAACAGAAAGATATGAATTAGAATTTCAACCAATGATAACAAAGAATGAAGACAAACAATCAGAAGTCAAGTAACTGGAAATGAAGGAAAGAGAGACAGAAAAAACACACAAAAATTAAATTAAAAAAAATCACATAAAAATATCAATTTCCCCCCTCTCTGTGCATTGGCTTCTGATTGGTTGACTTTATTCTCTGTTCTTTATCCTCAGTTGAATTTCTATTACAGTGTTTCTGCTCCTCTGTTGTCTGATTATTTTTTATCCCATGTCTTGCTTTTCCATTGGTGTAAGAAATTATGCATCCATTTTTTACATGACAAATAAATTTAATTGCTTAGATAAAGAGACAATGTCCATTCTGTTGCTATATATACAGGGTGTCCCAGTAGTTAAATGTTGCGGAACTCGTAAAAGGGGTAGGGTGCATCCTGACGATTTGAAATCATATGGCAATGCAGGGTCGGAAATGCTTTCCTATAGCAGTTATGTACACAGAAGCACCATAACGGAAAGGGAGGGTAAGTGAAAAATCTTTTTAATAATGCATATAAAACGTTCAAGGTACGTGGGTCCAAGCAAGTGTTTGAAATTTTTTTACCCAGCTGCGGTTCACATATCACATCTTTGACGAATGGAACACTGAACAGTCTGGAAAACTTTTGGCACATCTCAAACTTCTTGGGTCGGGAAAGGCTTTCCCACCTCACATTGTTATATGATTTCGAATTCCTTGTATATCTTTATATATAAAAGTTGTATGTGACTATATCTATGTGTGTCATCGCTACTCCAGGTGAACAACAGAAAACTGAGCTTCGAACCAGGTATTGATATATTTGTAATTTTCTTGGCTACATGTTTAGCTACGTGGCATATTTGTGCGACTTTAATTAGCAGAGATATTGATTGAAAACACTCAAAACCCTAACTCTTTCTCCTGGCGGTTCTTCCTTGGAAAATTTCCCCCTTCTTTTGGAACACTTTTCCCTATAATATTCCCCGTTGCTCTGGCAAGCCACCAAGTGCAAGTCACTCACAAAGTGAAGGTTTTTCGTTTTCTCTCTTTTTCTGCTTAAAACAGAAGTTATTGAATAGTTCAAGATCAAATGATTCTAGAGCTGTGCCACGGAAAAAAATTAATACAGTTTATTAATTATAATCAACGCAGATGATGCATTTTTTGATGCAATAATTTTTTTATCTTTTCCTTTGAAAGAATGTAATTTACATACCGAAAACGTCATTTAAATTTCTTTTGCTAAGCAAAGCCAAAGGAAGTACAGTGCCGAAGGCACTGCACTGTACGAGCTGTCGTAAGTGGCGAGGTGGAGGCAAGCACGGCAGGTGGCTAGTAAATATATATTTCTACACATTGTCGCCTCAGAACAACAGTAAGATATCTCAGAGTTATTTCTGGGATTGGATATTTTACTATTGCTCTGAGGCAACTATACAATATATAAACCAAAAATATTGTGACACTTTCAAAAATTCACATTTAAAGGATTTTTCAAGAAATAAAAGACCAATTGCCTTGTAACATTTGTCACATGAAAAGTGTGCTTTAGCTGTCCTTTTCCACTGAAAGTTATATCACCCATGCATTTAGGGGACCAACCACAAATTGTGGAAAACAAAAATGTTACAATCATCGTTCATCGTAAATAACTGAGAATAAGCTGTAAATTTCAAAAATTAGGAACCCTACTATGCACAATTATTTTACTTTCGAGATATTATCACTGATATTCATGAAGATATAAGCATTTCTTTCAGAACTACGAATTTTATTTGAAGGTTTTTGGCTCATAAAGCGTAAAGTTTTCCATCAAAGCTTATCAAACTTTCAGAAAACTTGACAACACGCATTATTTTGCTTCAAAGATGTCAGTGAGTTACCCATGGAATTGGCCATATATATATATATATATATATATATATATCAAAACAATTTCACACATAGCAAATGATAATTGTTTCTAAATATAACTCACTTGAGCAAGATCAGTATCTGCAGTTGTTATGTCATTATTAGCCTTTAGAATAGCAGCTTGAGCTCTTTCTTGAGCTTTCTGTGCTTCTTCTAATGCTTCAAGAACTTGCTTTGCAGTGTCAAGAATAGTCTCAGCATTTTCTCTAGGGGAAAAAAAGACAAAACTGCTAAAACCAATATTGCTTATTTTGAAGTCATACATACGTACATCTTAAAACAAGATAATCATTTAAGTAAAAGTAATTAAGTAATCTTGTTTCAAGGGAAAATTGGATGTAAAATAATTTAATCTATTTCTTTCTTATATTAAAATACTGTCCTCTAAAATTCAATATGCAATGTCCTGAACATTTTAGAACAGCAAATTTCTCAAACTTTTACCCTTGTTTGCTTAACTGATATAAATTCTATTAACATAGAAGTATAAATTGAAATGAAACCATATACTTCAAAAATTTTGAGGTCAACTTTCACACTTCCATATTATATTACAGAAAAATCTGATTTCAGTTCAAAAAAGAAAATAATAATAAAACAGAATAAGAGCATATTAGAGTTGTTAAAAACATTATCAAGCTATTTAATTAACTATAACTAGGGGCTATGAATTTGTTTACAAACTTAAAATTGCAGACTAGATGACATTGAAGGGGGAAAAAAAACACCTCTTGGGGATAATCAATAATTGATGTTTGAAAAAATCTAGTAATTATCATCACTTAAAAAATATTTGCTGTTTCTTACCTAACTAATAATTAATATGCATATGCATAAACATTACTAGGACTAAATTACCAGTTAATTGGGCCTTGCATCCAATGGATCTTAGGGAGGCAAGCTGCGCTAGGGAGGCAACTTCTGGGGCCAGCAGATCAACCCTATTTCTGCATCCCCCCCCCCTTGAAACTCAATATAAAAATTTGAAGGAAGATTGGCAAGAGGACCAATTTCAAGTTTTTGCCCTGGCTCAGAAAAATTGAATATCCAATGCTGCCTGCATCCATCAATATTCCAAAATAGGATTGTTGATCCGTCATTCTGGTTGTTTTTCTTCTATAAAACCAATTAATGAAGCATCCAATATAGAAGACCATATTTTGAATAACTTTTTCATGATTTCAAGAATAAGAGAAAAAAACCCTCTTCGGAAATCAGAAGAAAAAAATTCTGTCAATTTGCTAAAGTGTTAATGATCGACCATCCATAAAAGCACACCAGAGTTGCTCAAATTTTGTTACCTATGCTGAGTATGGCGGAGGGGGGGGGGGGGGTAGAGGGGACAGAAACTTGGTTTGTTTAGATTGAAAGTCACTTTGTGTACAAAATATTTCATAATTTCAGAAACAAAAGTGTTGATTATATTTATTGTGTAACTATAGCAGTTTTAAAGTTATTTTGTGAGACAACAGTCTTTTAAGTTTGATTTTAGCAGTAAATAGGTGCACTTCTGTCATAGGTAGCAGGTATTCTGCAATTTTTAGAGAGCTTGTTTTTATATCCTGTAATCTATCGCTATTGATAAGTTTACAATTTAAAACTCAATATTTAGAATCCATTAATAAAAGCACTGCAAAGTATTGAGAAACAGTTCATGGAAACACTTATTTCAGGTTTTAATCTTTTCCACAACATCACGGATTATTAAAAAATTCATATTTGGAGGGATGCTTGCAGGGTTTTAAAGGATAATTTTCTTCTATTTTAATGATAGACATTAGAACTTGCAACTAACAATTTTGCATATAACTTATTAAGTACTTATATCTGGTAGACTTAAAAACAAGTAAATTGTTGGTCATCTAATAATTTTGCAGACCTCAAATTGGTTTGGGGGGGGGGGGGAGAAAGAAATCCGAAATCAAAAATTAAAAAAGTAGGAAAAAATAGGAAGAAATAGGACTACATACACGTCAAGAGGAAACAAATTTAGCGTAAATTTTATTTCTAATGTAAAATAAACTAACAGTAACTTTCAAAGTATTAAAGGGATTTAATGAAAGACAAAGAAGCAAAAACAAAATGAAAGAAACAAGCTGATAATCATCAGTAGGAAAAATAAACTGGTGGAAACAAAGGTATTAATTACAAAAATATGAAAATAAAATCCAAACAAACACCTTTCAACAACACAGCAATAAAAATTTTAATTGTGAAAGAATAAAATGTAATATAGTGATCGCCAAAAAAAAAATCAATAATAATAATAAAACTCATATTTTGGTGCAATAAAAGCATTTTTGTAAAA
Source organism: Uloborus diversus (assembly GCF_026930045.1). NCBI lineage: Eukaryota > Metazoa > Arthropoda > Arachnida > Araneae > Uloboridae > Uloborus > Uloborus diversus. The sequence goes on along the minus strand of NC_072740.1, from coordinate 85,945,290 downwards.
GATTTGTTTGGCTAAAAACGAAAACATTCCTTTGAGAGCATCCATTTATCATTTGAAAATACTAACACATTCAGCTCCTGTTGACATAACCTATGATACAAAAAGCAAAAGATTAAGAAATATTAAATTAGTTTTAGTTTAAAAAAATCAGCAGCTGACATGCGTTCTTGCATAAACAGGGGCAGATGTTGGAATTTGAAAAAAAAAAGGAAAAAGACTGAAAATGCAGAACTAAAATAAATTTTTTCTGAAATATGAGACATAGAATTAATAAAATAATGAAACTAAATGAATAACGAAATAAGTAAACTAAAGGGTTTGTATTATATTATGTATTTTTAGCATTCAACAAATTTTTGTTTCAGGCTCGTCATTAATGGGTGTCAGTGGGGTCAATTTCTCCCCTTCCTGGCATTGGAAAATTAATGGTTAACTATACAAGTTTGTGCAGTTTTTGTTGTTTTCAGATAAAATTTGCACTCAGTATACATAGTTGGCTAGCCCTCCCCGGAGGAAAAATCAAAATGACGGGTCAGTTTTAATTTTAATCTAGCAATAAAAACGAATATTGTTTTACTGGTTTGATGATTTTTACCTCCTTTTTGTTCCAAAATTTTTGTCACAGGGAGAAAAAAGAAAAAGGAAAAATCCATGCACATGGTAAACATAACATTTTTATCAAAGACAAAGATCCGTTACTAATGTTTCGCTATGCATAAAAGGGAAGGCATGTAGTTTCTCTCAATCCTCACCATACAACAAAAATATTCATTTGGAAATTGTTCACGAAATTGAGAGTGAGGGGGGGGGGACACCAGGCATCAAAATAACTCTTTCTCCCCCCTCCATTTGATCAGGTGCCTTAAGTACAATAATTTACAGTAGATACGCCGCATCGGTCTAATTGCCGCACCCCTAAAAGAGTAAGAGTCTCATAATTTTTTTTAAATATTCAGAAATGCGGCATTGTCATAAACGCAGCACATGAAAATCCCCCCAACTTTTAAAAATGTGAAGAAATAAAAAGGGAATTTCGCATTTAAATTGATTTTCGATTTTCCTCTGAAAATCGGGAACGTTTTGCCCATCTAGGTTTTGCCGTGTTCCTTTTTTTTTTGCAAATATTCTTTGTAAAGAAAGAAAAATAAATTTTATAATTATGTTTACAATTTAGAATGAACAATAATCATATTTATGTATGAAAAAAGTTCGTTTCCACGATTCTTTTTGAAGTGGTTCGTTTTTGTGAATTTCTGTTATCTGTCACTTTTATTTTGTACTAACATCAATAAAGTATGCACAGTGTATAGGGTTTTCATTTCTTGTTTTCTTACATTCCTTTTAAGGTTTTACATTGTCTATCTGTTTAAATAGAGCTCCATTTCACTTGTAATCCTCTATACAAAAAATTAGTGAATAGGAAATTCGGCTTTTCCTACACTTTTTGAACAGTCGGCCATTTACTTTAATTAAAGCTTCTGACGAGTAAATAATATATAATTGTATCAGAATGGGCCAGTATCTATTTCTTTATTGTTTTGTTAAAACAGTAGGACTAAAGTCGAGGCGATAAAAAGAAAACTCGATTATAAACGCCGCTACAGCAAAAAAGTCACTTACGAAAATGTAACTTTTAAAAACGTAGACGCCACTGCATTCCTTCCAGAAATTACTGTAGTCAATGAATGAAAAGTTCAGGATCCGCTTGTTTCTTTTGCTTTTTAAAATTGAAACATGCAGAAAATTATCGGTGTGGCATTGTAAAAATAAGAATCAATGCACAATTAGAAGTGCTATACTAAAGAAAAAAAAAGTAGGGGGAAAAGTAGGAAAATAAGGAGAGAGCTCTAAAAAGTAGGAAAAGTAGGAACTCTTCGGGGTCTGATTTTGTAATAAAACAGGGTGGCGACAGGAACTGTGAAAAAAAGTTCCCCGATTAAGTTCACCAAATTTCCCTGATTTACGTTACCAATGATAATGGTTTTTTTTCTTTGTTCTACTTGAAATCCATTGTAGGTTTGTATAAAATGCAGTATTTTAAACGTTTTAAGTTGTGTAAAGTAGATGACCTAAAGATATATTTTAAAAAGATGCTACTTTTTAAATAAAATGGTTAAAAAAACTAGAGACGTACCAAGTCGCACTTTGGCCGAGTAGCCGAGTACCAGTTATGTTTTAAGAAGAACCACCGACACATACATGACGAATTTTGAACTCATTGGAATATTAGTATAGACCTCCATGCCCAAATAATAGTTTTTAAAACAAAATTCCAGCTGAAATTTAACTACGCATTATTTAAAAGATTTTGTTTGTGCCAATTATTTTTAAATAAGTTATTTTTTAAATTAAAAATTAACAAATAAGTAAAAGGTAGGATTAATCAATTTGGAATTAAAACAAATTATATCAATCTATATATTTCTAGTCCGCCAAAGATAAATAATTTTTAAAAGTAAATGAAGCAAGGTTAAAAGCACAAATGTGCAGGAGCACTGCAGACATGGGTTTCTGCATTACAAGGAATGTCTTTTTCAGTGAATAAAATGTGAGCTAATGAATGTAAAAAAAAATCTGACTTTTGTTGTATGTCTTTAAATCCATAAGCTCACATTTTGTGCATTGATAAAAGCATTCCTTGTAATGCCAAAACACGTGTCTGCAGTGTTCCTGCACATTTGTGCTTTTAACTTTATTTTATTTTTTAAGAAAAGGAGTTTTTATGCTCTTCTTATAAATAATTTTGTTTGTGACAAAAATCCATTAACAAGTTTCATTAACTTTGGGGTATTAAAATAAAAGATTTACTCCATTAAAGCATAACAAACTTCATTATTTTCAAAATTTAAATTTGACTTGTAAATGATTGCATTATATTATATACTTGCACTTTTTTATTAATTGTAAACTCTGCTTTGAACAATGTTAAATTTTTTACAACTACTCAGTAATGGCCGAGTACCTGATCAAAATTTGGCCGATTACCGAGTACTTGGCAAATTGGCCGAGTACCGAGTAGTTACCGAGTACTCGGTACGTCTCTAAAAAAAAAATATCAAGACAATTTTTTTTGGGAAAAAACCCTACAAAACAGTATATTAAATTTTTCTACATGGAAAGATTGTAGAAAATTAAAAAAAAAAATACTTTACTTCCAGAAACCACTTAGCATAAGAATTTTAAGAAACTATTAAAATTACTCTTAAAAACATATGTGTATTTATGATAGAACTAAAAAGTAATTGAAATTATTTTGTCAAACAGCATAATAATTGTTGCAAGAATAAAAAGTAATAGTGAAAGAATAAAAGTAATGTAGTTATTCTTATATAAGTAATTGACATATTTACGCAAAACAGATGAAAGCATTTGACATCCATTCATAGGGAGCTTTTGTCTAATTAAGAACATAGGTTTTATGAACGAATACAACATTTTAACAATAAAAAAATAAAGATATTTACTTAAGTACACAAGTTAACTCTATTTAAAATGATTTCAGTATGTAACGAAAAAAATCTTAGATTGCTTGTAACAAACAACTTTGAAATGCAAGAAAAAAAAAGAAAGAAAAGAAGCTAAGGCATTAATGAAAGCTTCCTCTTTGCCTGTATGGTTGTTTATTTTACGTAGCATTGAAAGCGGAAAAGGAAATTTCAAGATATGTAAAATAAACAACCAAACAGACACAGAAGCAATCTTAGGAAGTTCATCCTGTAGTTAAGAAGTAAGATTCAATACTTTGACATTGGGGAAAAAAGATGCACAAATATGCGGCAGTGTATAATCGCACCTCATTAATTTTACTTTTTTTTAACAGATAATTAGCGGAAAATGCATAGGGAATTAGAGCACTTAATTTTGAAAAGCAGAAAAAAAAATTTTTTTCTTCATAAAATCAATTTTCCCTGATTTTTTGTTATTTTTTGAAAATTCCCTGATATTTCCCTGACTTTTCCCTGATCTGTCGCCACCATGTAAAAAGAAAACTAAAAGAATAAAAATGCTCAAAAACCCTTCAGAAAAGATGAATGCTTAATCATAAGAACTTCAAATAGAATACAACATTTCAAATTTTTATATAGAATATCATTCTTCTCGAATAACATAATAAATGAAATGAATAAAATAAGGAAAAGACTGAAAGTAAAATGTAAAGGAAGAAAATTCCAAATGAGCAGCTGGAATGCCTGTCTGAATATTTGAACAATTTTTGCATGAAATAAGAAAAACATTTTTAGCAGCATTGTGTAAAAGCTTGCACTTTAATTTATATAGATAATTATCTCAATGTTTTTGAATGATTTTACATAAAAGAAAACACGTACTTAGCTCTGTCTGCTCTATTTTTTAAAGCTTGAGCTTCAGCAAGATCACTCGCAGTTGCATCTAGAATTGCATCTATGTTGGTTAAATTGGCAATAGTATCATTAATCTGCCTTGCAAGGATTCGAATTTGCTCTGGTTCTAAAGATATTGAGAGACGTAAGCACTGAAAAAGTATACAAAATTAGTCTTTATTTTAACATAATTTTAAAATCTTTATCATCTATTTTAAATAGAAGATTTCAGTTCAACTGGATGATTTTTGTAATTGCACAAAAAAGTACCTCTTCAGCCAACTCTCTAATTTCAGCAGGTTTTGCACCTCCACTTTCTAAAAATATATCAATCTTATCAAGCAATTCTTCAATTACACCAGTAGCATTTTCAGATCTATTTTTTGCTGCTTGTGCCCGTTCATGAGCTAATCTAGCTTCTTCTAAAGCTTCATCTGCATCCTGTCTTGCTTCCCCAACCTGCAACAGAAGTATCCAGTGAAACCTTTTGAAAATTAATTGTGAATAAAATTGCACTCAGAAAACTTAAGTAGTAGTTCAATACCAGACTTGATGTTCAGCTTATAAACACTAGAAATAGTTAGCAAAAGAGACCATTAGCATTAGTATGACCATTATAAATAAAAGATCCTTACTTCAGTTAATAAACTCTTTGATTTTCCTTCCTTCTCGCGAATCACTTTTTCAGCATCTTTTGCAAGATCATAAGCATTATCAGCCCTGGTTACAGCACCAAGATCACAGCTGAGCCCTCCACATTTATCGCATCCAGCTCCTCCGCATAAAGAATCACATTTTGAAACTGTTCCATGTCCATCACAAACCTGTGTACATAAAAAATAGGTTGAAATAAGCATGACTTACATATGTTTTACTGAAATTAAAAAAATCAAACTCCTTTCCTAGACCACTCCTGACAGCAGCTAGGATTTTTGAGGAACCATTATTCTTTTTGCAAAGAAATGATGTTTATAAACATGATCAACAGATAACCACACATAATAGTGTCATAAAAAGGAACTTTTTTCTCTTTTTCTCAACATCTGAGTAACTTACTTCATTTCACTAATTTTTTTTTTACTTTTTTCTTTTAATTTTGTATTTTTAGAGCCACATTTAGATCTTAACTTCAGTGGAGCAGCAGATACCATTTCCGTGAAATTTGTCAGCCAACAGTAAATTATTCAAACTAATGATTTGATGCTGTCAAAAAGATGATTGCTTCATAAAGAAACAAACAAAATGTCAATGTTTAATTTGATAACTGGGAACAAAACTTTAAAACTTAAGTAAGTTCAAACAAATTGAGCGAAGTCAAAATTTAGCTTTAATAGTATAAGTTGATGATGAATGCTTCTTGTGCTAAAAGCTTCATGTTAATTAACATGACAAATAAACAAATTTTTCATTTATGCTATAAATTCATCAATATCATAACCAAATTGCATTTGAAAGGGGAAAATACAGTTAGCCGGAAGTCTAAGTCTCCTTTTTTTTTTTTTGCAAAAAACAAGTATTTTGCCTCAATTTTAAATCAAAAAAAAAAAAAAAAAACAGTAATAATACCCCTGAGTAAACTTTAGAACTAATTTGAGATCATTAGTTCACTAGCTCCCCAATATTTTTTGACAATGTCCTCATATAGAGATAATGCAATACAACTTTCTAAATGCTCAAAAGTCATTGGTTTGTTTGGAGTTACACAAAGAACAGCCTGTGGATATTTTAATCTGAAGAGACTTGGGGATAGTTTGAGAAATATAAAACTAATATTTAAAATAAAATTCTCTTTGACTTTATCTGACCATTGTGCAACGTTTTTCTCAACACAAAAAGAACAAAGAACAAAAAGCTTTTAAAATGATTTGAATACCATTTCAAAGTTAAAAAAGTTCAAATTTACAAAGCAGACAAACCAAAAGCTAGTATGATTTTGAAATTGGTGACTCATGCTCATTAAGAACAGTAGATGAAACAAATTCTTACTATGTGATTAAGTTGTGGTATTTCTTCTTCTATTTGGCCTATTTTCCCTGATATTTTCATTAGAGCAGCTTCATTTTGTAAATATGTCTGATTATACAGATTTGTAGCAGTTTCAAGCAACCTTTCTGTTCTATGACGATGACCCTCTGACTCATGGATGACTGCTCTCGAGTCTCTCACTTTATTTTCAGCAGCATCAGATCTTATTTTGGCCTTCTTAGTTATGTTAAAAGCACCTGCATATAGAAAAAAAGATTTTAACTATATTGCACCCTCATATTCACTATTAAAGGTAATTTTAAAGCAAAGTTTAAAATGGAGTTGCAATGAAATGCAAAGCAATAAAAAAGCATAAATTTATCACTACTGTACTTAAAAGCATTAATGCCAACTTGAAATTCAAGTTTCTATTCAAATTAAAGGACTATTTTTATCTTACCTTTGATAAAGGAAAGAAAACATTTTTTATGAACAAAGAAATAACCTGCTTTGTCGATTACAAATCTTACAAAAGAATGTTTACTCTCAAACTTGTTTTTGTGCGGTGGAAAGGAACCGCATTAAAAAAAAATAAAATAAATAAATAAAAATGCCCAAAACATCCCCAGTAGCTATGAAAAAGTTTTCGTAGCACAATTAAATAATTTTTTTTTTTAAATGTGGTGAATAGGGTCTGCATAAAAATCTCACATAGAAAATGATTCAAATCTGTACGAAAAAAACTAAGAATTGCTTCTTTAAACAAATTCAAAACACGACAGCAGCTTGGAATCTAGCCAAACCTTTTATAATCTGATTAAATGCACATGCAAACATTAAAAAAAATTTGGTCAACAAATGTTCTCATTTCACATACAATCATAATGCAAAACTATTATTCTACATAGTCTAACAACACATGAATTTTACTGTGGTAAACTGGTACAAAATAACATTCATCACTTGAAGATAATTACCTTGCACTTATTTTATAGATAACTTTGTCGATTGTATCCTAATTTGATTAAAGTTTACACACAAAAAAAAAAAAAAAAAAAAAAAAAAAAAAAAAAAAAAAAAAAAAAAAAAAAAAAAACAGGTTTCAGTGTACTATTTAAAAAGAAAGAGAGAATTCAGTCCCAAATATGAATATATTTTAAATCATTTAATAATAATTAATCAAGTTTTAAAAATTATCTTTAAATACCTAAGTAAACCATTTTTGGGATTCTTCTTAATGGAGAGTAAAGGAATCTTGAATTTGAAGTGTAATAAACACAACTTTTGAAATCCTTATTAAAACATACCACAAATGCTAAGAAAATCTCTGCATTATTGAATACATTAAGCATGCATAATCCAGTGTTGACATTCAAGATATGATTAAAAGTGTTCAAACTTTTCATTACATAATTCAATGCTGAAACACATGAATCTGAAGCTAATTTTGTACAAGCATGGCTTATATGCTCACTGACCAAGAATAGCTGCTTGTAAAATGTGTAAAAGTGTAGGTAAATGAAGATGGGAAAAAAGAAGAAATGAAACAAATATTTATGTTTAGCTAGCCTAAATGTGTATTTCATAATTTAAAAGCACCGAAATGTGTTTGCTCCACATGCATTTATGTTCAAAAACTGATGCAACAATAAGTAGATTTATATATAATGCATTGAAACATATTCTTCATTCAAAGCAAATATAATTCAATTAATTTTTCTAATTATATCAATTGGATTTTTTATTTCAAAAGAGGAATAATTACCTTCAACATTTGCTTCTTGCAAAACAGTAGCATTAGTTTTCAAAGTCTGAGCATCATTTGTTAAATCATCAGCTCGTCGACGTAAATCTGCTAATGCTAAATTTGCATCATAAATTTTTTGAGTTGTATTATCCAACTCATGATCAATAACATCCAAATGCTCTTGTGTAATTGTCAGGTTTTGCCTGAAATGTTGAAAAATGCTCATAAAGATTTATATTTACAACAAAATCAGTAACATTTAACTTATGGTACCAAAATAATAGTCTACAAACTTGATTTGTAAACTAGATAAGCATATTTATAGTTTCATAAGTATAAATATGATAAGTAAAAATCTTGGAATCAAGATACTTCTCTCTTATTTGAATACAATATTTAAGTCTTCAAATGCATTCTTCTACTAGCATTTTCTCCAACTTACATATTAAAAAAACCTTCTCTGAGCTACAAAACAATTATTAGGCTTAGTGCAGTACAACATGCCTGTTCATTCTTAGATGTAATCCATTAGTTGATAGACAAAGTATTTTGTAATTAAATATTTTGCAAAGTGTTGTATTTAAATATTTTGCAATATGCCCTACTAATAGAAGTTCTTATTGCCCAAAATAACATGAAACAAAGTACAATGTTTTGTTCCATTTTTTAAAAGTACATCAAAAAAAAGGGGGGGGGGAGAAAAATAAAATTATCAGTAAAAAAATTTTAAAAAAAAATCAGATCTTTATAATGTGCAATTTTAGATCAGATGTTGTGAGTTTTATAGATCATTTTAAGAATCAATTATGTTTTACTTAATTAATATCACTGCATTTACAGAATAAAATTGTAAAATCTCAATTAGTTTACAAGCAAATTATGCATTTCAATATTATTTTGACCTTTGAAATATATAAATGTTGTACTATTAAAAATACTTCCAGCTTATGCATTTTCATTTTCTGCATGGTTTGCAGAGTTTAAAATAAAAAAAGCATTCATGTAGTACAATGTGTATAAAAACAATTTTACTATAATCATTGTACTATTCCCCATTTAAATGCTTTGAAATAAGTATTAAAAAAATAAAAATATGAAACAACTTAAACTTATTAAGAGAATTTATTTTGCAATGTGGAATACAAGGATCTTTCTGCAGCTAAGATTAAGGTTTAATTTTGACAAGTATTTCAGTTTATGTTCAATCATACATGAATAGTATTATCAAAAGTATTATCAAAAAATAAATGGTTAAGTATAAATATATGATTCACAGGGAAAATATTACACATATGGATACTTTTGAGTTTCATTTGTGATTATTCATAAGGTGAAAAATAATTCCATTTTATTATATCAAATAACAACAAAAGGTTTAAAATACTTTTTATTCACATAAATGCATCAGAGATAATTAAAGTTTAAAGATTTCGTCACATTAAAAATTGCTCTGCAGCTAAAACAGAATGCAGAAAAATGAAGTCAATAGGCAATAAGAGTGAAATATTTAATCCATAAAATGAGAAAGAAATTGGAATCCATTAAAATGACATCTTCTACTGAAACTTTTCTAATAGTTAATATGACTCTTTAAATGAAGGTTTAAATTTTTCTTCAGCCTGATTAATACTTCTGATGAAGCAAATACTTTATGGTCAAATCTTTTACTGAAATTTCACAGCAATACGATTAGTAAACCTGAAGTTTAAAACTGAATTTTCTGTTTTGAAATTAAATGGAAAAGTTTGTTTTAAGTCCAAAAATTTAATTAGAAAAAATACCTTTACTTGTATTTTCAATAATTTATATGCTCAAAAAATAGCTACTACAAATAAATAAATAAATAAATAAATAAATAATAAAATATGTAACAATAATAATTTACAACAAACCCCTAGTAGTATCCACCCCCCCCCCCCCAATCCTGATTTTTGATTTTTCTTTTTCCTTTTTAAACGTTACCTCACTTTTCCATTTAGTCAGAAGTCCCTGATCTGATTTCCACTGGTTCTTTTGCCACACAAACTAAGCATATGGGATTGCTAAAAAGACTTAACTAGAAAAAAAAGTAAGAGCCAAATACCTTAACATATCAACCATATCTTGTAAATCTTCAATATCAGATCCAGTTATATTAGCATCAGCTAAAATTTCTCTGACTTCTTCAAGTTTGCTTTCCATGGCAGCAAATTCCTTTGAATATGCACCAGTTATTCCAGTTTGCTTAATGTTACTAGCATCATCAAGTAGCTGTTGTGTTTGATCTAGAGATAGTAAGATAAGAAACTCTAACGTAAAAAAATAGTGACATACAAAAGAAATATCAAAAACATTAACAAGTAAAATACAGTACTTGCATACAATAAACATTAAAATTTGAAAAAAAAAAAAAAGCATTGCACCTTACCCAAATCCTTTAAAAATGGACCTGATAATGCATGAAATGACACATACAAATTAAGTTAGCATAGTTACACATAGAAATCTGCTATTGATCTTTAAACATAATAACACAAAAAAATGAATATAAATTTTACCTTTAAGCTCTTGAAGAATCGCATCCCAATTTTCAAAACATTCTCCACATGGATCACAATACGGTGCATTTCCAGTATAACCTCTAGCACAAATATCACAACGTTTTCCAGCAATTCCATCTGAACAAACACATGAGCCATCTTCTCTCCTGCATTGCAATGTTTTAGAACCTTCCCTATTGCAATCACAAGCTGAAAAAACAAAACTAATATATATATTTATGCCTTTAAATTTTTTTTATACAGCAAATTATGCTTCAAATTTGTGCAAATTAATGATTCTTTGACTTGATTTGATCAAGGATTTTTTTCTTTCAGTAGTTGAAATATAGCTTTACGCATTAATTTGACCATTTCTAACAATGACATATTTCAAAATAAAAGTTTTGAAAAAGAACAAGTTTTTCATAATTTTTTTTTAAATAAAATTTTTGTTAATTTAATCAAGATTGAACACATGAACAATCTCATTCATGATTTAACCTTTTCTTGACAACAAGTAACACAGTCCGGAGGGGGGGGGGGGGGGACATAAAAGTCTGAATACTATTGACTCTAGTAACACATGAAATGTCTTTTTACTAGGAATAATGTATAAACATATATTCAGACAAAGAATTGCTTAACGGGCCAGTTTACATTACAGTGAGCAACAATTTTAAAAATTTGAACAGCAAACCATTTTATCAAAGCTGTGTAATGAACATTATAACAATTTTTGAACAATTAGGTTCACCCAGTCCCTTAGTGCACAGTAGCGAATAGGAATTCATTTCAAGGTACTTAGTCAAAAGGTCGCCAAACAGTGGAGAAAGTTTTTTAAAAACTTTAAAATATTAAACCAGTATAATTGCTTTCATGAGATTTTAAAACTTACGAAAGCACTGCACATGAGGATCTCCCCAATAGTTTGCTTGACAGGCATCACATTGTCTGCCACCATACCCTGGTTTGCATTGACATTGACCATCAAACTGTAAGAAACACATAGGTTCTGAGAGAACACGACAAAACAATTAAAGATATTTGTAAGAACTAAAAAAAATATTTAACTAACCTCATTACACTCAAAAGCATGAGATCCCAAAGCATCACAATCACATCTTCTACATCCCATTTTACTGCTTATATTCCAATGCATTGGAGCACATCTGTCACAAGATATTCCAATAACATTAGGGAGACATGGACACTGTCCTGTATTTCTATCACAATGACCATTCACATCAGAAGTGCCAAGAGAATTGCAAACACATTCTGAAAATAAAAAAAAAATAAATAAATAAAATAAGTGCTGCTAAATCAAAATTTCTCTGTATATGATACAGCATATTGAAAATTGAACAAATTTTTAAGCATAAGTCACAATAAAACTTACTTAAGCATTCTTGTTTGGTAGCATCCCCATAAAATCCATCCATACAGTATTCACAATGAGGACCAGCAGTGTTATACAAACATTTAAGACATTCTCCAGTCTCAGCATCACAATTTCCTACAACTGTCTCATCAGTATTTCTGTTACACTCACACTTTTTACACTTTCCATTAGGTTTAGTAGGTTCACCATAATAGTTATTTGCACAGCGATCACATCTCTCACCTAAAAAGTAGATCTTAATAACTATTTTGTATCAAAACTGAAAATAATACTTAAAAAAAAAGAAAATATTGTAAGTAAATTGAAAAGCAAAACTATAATAGTTGAACAAAACTTAAAGGAAACAAGATAAATGAACAAACAATTAGAAATTGAAGTATATAAATACATCATAAACAATCAAATAATTTTTTTTTTTTTTTTTGCAATATGTATAGAAACTTTAAAAATCAATACTAGTACTTACACGACTGTTTAGATATTAAAAAAAAAAAAAAAAAAAACAGCTCTTAATTTGATTTTAGTTTATGAAAGAAAATATAAATTAATTTTAAACAAAAAATGATAGCCAAAATGAAAATGCAAAGAGAAAAAAAATATTCTCAAGATATTAAAGAATTTTACAGAAATTGAGAAACACTAAAATTCTTTGATATTTTATATTGTTATAATATAGCTCTATTTCCCCTCTATGAAAGGCAATGATTTTTTTTAAAGTTTAGTTTTCATATTATGCAATGCAAAATGAATTCCAAAACCTCTACAAGCAAAGAATGTACAAAAATTGCTAATAAACCTTGCACTTGCACAACCTATCACATTTTTGTTTTGGTATAGAATGAAAAATTACTTTGGTAGAGGGTCAATTTTTGAAAAAAACTTAAGAAAAGTAAAGATGTTAACATACAAACATATAGAAAGATTAAATTCCAGTTGAAAAGTAAGGTAGCTAGGAAAGGGGTTTCTTCCCTTTTTGGCAAACAGTTGCTTTATCAAAAGAACAATAGATGAGGAATATGGTTTAGACGGGGTATTATTACGTAAAAGGGATAAATGCAGAAGATGGTGTTTGCTGAGGGAACAAATGGTGAGAAAGGTCACAAGGGCTAAAAAAGCTTAAAATATCAGAAAATTTTGGATCACTACAGTCAATTTTGTGTCTGCAGATCATTACAAGCAATTGAAATTGTATTTTAATGACATGGGGTTTCAGTTCCTACCATTTAAAAAGTTTGCTAAAACCTGACGATTGCTATATCCCTGGTTTGCTATAGCAGGGTTTGACAGCAGCACTTGACAAAAAATGTAATATAAAATCATTTGCGAAAAAAAATTCCAAGATAAAGGGAAAACTGACTAAAATTTAAAAGAATCAAAAATTATAACGACTTGGGATAAAAAAAATATTCAGCTGCGAGACCTGATAAATAAGTAGATAAATAACAAACTTTTATTTTCATATATTTTTAACATTTCTTCAATAAATTCATTTTTGAAAGACCACAATTTAGAGATCAAAACAATACTACCTGCATATCCGATGTCACATAAGCATATCACGTTCTGTGTTCGTGGATCAAGTTCACAACTTTGAGCATGACTAAGACCACTGTTAGCAATACCAGGGCACGGGCATGGACGGCATGGGATACCAATACCAATTCTAGGATCCCCATAATACCCAGTGTCACACCTATTGAAATCAAAATAATACATGATTAAATAACTATGTATACTTTATACATACATAACCTTGTTACTAGGTCCCCCTTCAGACTATCAACAAAACGTTATTATAAGCAGAGTGACATCTTAACCAGAATAGGTTTAAAGTACATACAACAATAAATCTTTCAAAAAATAAATAAATAAAAATTAATTAAAAATTATATGTCCTTAATTAGATTAAACTCTGCACTATGAATAAAATGCAGAAAATAAGATAATACTGAAAATTAATAATACTGCTATGCTAGGCACTTCTAAGAACTTCCAGCTATGCTAGGCACTTGGTGAATATCAACTTTCATAGTTAAAAGAATATTTGGAAATAATGAACTTCGGCAATGATTGCAAATTGGAAGATAAGGTTAAATGCTTTCTTCAATCATTGCAATCAGATAGTATGACATGAGAATACAAAAACTGCTGGAGAGTGTATGAAAATATAATGGGCCCAAGTAGTGGTTATGCAACAAAGATCAGATTGACAAGTTTAAAAAATTTATATTTACTTAAATAATAACTTTTAATTATGACTGCAAGAATAGAACTATAAATAGGTCAAATATTTGGCTTTTATTTTAATTATAAACATATAACTCCTGCATAAAATACACAATTAAGTACAGAACTAATTTAACAAACAAATATGGTGTATTCAGAGAAACAAGCACTATGAAGCTTTGAAGCAAAGCGTTGCTATTTTGCTGCAATAAAAGATAAGTAGCCCTATTTAAAAATGTGTTTTGCTTATTACTCAGATTATCTGGATTTCTGTTTATCCACAATGCCTTTGGTCCCAGTGAGTCTAGTTAAATGAGGTTGCATTGGATCTGATTTTTAAAAAATCATAAAAGACAACTTTTGGACAAAAACAAATGTTCAATAAAGTTTAAAAAATAAAATGTTTTGATATTTGATCTAAAACTCAATTTCCATAGCAATTTATCTATTCTATTACATAAAGGCATGGCATCGGTATACAAAAAGTGCTGGAGAGACGAGAAAATTACTTTGGTTGAAGATGCGACTCTTTTATTGAGTAGCAGTAACCTTAACAACTTTCAGTAGTTTTCAGTGTTTATCAGAAGTTCTTAATACCTGACCAATGTAGCAGCAATAAATATTCAATATTCAAATAAAAAACACGACCAGAAAAAATAAGATTTAAATTAAATAGAGCTAATTAAAATATGCACTACAATGAGGAACCTGCATGCTTTTTTTTTATTTTTTTAAATGAAAATTTAAGTCATTTTTTAACGATAGACACCGATTTCAGTTCATTCGGACTGCTAGTTATTTTTAAATTAATTTTTAAAGTCTCCTGATTAGCCCCGCCCCCTTAGTTTCCCCATCTCCGCTGATGACGTCAAGATTCATTCCCGCTCCTCGCTCCTTCGGGCACTGGTCGCACGTGCGTGTATAGAACATTGCTATCATTCTCAAGATGGCTACACGCACAAACTGCCGAACTGCAAGTACTATATTTTACCTCATTGAAATATTCAGAATCGTACATAACAAGTTGAATATTTTTAGAGTACCCAGAGATAAAAATAGTGCAATGCCATCAACACTATTAAAAAGAGAGAGAGAAAAAAAAACTAAACTGTGTTATTCACTCTTCTGTTGAAAAAGTTACTTTACAGAAACTAACAGAATTGTATATTAATTATATAAAATTGTTTTACTTTTTACAAAAGCTATCCCTGATCACTTCTTTTTTTTTTTTTTTTAATATTATTCTTCGAATTGAAACGAGTTTATTTTCTTTGAGGATGGAATGTTATTTTTCATGTATTGATTTATTTCATTTTGCTCTGCTTCAACTATAGCATGAAAACAATTATTGAAATCAAAAGTCTTGATTTGAATTTTGAGTAATTTTTAAGATTTAAAAAAAAATGAAGAGGCTTTTTGAATGATTTGCATCTCTAGTCAGCAAAATTCATGAATAAAAATAATGAATAAATAAAATACTTTACGAGCAAACAATAAAAATGAGGAAGAAACGTATTGAAGAAATGATAAATTCTCAAAAATTTTAAATTTAAAATCATATTTCCTTTTTACTTCAAAACATATTGAAAGAAGTAGAAAATTCGAAAGGAGTTACAATAAAGATTAATATAGTTTTCATTTATTAATTTGTATTACTTTCCTCTGCTCTAACTTCTGCGTCTAAAACCCGGGTCGTACGAAGACGTGACGTTACCCTCCCCCACCCCCCCATGTGACCAGAAAAATTAAGCTGGTTCGTTGTAACTTCAATGCACAATAGATGAACGTCTTCGTAATTGAATTGTTAATGAATAAAAATATGAATTATATAAGTAATTAATATAAAAAAGTAGCAAATGAAACTTTTATTTATATTTATTAAGTGTTAGCTTTTCAAAAACAATTTCGAAAAAAGGAATACTGTTAAAAAACTAAATTATATTTATCTGTAAAATGTCACTACATCAGATTAAAAAAAAAGAAGCAATCAAAAATTAATTCACTATGCATTTAAATCAATCGGAAAACATGTATAAGCATTTAAAAGCACAAAAATAACGAATATTAATTAACCTAACACATTACGTGTTATTTTTCAGATCAATAATATCAATTTGAACTGGCCAAAATAAAAAAAAGGTAAAGAGAATGGGGTTGTTCCCGAAATTTATAGGAAATATTTTTTCCTGAAAGAACATGCTTAAAAACATAGGATTTGATCATTTTTTAAATAATTTGACAAAGTTTAATATTCTTAAAAATTATTTTAATCGGTGCGCAGATTCAATTTCCTTTCTTTACGCTTCTGCACATGACATCACAAGTGATGAAATACCATTCACTGATGCCATTACCGCAGAGCACAATATTTAATTCGCTTCTGAATTATCATAACCTGGAAACGTGCTATACAGCAAGAGTAAACATTCAGAGCGCCAGTGAAGTGCGCACCAAAGTTCATCGCTTTTGATGTCATAAAGACCACACCTTGTTTTAAAAATCGGACGTTTTGAAAAATTAATTAAAAACTTAACGTTTTGAAAATAAAAGATTTTCTTGGCTCTCTGTTATTTCTTTTTCGTTCTATAAACTTCAGTGATTAAAAGTAGTACTTTTGACTGATGGAAACAACGCCATTAGGAAAAAAAAGCGCATAAATTTGACACACAAAGATAGAAAACAGTAAAGTTGATATTTGTTTAATGTTATAAAGTATTAAATTAAGAAGGTTTATTCCCCCATATTCCATGTGGGGAGAGGTATCTGCCTATTTGACACTAGCATTTTGTTTGATATCTTCTTAATTTTTCTTTTGAGTGTCATTATTTTTCATGGATAAAATGGCAAGTAGTGTTCATTTGCTCTGCCTCATTTATGAACACAAATACTGTTTTATGAATGTCAGCATGTTTTGCAAGCTGTGACAGTCACTCAGGCCTGATTAAGGCACATGTCTACTAGTCATTGGGCCTGGGGTCAATCTTCCTAAGGGGCTTCGAGTTTTTAAAAAACCTATGCACAGCATTGAAAAATCATGTATTTTTGTGAAAATGAAAAAAAAAAAATCATGAATCATGTTTTAAGTAAATGTTAAACATTATTTTGCGTTGACTTAAAGTGATAGAATAGAGGGGGGGGGGGGGGGGCTTCCAAAGCATTGTAGGCCTTGGCCTCAATTTTAGTTAGTCAGGTCCTGCAGTCACTGGCACTGGTCTAGTTTGTAAAATTCTGAGTGGTATCCATAAATATAGAAATAAATCTTTCATTTTTGTTTTCTTTATTAACTTTTAAATTTTACTTTAAAGTGATTTTATTTTGAATTAGTTAATAATGTACAGCTCAAAATGAATTTTTCAAAAGGGGGGGGGGGCGGTTGTGTCTCAATAAACCGTACGCCCATGACATAGAGAGGGTCAATAAATGCTCTGTATTTAATTTATTGTGTAAACAATTTGAATTTATTTACTTGTGAATAAAATATTGATATTCAATTCAAAGTCAGTTTTCTTGTTGTCGGAATTTCGGGGGTTGAGGGTGGGTGATTCAGCTAAGATATACACCTCTTCCCCTTTCGAAGATCAAAATAAGAGCACCTTTGTTTTCAATAAACAACGGCAAACCACGCTGCGCACGCTCCTATCCCCTTCGTTTCGACTCCTTCGGAACCGGTTCTATTGTAACCCAGGGACTGAATCTTGATGTTGTGCATGCTCCTCCTCTTTTTGTGTCACGTGAGCTTTGTTCCATTTTTAGCTAATTTTAAGCTGTAATTTTGAAGAATCCAAGTCAGTTTTTTAAAAACTGAGTTGATTTTTGGGAGTTTTAAGTAGAAGCCCTATTCAAATCAATCAACGTTCCGCGATTACCCAAACCACGCAGGTTCCTCATTAGAAAAATATATAATCGAAGTTTTACTTCCTTCCCCTAGAGGAAAAACTAAACTAAAATGTGCAATACCATAATGCAATAAATAAATAAAAAAAATCCCACTCCCCTCCCCCTACAATGCAGAAAGTACCAAATGGAAATACTACTGCCCCCCCCCCCCTTCCGGCAAGGGAAAAAGAATTTAAGTATAATTCAAACAAAATTAAAGAACCTCTTTCCCTCAAAAAAGTAATAAGTAAACCAAAATAAAATATGTCATTTAGAACAAAAAGTTCTCCCCAAAGAAAAAAAGATTTTTCATTAATAAATGTACCTTTATCTGAATAACCATCAGGCAAAATACTGCTATTTGATTCAGTATTGGATCTGTTGCTACAAGGTACAAGGCAACAAATACACCATATTTTAATACCTAACATATGATTCAATTATAAAACAGAGATGAGAAAATCCTTGCAATAAGTTGGCACACATTGCATGTATGTAACAAATACGTCAAAAACAAACCTCAACAGATGTGCTGTGATACAGTGAAACCTGTGTAAGTTGACCACTTGCGGTTCAGCACTTTGGCGGTCAACTTAGACAGGTGGTCAACTTATAAAGGGCGGTAATCTTTCCCTTTTTTTTTTGTCATTTCTTGCATCATGTATTCATTTTCTGTAGAGTTCACCCTTACTCTTTCTGTTAAACTCACTTTCAGTGTTTAACATTATTGAAAGTGAAACAATAATTAAAAATACCTATTAGTATTTTAATAATAAACAAAAAATAATTTTGTTATTTTTTCCTTGTTTTTAACTATATTAGACATTGTAGGTTTAGAAATTCCATATATGCCAGCTAATTTTCTCTGGATTTCTCCATTTTCAATTAATTTTAATATTTCATACTTTTTATTAATCTCAAGTTCAACTAACTTTCTTTTTGAAGCCTTTTTATGTATAGCACAAAGAGTAACAAGCTCGACTCTCCCAGTTCATAAAGGCAAAATTAAAATGTCCTGTCTCTTAATCCCTTGCACCAGAAACATGTAACTTTACTCATTAGCAGCCCAGATCTGTGTACCCGCAGTGCGAGGGGCCCGCGTCCTTAAAGGGGCTAATGACCCTAGAAATTGAAGATAAAATAGAAAAAAACTAGCACTAAGACTTATGCACTTTACAAATGGACACTGCAGTTTAGAGAATAAAAAGCAAGCTACCAGTTTGCTTCGCACTCTTGGCTTCCTTAAGTGGTTTTCCATCTCCAGCTCAGTCATTTTCTTATGCCGGGCTGATGAGTGCTAATAAGCATGAAACTGCAGTCCTCGGCTGGAAATGACTGAGCTGGCGGTGTATTTCACGTATTTCTGCTTTAGCCTAGGCTAATGGGCGGTAATTTACTGAATATAGTAAAATGCTACTCTGTCATCAAAGCATTAAAAACATTCTTGGAAAGCTATCAAATAAGAATAATAATAATAATAATTAATAAATAATAAAATAAAATAATTTACTGCAGAAAGTTTTAAAAAAAAACCAAGTGGTCAACTTACAAAGGGTTTTCTACAATACTTCAAACCAAATTCGGCGTACATTAGTGGTCAAGATAGACAGGTGGTCAAGATAGAGAGGTGGTCAAGTTACAGAGGTTTTCCTTCATCATATGAGATAGGACAAATTCCGTTCCTGACAAAAGTGGTCAACATAGACAGGTGGTCAACTTACAAGGGTGGTCAACTATACCATGAAAACTTCCTCCTCTTCCATCAACGCAAGGTTGCTACAAATATGTATGCTTCAAGTGAGGGGAACTTCTGGTTAGAACTGGATGTTTAAGCTTTCTCCATTCCCCTAATCTCCCACTGTCTGGTGCTGCTTTACCTGAATGAATCCTATCCTGTAAGTCACCATGTGAAAGGTACCAGGGGGGGGGGGGTAGTTGGGGGCGATGTCTAATGAAAAACAAGTAAAACACAGCTTATCCTAAAACATTTTTTACCTTCCAGATGCAAATGAAATATGATTCCTGCAAAACCACTTGACCGGGTGATTTCTAATATAAAATATTGACTTGGAAAATATTATGTAAGAATGGGTCTGACCCCCCCCCCCCCCAAGTAAGGGTATGTAGAGATTTTCCCACCCCCTCCCCCTTGGGACCCTTACACAATTAATGAATGACACCTTACGCCCAGCATTTAAATTCCATTTTGCAAATATTGTTTTATTTTCCATAGAAAATTGAGCCGCTTCCATAATTTATAGTCAACTTTATTTTTTTGAATTTTCTCGTGGGAACTATCGGGAATCTGTAGCATTCAGCATCGTTGCTTTGAATAAATGCATATCAAAAAATTAAAAGTAATATGAAAAACAAATGTGCTAATTTTTTCATTTATGGATAGTATAAAATGCATAATATTAATTTAAATAAAAACCAAGTTGTTCTTGATATAGACAAAAAATCAATTTGCAGTTTTTTTACTCCATTTTATAAAGGAAATAATTTTGAAATCAACACAATCAATCTGTTACTAAGGACCAGTGCAACCAGAAAGATATAAAATGCTTCATCAGCACCAGAATTAAACTTTTTAATTCTGGTGCACACACATTTATGTATCAGCAAAAATATGTATCAGTGGGAACACATTTATGTATCAGCAAAAATATGTAAGTCAATGTTTAATAAATTACCTGTCACATTTAGGGCCAGCAGTAAAATCTTTACAGTCTATGCAATATCCAGTTCGGGAGTCACAAGTCTCTGCATGACCATTGCAATCACACCTTTTACAGTTAGGATAGTCCCAATATCCTGGGTGACATTCATCACATTGACGCCCATAAGTATTAGGTCGACACTTGCAGTTTCCACTTTGTGAATCACAAAAGTTATCCAATGAGCCAACACTGTTACAATCACAAGCTTGAAAAATAAAAATAATAAATACTTTACGTATATTTTAATAGAGATGATTAACATGTAGGTAGATACTGTTTTTTGTGAACAAGCATTTCGTAATTATGTTGTTCAAAGTTTTTATTTACAGCTAAGATTTTAGTTATTAGCAATTCCAAACTTAAAAGATACTTTCAAGCCTGAGAAAGGGATTAACCAAGAGACAGAAATTATTTGAAATCCAAACATTCATTCTGGCATGAAAATATACAAGGAAACAGCAAGCTCTAATACAAGTTTGACCAGCATATAAATTTTCATTCCGTTATCAAACTCAAATACTTGATCTATCTTTAACTGAAATAGAGATTATACCTCAAATTAAAGAAATGAAAATGTTTGAACTAAAGTACTTACGCCGACATCCAGAAGGCCCAAATCCATATGTACCAGGAGCACAACGGTCACATCTTCTTCCAACTACATTTGTTTTGCAGGTACATTGGCCGCCCAAACTATCACAAGATGTACTTAAAGATCCAGTTGGGTCACATGAGCATTCTAAAAATTTTATTCAAAAACAAGGACAACAAAATTTCACTAAAATATAATATCCAGTTTAAGTACATAAAATGTATTACTGCTGCATTTCCTATAATATGGAGATGTTATTGAGTTATATTATTAATGTTAAAGAAAAAAGTTAATTGAAGAATTCACAGCAAGATGCACAGCTAAAAGATAATTGTTAGTCCCGGGCTTACCGTGAGCTTTATCATAAACATAAAAGCCAATGCTGTAAAGGTACTTTTTACACACATCATTAGGTAGAGGTCTCAGAACGGAATAAAATGCATGTCCACAACGAAATCGTTCAAATTCTTGCCTTCGATACTCATTAGCAGCTGATCCTTGAAAAAAGGGGATGCTGTCGATTCGAGGTACAAAAGCTATCTACAAAATACAAAAAAAAAAAAAATATATACAGAATAGATGCAACTTATTGTATTTTAAATGTCAACTTTAAAAGGGTAAGCTTAATTTTACTTACAGAGTCTACAAGAACAGAAGCTGATGGAGTTTTCACTTCTCTGTCATAATGCTTAAACTCAAGACGAACATTATAATTCTTTCCTTTTTCAAGACATGCTGGAGGATAAACTACAGCATATCGTTGCCCTGCAGGGAAAAAAATGAATAAAAATTATACTTCAAACTTATTACTATTTGAAATAGATCAAAATGTTTCAAATATAAACAAAATATTTTTTGCATAAAGAAAATCATACACTATGTCCTCAATTGTTTATCTTTTTTAAAATTAATTGTTCATATTTATTTTTCAAATAAATGTACTGCATGTAAGGAGAGTGAGATTGGAACCCTTCACAGTATATTTTAACATGAAAACATTAAATTTGTAGGAATTTTCAAACATCTATATGAAT
This sequence comes from Uloborus diversus, assembly GCF_026930045.1. Classification (NCBI taxonomy): domain Eukaryota; kingdom Metazoa; phylum Arthropoda; class Arachnida; order Araneae; family Uloboridae; genus Uloborus; species Uloborus diversus. Next base: position 85,922,872 of record NC_072740.1, on the reverse strand, counting down.
AAAATAATGAGGAACACATTGTCTGGATGTTTTTGATGCATTCATTTCCATTTGTTGTAAAGATAAAATGCAAAAACAAACTTCGAAGCATGTAAAATGTTATAAATTTGTATCTGTTCCATAACAAAGTCCTTTATACATTAAAGTGAGACAAAACAACGTAAGCAGAAGCACAAATTTGTTAATTACAGCAGACACGTGTTTCGGCGTTACAGGGAACGCCTTTTTCGGCTTTTGTCGGATGACTTTTCATCCATATGCTCATTATTTTTTGCATTGAAAAAGGCGTTCCCTGTAACGCCGAAACACGTGTCTGCTGTAATTAACAAATTTGTGCTTCTGCTTACGTTGTTTTGTCTTACTTTACTGTTCAGCACAAAGGTATTTTTTTATTTTATCCTTTATACATGTTTGATTATAAGTTTCATTTTAAGAACAATAAAATGCTAATAATGATGTGCAAGCTCTATTAATTTACTGAAATTAAAATTCACAGGTGATGCATCAAATCATTTCAGAATGGAATTTCCATGATTATTTATTATTTACCTCATTATTTACTGATTTTGGTAGGAAAACTAGCAAACACTACAGTTTACTTAGTGAGTCTTAATGAGCTGCAATGTTTTGAAATGACTTTCAAGTTTTGGCAGCTGAAAAGTAATATGGTTATGTAGGATCAATTTCAAAGTTTAAAGCCAAAACTTAAGGCATTAAATTAATAATATCAGAGAGACGATAAGTTGAGATAGTAACATTGTGGGAAAAATTAATTTTACCCTTTTGGCATAGGATTCTTTTCTAAGATTTTAAAATTCAAATTTCTTTAAATTCTAACAGTACTGCAATACTTTTATTGCTAAATTTTTAGAAGCATCAGGGAATTTCGACAGTGTACAATTCCCCATCAGAGTAAGGACAACAGACCCTGAAAATCAATGCTTAAATTGTAATAAACTACAGCATATCGTTGCCCTGCAGGGGAAAAAAAGAATAAAAAAATTAGTCACTAAAAATGCTCATTTGAATGAGATGGAGAAAATTTTGTAAATAAAGTTAACATTCCTCTATGAATCCCAATACAAATGAATCAGAAGAAAATTTGCTAAAAGGATTATTAAAATATAACAGTTCCACAATAGGTCAGCAGATCCTGTAAATCCTCAATCAAATTAGGAGAATGGTCCTCATAAATTCCCAGTAGAATCTCGACATTAGTCCCTAAAAATCGATACTTGAGTAAGCACTACAGTCTATAAAATCTCCATCAGAGTAAAGACTTCAGTTCCTAAAAATTCCCATTAGAATGAAGAAAATAATCAACCTCAATCAGGAAAATAAAAATACTCCCTAAAATTTCATATTCCTATATGGACAAATTTCTAAAAATCTGTAAGAATAAAGATTACAGTTTTCAAATAACATCAACAGTCTCCCTAAAAATATCTATCTGGGTAAGGAAATTTGTTTCAAAACCCCCTTTCGCAATGAGAAAAAGTTTCAAATATCATCAACATTCTCGCTTTTTAAAACACTATCAGAATTGTAACAAAAACTTATTCCCTTTTGAATAAGTTTTCCATTAGTCCTCATTAGAATATCGACCTCATTTCCTCAAAATCCATATCAACAACATCCAATTTGAAGTAACATCAAAGACAAATCTAAAAGTTCCTGGTAAGATGAAATGTAAGTCAAGTTTCCATTAATTCAGTAAAAATCATTGATTATCTTCTGTCTGCAGTTTTTAAATAATAATAATAACGATAAAAAGCAAAAAAATAATCCAAAGGAAGAAATTTTCAAACTGCCCCATTACAGGAAAAGCCTCAAAGCAACAGCAAGAATTTTATTTGTTCACACTCAAGCAAAAAATGGCAACAGATATTTCTTTTCAATGATTTTTTCCAGCAAATTAAAACTGAGCTTGAAGCAGACGATAAATTTCCAATTTGAAATTGATTTCTGGTTACTTAAAATTGCTTATAACATTTCTCCTAGGGATTTTAGGACCTTGGCAGTTTAAAATTTGAAGGAAGAAAATCTGCTAAAGGGTTTTTTTTGAGGGCATTTGAATGAGACTAAAATTTAGACAATTGAATAATTGTTTTGGGTAGAAAGAACCATTTAAAGCCATTTTTGGGTTCTAAAATTAAAATTTGAGAGGTTTGGTTGCTTTGTCTGGATGTACAAAATTTGTTGATGATCGGTTGAGTAGTTAAGGCATGAAAATGTAACAAACAAACTCACTTTCACAATGATAATAGTAAGGATGTCTGCTCTGGATCTACCTCCCCCCCCCCCAAAAAAAACAAGGTTTGATCTACCATGTGTGCTAACATAGTAAATTTATAAGTACCTGATGGGAGAGACACTACTTTTATATCATCTTGAGGAATTGTATTTGCACATGGGCCATTTGGATCTACTGGACCAGGTCTTTCGATGACAATACGAGCTTCTTCCCATTGTCCAGGTAGCTAAGAAAAGTTGAAATATAGTCATAAATAGCTAATAGTAGGCATTCTTTTCTTAATATTGTGAAGTGAAAAGTGCTGAAATAGACAATCTATTTTACTAAGTGCACATGATGTAATAAGTCCAAAAGAAATCTTCATTATCCTGAAACCTTTAAACAGTAGCATGCATTAAACATACTGAACAAACTGAAGTACCAATCCAAAAGTCAGGAAAAAATATTAATAACTAGAATACACTTAAAAGATAAAAAGACATGGTTTATCTAAAATAATATTACATACTTTCATGTAAGCAACAATTTTGACCCACTTTCAAATTAAAAGATGTAAAAATGTCCAGAATTTATAAAAAATGTATTACTCAAAGTATTAAGACAAGGACAAAGTTGAGTAAAAGATGGTTTGCTATTGGTAGCTGTTGCAATTGAAGTAATTGATTACAAATTTTAAAGTGAAACATCACATTCTACCTGCTTTGTAAAAGCAGATAACATTCATAAATTAGTAGGATATTGCTAAAAATCTTTTTATGAAAACTCAAAGAAGAATTTAATACAAAACAAAAAATACTGCAAACAGTTAGTATTTAATAGCATCTCCTCTTCCCTTAACAATGGCCTATGCATAATTTTGCAGAGTATGTAAAATTTTTGCACCCAGGACTACTGATTGTAGCCCTAACAGACTTCAAGTTTCTGCATTTGTTCATTCTAATATTGTTAAATATATAGCATTGAACTAATCAACAATAGCTTTATACTCAAATGCTGTAAAAAAATAATAAATAAATAAATAAAAAGATTTTTTCTTTCCAGTGTCATCTAAACACAGTAGTATAGATACAGCATAGATAATTATAGAACGGTAAAAATTCTACCTCTCAACAGCATCAAAAGAATTTTAATCACTTTCTTGCATTTAAAAGTCATTCAACCCTACAAAAACTTTTACTGTACAGTATAGCAGGGAATAAACAGATCCTAAATTTCAAATAAAATGGACCAAAAAAGATATTTATCTCAACTTTCAAAGGTTAAAATATAAACATTTTTTAACAATTGGCAAATCCAGAGGAAAATCCAGAGCAATTTAATTCACAAAGATATGTAGAAAATTATGGCATTTTTAATGGCCGTGGGAATCATGTTACTAGAGGGTTTCTATAAATTCAATGATTTTATACACTTCTAATTTTCTAACTTTTTTTTTTTTTTGGTTTTAAAGAAAGTGTTAGGGTTTTTATACTTCAGTAAATTTGTTTAATAGATGAATTTTGGTTTTTCACAATATTTTAGCTTTTATTTTGTGCCTTGATTTTATTTTTTCTTTTCCTTTTTTGATAGGTTGTTTCACAAATTACATTACTCTAGGACATCTGAGTCTACCACATAAGAATTACAAAATAGTTTCATTCTAACACAGTAAAAACTAAGCATGCAATTTTTTTTTTTTGAATTATAAAGGTAAAACATTTACCTGGAATATATAATCTTGAACATGAAACCACATCTAAGCAGCATTAACAAAAAAATATTAACATAAACAACTGTTACAAATGCCATATTAAAATAGTTTCAGTGAAAAAAGTTCTTTCTGTCATTAATTTCTGTTGAGATCTTTTATTGTAAACATTACATGATCAAATAAAATCTGCCAGTAGTTTTAAATGCATGGGGTCTAAGAAAAGAAATTGATTCCCATTCTCATTATTATGCTATGAAAACAAGATAGGTATCAATCAACAGACAGAAATTCTCTAAAAATATCATAGCTGCCTACATTGAGGGTTGAAAATTAGGGAAACGAGTACATAGAATTTGGGAGACTAAATGAATCCATCCATACTATTAAAATCTGTTCGCATCCGTACGTCTGTCTCTCTGTCTGAGGCTTGATCTTCTCGAGAATCGCTGTGAGTCAAGAGTCAAACGAGGTACCGATCAATTCGAAATTTTCCAAAGAAAGCAATAAGACCAATTTTGTTTAACAATAAAAGTTTGATATTACAAAGGATTTTTAAAATTCAAGTAGAGATTTCTTAAATTAAGCCAGTGTAGACCTGAAACCTTGAACTTGGAGGTGGGGGGGGGGGATGTTTTAAAAGGGAAGGGCAAGTCTATTTTCTCATATAGTGAAAATGCATGTTCCTGCAGGAGGGAGAAATTAAAAAATTCCGGAGAAAACTGGGAACATTCTACTACATTTTTGGGAGATAACATTTTAAAAAGAAGGAAAATGAAATTAAAATGTTTCAAAAATGATTAGACACATAAAATTTTCATACTCATGTATGTAAAGGTTTTATTTTTGTCATCCTGATAATTTCACTGTAGAGAATTTTTCCTAATTACAATCACTGAAAACACTTTTTCCTAGGAATTTCATTGGTTTGATCAAAATTCGGGAAAATATACTTCATTAGGGATTTTGGGAGAAGGCATCAAAATTTGAGAGTGAGAGTCAGCAGCTATAATATACATTATTTTAAATAGAGCTGATAATGTAATTAACAACAAATTAAAATTTTCAATTTGTAATTCCATTTTTTTATACCATGAAGAAATGAATTAATATTTAAGTCTGTTCAACTTCATTAATTGGTTATACTTTTACCATTGTCTTCAGTACTAGGCCTGATGATATTCATTAAAAAAAAAATTCATGAATTACCCTGGCAAGAAATTTGATGAATGAAACATAAATCAAAATGTTTTAAGGAATATTAAAATTATTCACCATGGAATTACTTTATCAGTTCAAGGAAAAATGAGTAATACTATTTCAGTTTAATTTAATTGTAAAATTTTACCAAATTTATATGACAACCAATTTGGCAAAAAAATCGGGCATTTAAACATATGTGATTCATTAGTTACCAAGTGACTGAAGTATCTTGACACACAGAGCTAAATTTTGATGTTACTTAAAATTGGGGGGGGGAGGGGGGAGGGAGTTAGTATTATCGTTTAGAATGTTGAAGCTCATTAAAAAAAGTAAGATGTGCCTTGGCATAATGTGAAGGTAACATTATTTATAATATATCACTCCTAAAATGAAAAGATGTTAATTGAAAATAGCATTGCAAAAAGATTAATATTCTTTTCTAGAACATCAATTTACTATTTGTCATGATATAATAGCTAAATACCATACATCCTGGTGTAATAGCATGCATTGATGCAATGCACACCTATAACTCAAAATTACAGTCTACTTTTTATGTACAATTGAAATATAAAATGCACTATTTTCTTTACAAGAAAAAATGAAATATACATGTGTGACGTAGTAGCTATTCCAAGTGGATAAATGCCATTAGTTATGTAAGTGTATCACCCATCCAAGTAAAGGTCAAACAACAATTGAATTCATTTGAATAGATGCTAGATGAAGAAAACAAATCGATAAAGAGGCCAAATTCATCATGACAGTATAGAAATTAGATGTTTATAAATTAGATTAGTGACAGTGATGGTAAAGATGAAGCAGAATTTGATGATATGCCTGAAGATGGAACAGAAAGCAAACAAGACAAGCTTTTAAATGTTGTCTGATTAAAAAAAAAAAGTTAAGTTCATGAATTATGCCACTTCTTTTAAAGAAGCAGCACTTAAATATCCGTAAATATATTTTTAGCTATTTCGTCTCTGTATTTTAAAACCTATTGTTTTTAAGCCGGAGGTGTACCATGTACCCTAAATTTGTTCTAAATTTTCGTGTTACAAGTGTAAATGGTGAAACTTCCAGTAATTAAATACAGTATACAGTCGACTCTGCTACAACGCGATTCGACTTACACGAAATGGCTATAACGCGATTTTTTCCCCAGTAAAGTGTTTTTGATCTAACGCAAATTAATCGCCAGCAACACGAAAATTTTTGGAAGGGAATCATGGTGCGTAAGCACCAACTTTGTTATTGGCTACTAAAAATATTTTTTTCGCAAATGAACCTTCATTCCTTTAGTATCACTAACTAGTCTAAACATTGCTTTGTTAGTGCATACAAATAACTAATCATCATTTTCCATTAATTTTTTTTTATTCTAAATGCGAAAGTTATCACTAACTAGTCTAAACATTGCTTTGTTAGTGCATACAAATAACTAATCATCATTTTCCATTGATTTTTTTCATTCTAAATGTGAAAGTTGATGAAATGTAATGGCACCTATAACACTGCTGTTTTATCTAAAGTAAGGTAACATGACAATGTATGAGTGACTCTTCCATACGAGCCGTAAAAGTTCCCCGAGTAGTGTCTAAGCAAATCGCAAAATTGATGAAAATTTAAGCTGCCCCGTATTGTAACTTAGGGTAAACCTGGAACAGAGGTGCTGCCATAGATGGAAATGTTATAAAAGAAAACGTGATGCAACTGTATTTAAAATATCTATTCAAAAAACGGTTTGATCACGCAGCCTAAATCATCATCTTCATTTTCTTAAGTTACAAATATTATTACTGGATCTACTGCACAGTACAATATAGTGCATTATTTTATTAGTACACTGTACGTGCTACATTAATTTATTTTATGTCCTGCTTTCCCATTGATCATTGATTTTGCATCGTAACAGTATTTTATGTCAAATAAAAATGTTTTTTAAAAAAAATATAAATAAAAATTCCGTTCTTGATGTAAGAAATGGTAATGTACAGTTAAGGAATTGTTTAAAAGTTTGAGGTGGTGTTTACAATTGTGTTAAATAATTGGGTATATTTATAAAAGTTTTTACGTATACCTTTTTCCACAACGCGAAATTTCGACTTGCGCAAGGGGTCTTGGAACGTATTCCTTGCGTAAGTCGGGACTCGACTGTAATTCCAATTTAACGATTGTCAAGGGACTGGAAAAAGTTATTGTTAAATCAAGGATATTGTTAAATTGAGGAGCATATATATTCAATGCAGTTAAATCCGCACCAGTGAAATGCATCCCTAAATTGAGGAAATCGTTACATTGAAGTTATACTGTATATATTACTAAACCAATTGACGATTTTGGAACACAGGGGTTCCAAAATGGACTGACAGTTTTCAAAATGGAACTACTAGAGATGGGCCAGATTATTAGTTTAATTTTTGCGAATTATGAACTGAGTGAATTTTTATCAGGTACAAAACTTTTGCTACACCCACATTTGCACAGAAGCCCAAAATTAGAGGAGGCCCTTTGTTCCAATTAGGTGAATGCTGATATTGCTGCATTCGGGTCCACTGATAAATGCACTAATGAATTTTCCCATTTATGCATAGTACCCAACAACACCCAGTATATGTAAAGTATATGCGTATATGTAAAGTAATATTACAAACGCTATAAAAATAATTTCACACAATAAAAATACATTAAAATTACCCTACCTGTGGTTCATATCTTACGACAATGTCATATTCTAAAGATTGTGGGATATCTGTTATGTCGAATTCAAGATGAGAACCTTCAAATACACGCATAAAACCAAGGCCTGTCCATGTAGAGTCCCTATCTCCAAAGGGTTCTCGCACAAGTACTTGGCAATCCTATTAAAATAGATTATGCATTGTCTTTGGAAAAAGTACACACACATTTAATCATGAATGCTTGATTAATGAGTTACTTACAAAATAAGGTGAAAATAGGCTCTCCACAAAACATTTATAATAAAAAAAACTTGATAAGGATCTATTAAAAATGTAACTTACTGGTGTGCCTTTCGCTAATTCAGCTTCATACACCATATAATCTAAATTTCCCGAAAAATATCCAGATTCAGGAAAATCACAACGTCTACCTCCAACATGTGCTCGACATCTACACTGTCCAGTTACCACATCACAATTATTATCATATGATCCACCAGGATCACAATCACATGCCTTGCATCCCTCTTCCTCAGAACTTAGGCCGTAATACTCAGGCTAGAGAAAAAAATTAATTTTAATATTACTTATAAAAGTTTTAATTTAATCAAACCACACACATTAGCAATACATAATGCATTTAATGTCCTAATATATACCAAGTTCCTAGAAGTGCAAACCGTTTCAATTTCTCAAATTTCAACCATCCTTCTCTGCTAAGCATTACAAAACCCTTAGTTAAATTGTGATATTCATATCCTGTCAGATTGAACAGGCAAGGAAGCTAGTCAGAAGATCTTCCAGGGTTGTTCAAAACAAAGACTAATGTAATAAACTATTAACTTGCTAGGTGTTTCAGAAATAATAACCTAACAAGCTCCATCTAACTGATGTCCCGGTAAATGATAAATTTGATCATAGATGACCAAAAAAAGTCTTAAAATAATTAACTGTGAAAGAATATTTAGGATAATTAATTTCTCATTTGAACACTGATGTGTAAAATTAATATTGGACTTGTTTGTAAGGATTTTTACAACTTGATTCAAACTAAAAAACTTTCTAAAAAAGTCACAGCAAATAAAAATGTTATGTAAATATTGTTCAACTTTTCATTCCCCATTCAAGGTGTTTCTTCTAACTAAAAAAAACTTTTTATTAATAAAATGTAAGAAATTTGCCTGATTTTGTCATTTCTAAATACCCCTGCTTTAGGTTAATAATTAGTAACCATTTATTCATAGCACATTGAGAATGAACTGCAATATAAAACACCCCAAATAAACTTTTGAATACTTGTAATGCTGGGGAGGGGTGGTCCCGTTGAACATTTCAGAAATCTGGCAAGCCTATGCACAGCCATGATATTCAAAATTAGACACTTGTATGCTAAGAAAATATGTATTCTTGTCAATCAGTAACTTTTAATATTAAGGAAACAACGATTAAGCATTATTATTATAGCAGATATTGATGTACAAAAATACCTGATTTTACACACTTTTTAAATTTATTCTCATCAAAGATATCTCATAAAATGACAGGGATGAAAGTGGTCAGAGTGCAAAATGGAGGCAATAGAATTTTTTTTTCAGTAAAATTAAGTGGAAAAGTAATGATATCCAAAACTGAATCAAAAGTCTTTGGAAAGCACAATATCTAAAAATTCAGTTTTTGAAGCATAGTATCCTGGCATCTTTCAAATTTCTGTAAAAAAAAAAAAAAAAAAAAAAAATCTGGAAGTTAACAGTTGCATTAATTTATTGCTTGGATGGTTAACAAAGAAAACAATTCTACATTCAAGCTGTGACAAAACTCAGTATTGTAGAATTAAAATCCTGGGACTTCCTTTTTTCTCAGTTTTAAAAATTTTGTTGTGTACTACGTATTTGAGAAAATTGGGAAATTCTAGAAATTCTACAACTCTTAACAAATGCCAGATTTGGGAATAACTGTAGTTAGAAAATTAGTTGTATATTAATGCATTCTGATAAATTGTTTAGCATGCATTATTGGAAGCAATTTGAAGGACAAAAACTTAAATATCTTCTCATCAAGATATTTTTTCCCATGTTATGATTGCTTTTCATTTGTATATAATACCCCAATTTGTACAAATTTGCTGTATTCCACCAATTCTTGTACTGCACATCGTTTGTTGATTTCTATTTAAATTTAAATTCTGCAAAAGAACATTAGGGCAGCAATTCTTTGTCCCTTAGTCCCCCTAATAAAGGACTGAGGGATTCAGAGAGCAATCTTGGCTGCATCACTCAAAATAAATTTTTCAAAATTTTAAAGAAAAATGAGCTTTTGAATTGAAAACATTTGGATCTATGGTACTGAGAATGAAGACATATATTTTAAAACAAGGTTTGTCAGTTAAGTAAACAATTTACACCACAGTTTAAAATCTAATAGTTTTCTTTGTGTGGGGAGAACATACCTTTTTATAGCAAAAAATTGAAATTTAACAAATGATAGGTATTCTTTTTCCTCTCATTGATATTCCTCTTTACAGTTGGACCTACATATAAGGTCACCGCTCGGGACTTACCGAAACTGACTTTACAAACGGAGTGACCTTATAACCATTTCATAACATAAGGAAGTATATAAGAAGCATAATTTCTCCGCAAAATTAAATCCATTTAAAATTATCAGTTTATTACAACTCTTAATTGAGTTGAGCCAATTAAGAATAATAGAATCAATATTGTATTTTTAAATTTTTAATTCAGAATAAAGTAATGTACAAACATACTCAAGCAAAGTATTGATGTACAAGTTACTTTAATCAAAATACTTCAAAATACAGGACTGTAGCAATTTTTCTAATTTTTGCACGATGTTTTCTAAGTTTTGCATATTCTGAACAAAAAAAAAAATCAAAAATCTTCATGTTATTTTTGCCTTGAGTGAGTGTTCTTGCTTGCCTCAAAATTTCAGTATCACTGTCCGCATTCTACTACATTCTCGGCAACCTTATCGGACCTTATAGGCGAATAAGATATTCAAGATCTGATTATATATCCGATTGTTTAATGACATAGAATTCCTGTTCAATGAACCAGGCCTGAAGAAAAGTGACCTTATATGCAGAGTGACCTTATATCGAGGTCTGACTGTATTTGGTTTAAAAAAATTTATAACACCATATCATGACAAAAAGAACAACTTGTAGTTGCCTCATTTAATCATGAAATCCCAAAAAAATGAACAGGCTGTGAAACTTAAACCAGTTGGGATCTACCTTAAATATTTTATTTTTTTATAAATACATACATATAAAAAGTAGTAACAATGCCAAATCTCATTAATATCTGAGACTGTTTTTGTTTAACAGGTTTTTTTGCTTTTTTTTAATTGATTTTGCACCAACAACTAAAATTTGATAAATAAAAAATTACAGAAAAAAATAAATTAATAAGAAGAGCAGATAAAAAGTAGCATAGGACAAAAAAACTTCCACCATAAAACATAATTGAAATGTTTGCAGGATGCAAAAGGATTGAAATTTCAAACAAAGCATGCAATTTTTAGAGAAGCATGCGTTTCACGTTGGCATTACTCCCAAACTTATGTTCATGGCAAAAATTGCGGTAAATAAATATTCAGGAGGGAAAATAGAAATAAGAAAACAGGAACAAAAAAGTAAAAAAGTTGAATTATTTCAGATTTTCAAGAAAAATAAGAGAACTGAGAAGCCTAAAAGAGGAAAAAAGGAAAGGTTTTAAAAAACCTGCAGAAAAAGCCGGAATTTTGGCGAAAACTGGAAAAATATCATCCCTGAGATCAGCATATTTTTGACTCGGAAATTCATTTTCTTTTTTATTTCTCTTCTATTTCTTACACAATTTTAAATATTTCGTTTATTCTATACATCACATTAGTATTTATTTATACATGATAAATCTGCCAATATAGTGTTTAAGAGTTGCAAATTGCAAAGCAAGACTGTTCTAAGCAAAACATATCTTAGATCATTTTTGAAACAATAGAATCTAAAAGAAAAGGCGAAAAAAGACAAGAATGTAGGTTCCATATAACTTTTTAACAGTTGCTTGAGATACAAAAGTTCTTTATTCATTTATTAATTTCTTTTTTTCATATTTTCTGACAATATTTTATAAGTAACACAATTCAAATTCAAATTAACACATAAAAATTAAGCATTTATATCACATTATTACTATTTAAAAAACTATTACATACACAAGTAGAAGATGATAGCTTACCAAACACTGATTGCAATCTCTACCAATTACATTCCTTTTACAAACACATTCTCCCGTGTATACATTACACCCATAACTACCGATTGTTCCCAGAGCATTGCATGAGCATGCTGAAAAAAAGAAAGCGAAAGCATGTCACAAAAACTAAAAGTACAAGAATAAATGTAAAGTAAAATAACATTTTGCAATATGATCAGAAATTATTCAAGTCAACTTTTGAAGTGCACTATTAATGTGGATAGATTTATGTAAATTATAGAAATGAAACATAAAAGAATTATAATTATAATAGAAAACATATCAACAAATAAACTAAGGAATTTTAAAAAAGTAAATGGAAAGTAAACAATACCAACTACAGCTACTGACCATAGTCAGTGTTATCAAGAGTGAAATTGCACTGAAATTCAGCTATTTGCACAGAGGTCAATGAATTTTAGCAATTTAGTTTTAATTTGACCAACAAACCAATATATGAGGTCTGTTAGAAAAGTATACAAACTGCTCTTTTTTGTCAAATCCAGATGGATATGAATACAAATCAAGTTTATTTGCACGAGTTGCTTTAGGTACATTTGGGAATGTTTTCCCATCTGTCTGTAATGTCAGTTGCTGGCAAACAGTGCTTGACTGAGGTAGTGCTTTCATAGTATTATTTAATTTCGAGAAAAATAATGGAAACACTGAAACAGCACTACTTCATCAAATTTTGCTAGAAACTGGTTGACAGCCCAGTGGAAAACATTTGGAACATGCAGATGACTTTCACTAATGAGTTTCCAGCACATCTTTCACACTTGATTCAAACTCGTTCGTTGAAATACCAGACTCATGTGGTTCAACAGGCTCGGTACTCTCCTAAAATCTGTCCCCCTACAACTTCTGGCTGTTCCCCAAATTCAAAAGGTGATTGAAAGGAAAGAGATTTCAAGCAAGAGAGGATATTATGCCTGCAATGACAGTCAAATTAAACACTTTTAAAACAGGCAGGGCTGCCAACTTTTTAAGACAGTAATGCAAAGTAAAATGTTTTAAGAAATGTGAAAATTTACGATTTATGTGTAGTTTTTAAACATTGTCCAATTATATCCCCCCCCTAACCCTCTACCACCATAAGGGGAGGGGGGCTGGAATTACAATTTTCATAATTTCATAAGTTAAAAACAGAATGCCTCAATTATGTAATTTAAAGAAAATAAAACTAAAACATTATGTGTTGAAAATTTAAATTATACTGTTGAAAATTATACTATTCTGTAGTCTGCGACAATCATTTTTAAATAAAAATCTAGCTCAAATCCAAGCAAGGAACTAAAAAGCCACAAAAAAAAAAAAAAAAAAAAATATAAACAGTGCACGATAAATATATTTTTTTAAAAGTCTCAATTGGTAGGATAAGAAAATAAGCTAATCTAAGGTAGCACACATTAAATGACTCCCAACTGCCAAAATATTAAAGTAAAAGTATGCAAAAGGGTTGAAATTGCAGGTAGTGGAAACAAATTTGCATTAAATGTATATTGAATGTTGGCCTGCGCATGTTTTGAAACAGTAAATAATTTCATCAATTATTAAAATATAAAGTAAAATAAGCTTATCTTCAATAGTATGCATTCAAACAGCTTTCAAAAGTCCAAAATATTGAAAAATTCACAAGCTGCAAAAGGATTGAAATCATAAACTCAGAGACAATTTCCCTCAGTTCACATGTTCAAAGTTGCCATCTTGACATAAAAGTAATTCAATAATTATTACAGTAAAAAGTAAGCTTATATTTCGGTAACATGCTATATAGATTAACTTTTAATAATCCTAAGTATTAAAATATGCATAAGATGCAAAACGATTGAAACTTCAAACATGTGTTCAATGTTGCTCCATTTAAGAAAAAAAATTATACATATATTATGAAAATAAGTTATAAAATAATCTAATCATTGGTAACATATGTCGAAATAGCTACCTACAACCCGAAATATAATGTTTACAAGATGCAAAAGGAATGAAACCTGAAAGACAGGAAGCAATTTCCTACAACATATGAGTTCAATGTCCTAAAGTGCATAATTTAGGATTGTTGCTTAAATAGAACATTTATTTGAAACGGATCGATGAGAAATAGTAAAAGGATTTGCACATCAGTTTTTTTTTTAGGAAAAAAAAAATTTCGAAATTTTTGATAGTGCATAGTAAGCTGAGTAAATGCGAAATTACTAAACCCAATGTGTCGTAGTTGGCGGCTCTGAACAGGTAATCTTAGGAATAATAGACTCATATGACATATATTTCAAATTTTTAATTTATGTCTTTATGCTTTATTTTGTTTGGTGAGGGTATGCTGTGAGCAGATTTGTACGATTGAAACTTATTTTTTATGCCTTAAACACTTTTTGGATAAGTTATAATAGTTGAATTGAAGTGTTCTTCCAATAAACAGGAAGTCATTCTGAGTTTCTAAGAAAAATGGCCATTGAAACCATCCTACATATTCCTCACGATGTAATCATGATAGAAACTAATGGAATTAAGAATGACTCTGGAACTACTGGAAGCAGGTTGCAGATCAAGCTCTCAGGTAAATTACATAACGATGGAGTTCAAAAATGTTGAATTTTTATCTATATTTTCATCAGAACTTATTGCTTCGTTTATAAAAACAAAAGCACAAATCAATTTTATCAAGTAGAGTTAGATAAGTAGTATTGAGGGTAAAATGGCAAGAAAATTAAAGACAGATGAGCAATTGAAGGTACTTATGTACATTATTCAAATTTTGCATTTTTATGAGATAGGTCTGCAAGTGTAATTTTTCACATTTGAACAAAAATAAAACATGTTGGCTGTTCTCATTCCATCTTGATGTTTGAACAAGAAACATGCAAATGAATTATACTTACATTCACATCCGTCTGGATTGTCAGCATGGAAATTCCAAAATCCATTTTTACACTTATCACAACGTCGTCCATCAACATTCTTTTTGCAATGACATCTCCCAGCAATTAATCCTGCCGCAGTGTCAGTATGTGAATCACAAGCACCTTCATCAAATGAGCCACTTGGGTCACAGTCACAAGCTGTAGAATGGGAAAATACTAATGTTAAAACATAATTGGGTTATTCTTCAAAAAGTAACTTTTCTGTCACACATCTTTTACATTAAAAATCTGAAGGAACAATTCATTTAACAATGTTTTTTAATTTCATCAAAAATACATCTATTTAAATCTTCTGACAATTTTTTAATAATAATTTTTATTTTGATATATTTTTGGTTCACAGCATGTGAATTCTCACCTCTGTTGCACGTCACACATGACAGTTTATATTGCTTAATAACTAGTTTAATTAAGAGTATATATTTATTTATTATTCCTTTTGTAAGTGTCTTAAATACTAAATGTTTAAGTATATTTAAATTTTAAAATTGTGTTTCAGTTCTAGTAGGATAAGGAATTACGTCACACAAAAAATTCTCATCCTCCATTACCAAAACACAAAATGACATTCCCTATCTGTTAATTTAACAAATGGCAGTAATAACATCACATTTTATTTCCCATGATACAAGGGAGCCCCCTTGTTTATTTTCAGCCATAAAGAAGTTGCAAAGTTTTTGTTGAAAAACAAGAAAAAAAGATTTTGTTTTAAAAACCAAGTGTGCTTATTGAGAATTCTTATCTCCGTGAACTTGAATTTCAGGGATATAAATTAATGTAAAAAAAGAAATGCACATGAGAAGAGCATATACTTAGCATATGCAGATTATAGCAACAAAGAAAGAATTTCTTCAACTGAAAAATGTATTTGTTAGGTATATATTAATGGAAAATTCCTCACCTTTGTGACAGTTCTTATCAATGTCAGTATTTCTGAAGTGTGAATAAATGATGGAGAGTAAATACATCAATTTTAGACAGTCTACCAAAATTATAAATTACCAGTATATTTCCAAATTTACTAATTTCAAAATATATTAATACTATACTATTTTTAACACAAATTTGAACTAAATGGATAACTAAAATGTAAGCTGTACTTTAATTAAGAGAACTTAACATTTGATTCACATTAATCATTAAAATAGCTCATTGTTTGCACAATTAACAAAATTACTTCTTTCATACTGAATTGGCCTCTATTTTCAAATTCTAAAAGTTTTTTTTTCCCCTAATGAACAAGGTATTTTTGAATTTTTTTTTAAATTTATGAGTAACATTATAGGAATTTAACTGAGCCCTTGTTTATGGTTACTTCTAGTAGTTTCAGGTAAGATTGAAAAACAGAAGAAAGCTAATAAGAAAAGTTGTCTCATAACACTTGCAAATATCTGAGATTTTAAAACCTTTCTTGCAGTATAAATGATATACAAAGTGAAAAAAAAATAGTGACTAAGGAATAGCAATACAAGTATAGAATAAGTGACTAGAGAAAACTTTCCACATTTCAATAGTCAGTTTCCTTTCTATTTTTCATGTTTCATTCTACTTTAAAAAATTTTTTTGAACAACATGTTTTATAAAAGCATGTTTCAGCATGAACCACATTACTTAATCATTGAATATCTCTTCTTTCTCATATAACTGTAAGCTTTTGCTTTCATAATTAAAAAAAAAAAAAACCTATGTGACAAGTCATTACTGCAACTTCAGAAAGAAAAAAAATTGAGAGATTTTGCAAGCAACATGAAATATAATATCCATGATAAAATTTCACATGCGTTCAGGCCCGAAGAGAGGCTATGTAAGCCTAGGGGGAGCTCTCGTGGGGAGGGGGGGGGTGACACTGATGCAAAAAAAGAAATTAATACAAAACGGAAAGAAAAAAGGGGGGAATGGGGAATCTCCGAATAAGAGAAAATGTGAAGAATAGGTAAAATTTACTCTTTTGGTATTTATTGTTGTGGCACTTAAAATAGAGTTAATTGTTTTCTAGTAAGAAGTTTTGATTTTTTTCTCCACCTCCCTCTTTTTTCTTTTTCCCCTTTTCTTTTCTTCTTTTTTTGGGAGGCGGGAGGGGCACGGCGACATAACTGACAAAGGGCCTGCCTTGGCTCTCTGCAGCCCTGCATGCATTAGGGAAGTAAACATTTCACACATATTTTTTTACTGTGGATAAGCAACAGTATTCTTCACAGGACTTGAATATCAACACTAAATACAGGGGAGAGTTTGGATACTTGAGCACAGGAGAGTTCCTCTTTTAAAATCTCGACACTGTTGCAATGCAATTTTAATACTGGCAACACCACTAAGTTGCCATGGTAGGTTTACATGCCCAAGTGTCACACAGTCCTGTTTTGCACATGCTTTTGAGGTTATGTGTCATTGTCAGTTTTCAGCAGAGGTTTTTTTTTTTTTTTTTTTTTGGTTTGTAGAGTAAAAATGTGACCAGCTGTTTTGAAGAAGCTAAGAAGTACCAATTTGCAGCTTTTATTACTGAAATTTTGAAAAGCATCAGAAAATTATACTTAGTGATTCCTGATGCGGAGTCAAGTGTCTTTTAGTATGATTTTATGTATAAGTATGTGCTACATATCCTGCTTATTGTTTAACAGCAATTTAAAACTAAATATTATTAAATCTAGTAAACTGTTAGAAAGTGCATGCAATTCAATTCCATTCTTCCAGACCCCGAAGTGGTTTTTTGAGGAGAAAAAGTAGGAAATAAGGAATCAAAAATTAAAAAAGTAGGAAAAGTAGGAAAAAAATCACTTAAAAAAGTAGGAAAAAATTGGAAGAGATAGGACTACACACACGTCAAGACGACTGACAATCATTAGTATGAAAAATAAACTGGTGGAAACAAAGATATTAATTACAAAAATATGAAAATAAAATACAAACAAACAAAACAGTAATAAAATTTTTAAGTGAAAAAAAACGAATAATAATAATAATAAAAAAAACTCCTATTTTGGTGCAATAAAACCATTTCTGTTAAAGATTTGTTTTGTCAAAGACGAAAACATTCGAGAGCATCTATTTATCATTTGAAAATACTCTAACACTTTCAGCTCATGTTGTCATAAACTATAATACAAAAGCAAAGCAAATATTAAAAATTAGTTTTAGTTGAAAATAATCAGCAGCTGACATGCATTCTTGCATAAACAGAGACAGATGTTTAAATTTGAAAAAAAAGGAAAAAGACTGAAAATGCAGAACTAAAATTAATTTGTTCTTAAATATGGGACATAAAATTTATAATAAAATAATTAAACTAAATAAATAACGAAATAAGTAAACTAAAGGGTTTGTACAGTCGAATCCCGACTTACGCGAGGAATGTGTTCCAAGACCTCTCGCGTAAGGAGAAATTTCGCGTTGTATAAATTGCGCAAGTGTAAAATTTTTTGTAACATACCTAGTTTTTTTGGACACTTGTTAACACCACCTTAAACTGTTTTAAACCATACCTTAACTACACATTATCGTTTCTTACATAAAGAACTGAATTTTTATTTGTACTTTAAAAAAAGCTGTTTTAATCAACATAAAATACTGTCAAGGTGCACGAAATCAGTGATCAACGTGACATAAAATAAACCAGTACGGTACGCACTGTATATATTGTAATAATAAAATGATGTACTATAATAATACTGTGCAGTAGATCCAGTAATGATACTTGTAACTTTAAAAAATGAAGATGTTGATGATTTATACTCCATAATAAAATCATTATTCTAATACATTTTTAAATTCAGTTGATTCGCTAGCTCTTTTATAACGCTTCCACGCCTCCTCTTGGTTTCTTTCATCCTCAATACAAGAGGAGCTTCCATTTTCATAATTTTTGCATTTCGCTTAGACACTGCTAGGCGAACCAGGGGGTGTGCACAGAAATTTTGGGGCCCGTCTCAAATGACTTTTACAGCCCCCCTTCATATTGTTTGCTTACCTTTGCATCTCTACACATATTTCCGCTCATTTTAAAAATCTCGGACCAACTTTAGGCTCGGACCCAGGCCAACAGGTGTCCTCCAACCCTGTGCACGCCCATGTGACGAACTTTCACGGATTTTCTTTTTTTGACTTTTAATTGTACCTATGGGAGATTTCCTCGCACCTAATTGTCGTGCTACCTTCGCTCCACTTCCTACTTGTTCAAACACATCGAGAAACTTAAGCATTTCTTTAATTGTAAGAAACATTCTCTTTCTCTTTTCATAAACTTTAGATGGAACTGTGCTCTTAGATGCCATTATATTTCATCAACTTTCGCATTTAGAATTAAAAAAAAATATGGTAAATGAGGAGTAGTAAGTTGTACACACAAACACAGCTATGTTCAGACTAGTACGGTGTGGGAACTTCTGCTGTCAGTGATGCTAAAGGGATGAAGGTCCATTAATATTCTAGTAGCCAATAACAAAGCTGAAACTTTCACACCGTGATTCCCTTCTGAAAATTTTCGTGCTGTGGGGGAGGAATTACCGTTAGGTCAAATATTATTTACTGGTGAAATAATCGCGTTATAGCCATTTCGCGTAAGTCGAATCGCGTTGTAGCGATACTATGTTCTGTATTTTTAGCATTCAACATACATTTTTGTTTAAGGCACGTCATTTATGGGGGTCAGTGGGGTCAATTTCTCCCCTCCCTGGCTTTGGAAAATTAATACTTAACTATACAAGTTTGTGCACTTTTTGTTGTTTTCAGATAAAATTTGCATTTAGTATACATCCTTCGCTAGCCACCTCCGGGGGCGGGGGGGGGGGGGGAATCAATGTGACGGCCAGTTTTAATTTTAACTAGCTGCGTTGCCCGGCTTTGCCCGGTTAACCTTGAAAATAAAAATTGTGTCAAGTGATGTATATTTAACAATCAGGGGTAAAAAAAAAAATAATAATGATTTCCCGCCCAAACAAAGACGACAGATATTAAAATACTTTTAAGAAATTAAATCCAGAAAGATGGATTTAAAATGCGTAACCATGAAAACACAAAATAAGTTTAAGGAATTAAAACGCGAATGAAAATGGTTCGCAATTTGAATGGAATCGAGATTTCTTAAAACTTGATTTAAAAAGGCTTGTAATCTTTTTCCTTTCGAGATAAAAGCTTATTTTTTCGACCATAGGTCGAGTTAGATCTGGAGTAAAAAAAGGTCGCTTTTTAAAATGGCGTCAAAAAGAAAGCTGTGGGACGATTCCTTCACTTTTTATTGATTTATTTAATGAAGAAAGTAGTGCCTAAATTTCAGCTAAGCCTAAAAAAATTCGAGCTAAAAATGCAAATAACTCCCGCCATAATAAAATTAGAGCATTGAACCAAATTGCGTAGAACGCGGAACATTCTACCATTTCTTACGATATGTAATATTAATATGTGCAAGTAATTTTTCACCCCCATATTCGGGAATTTATGTGAAAATTGGACCTATATTGGAATAAAATAAGAACTATTCATCGAATTGTTTTCGAACTGGTCTGCAAACCTTCTCCGGACTTAAAGGAACAAACTGTGAAAATTTCAGCAAAATCGGCTGGGTAGTTCTCGAGTTTTGCGAGTTCAAACACACAGACGCTTTTTGTCGACTTTATTTTATACTATGTAGAGATCAAGCAATAACAAGGAATATTGTTTTAATGGTTTGGTGATTTTTACCTCACTTTTGTTCAAAAATTTTTGTCACCAAAAAAAAAAAAAAAAAAAAGGAAACATCCATGCATGGTAACCATAACATTTTTATCAAAGACAAAGATCAGTTTCTAATGTTTCTCTGTGCATAAAAGGGAAGGAATGTAGTTTCTCTCAATTCTCACCATACAACAAAAATATTCATTCAGAAATTGTTCACGAAATTGAGAGTGGGGGAGGGGGAGCACCTGGCATCAAATGCCTGCATATATCTCTTTCTTCCCCCTCCCTTTGATCAGAAGCACTAAGTACAATAACTTACAGTAGATGCGCCGCATCGGTATAATTGCTGCACCCCGAAAAGAGTATGAGTCTTTGAAAAAAATTTTTAATGTTCAGAAATGCCGCATTGCCTTAAACACAGCACATAAGAATGATGAGCAACTCCTCGATATTGATGATATATCAGAGTAGAAAATACCCATTAAAAAGAAAAAAAAATACATATTCGCTTGTGGCTCTATCCCTCAACTTTTAAAAATGTGAAGAAATAAAAACGGAATCTCTTATTTAAATTGATTTCCGATTTTTCTCCAAAAATTGGGAATGTTTTGCCCATCCAGGTTTTGCCGTTTTTTTTTTGCAAATACACTCTTTGCAAGGAAAGAAAATGAAATTTAATAAATTTTATAATCATGTTTACAATTTAGAATGAACAATAATCACATTTATATACGAAAAAAGTTAGTTTCCGTGATTAGTTTTGAAGTGGTCCGTTTTTGCGAATTTCTGTTGTCTGTTGATTTTAATTTGCACTAACATTAATAAAATATGTACAGTGTACAAGTTTTTCATTTTTTGCTTCCTTATGTTCCTTTTTTGCCTTTCTGTTTAAATATAGAGCTCCATTTCACTTGCAATCATACAAACAATTTGCGAATTAGGAAATTCGGCTTTTCCCGAACTTTTTGAACAGTCGGCCGTTTGCTTTAATTAAAGCTTGTAATTGACGGATAAATAATATATAATTGCATCAGAATGTGCCAGTATCTTTTTTTTTTAGTTTCGTTAAAACAGTAGGCTGAAGTCGGGGCAATAAAAAGAAAAGTCGATCGTAAACGCCGCAACGGCAAAAAAGTTACTTACGAAAAATTAACTTTTAAACACGCAAACGCCGCAGCGTTCTTGTTCTTTCCAGAAATTAATGTAGTCAGTCAATGAAAAGCTCAGGATCTGCTTGCTTCTTTTGCTTTTCAAAATTGAAACATGCAGAAAATTATCGGTGTGGCATTGTAAAAATAAGAATCAATGCACAATTAAAAGTTCTATACTATAGAAAGAAAAAGTAGGAAAAAAAAAGGAAAAAGTAGGAAAATAAGGAGAGAGATCTGAAAAGTAGGAAAAAGTAGGAAAAATAGGAACTCTTCGGGGTCTGTTCTTCATTTGGAAGTGCTAAAGAAGAAAATTAATTTTTGCAACCTTTTGGTAATTTGCTTGCACAAGAGGGTGAAAATCAAAAATTTTAAAATTAGTATAAAGTCATCTTAGTTTATGGCATGGGCGAGGTTGTTAAGTGCTCAAATAGAGAACATTCTAAATTATTTTAAGAATGAGAAAAGATTGCACATTTTAATACATAAGTGCTGGAAAGTGAAATATAATTCGCAGCATGGGAAAAAATTGAGTAGACTCGAGAAATGTATTCAGATCAATCAAAATACATAAAATTGATTCATAACAGTAACAAACTCGTCATTTAATTTAGCACATTTATCATTTCAAGCACAATATACCTTTAGAAAACAAAGAAACTGAATTAAAGAGGAAAAAAAAACAAGATTATAATTGAGGATAGATGGGGTTCATATTTGTTAAATAAATGATACCATATGCCCCTTTCCCTGACATGCAAGGAGGCAGGAATAGTTGTGGTAAAAACATTTCAGTGATGTTCATCAAAGCAATAATTCTAGTGAACCCACCAGGGTTGGCAAACACCCGGGTTTTTTTAAAAAAGCCCATGGACCCAGGGTTTTTTGGGTTTTTTTAAATAAAACCCAAAAAAACCCAACTAAAGTTGGGTTTTTTTAAAAGAAATGTGGGTTTTTTTGTCTTTTTTTAGGGAAAATGTGGGGGTACTTATAGAATATTGTAGTGTAAGTATATGGACAATGTGCAAAAATTGTCTTCGGGTAAAAAAAGCTGGAAAACTAGTTAAAATTCAGCATTTTCTGGAGAAAAATATAAAAGACGAAAAAACCCAAGAATGGTGAAGTTTCAGATTTTTTAATTTTCATTATTACCAACAGTTAAGGTAAAGTTACTTCTCGAGTGATAAAATCTATTGTACGTTTTTAATTACTACATTTTTTTTTTTTTTTTGCATTTTACTTAATTGTATTTTATTTTGTTATGTAAAACTACTGTAGAACCTCAAGTAGTTTAAATCCCTTTTTACTGAATTCCAGATTAATCAAGATATTTCTTTTAACTGTATGTTGCATGTTTTTCTATTTTTGTGTACAGAGTAAGAAATATTAAACTTTTTCGTAAGATAATGAAAATACTGCACCTGTTCTGTTTTCTGTCGACCGTTTGAAAAATCTGTTTATTTCTAAAAAATATACCTTGTGTTTATTCGAGATTTGTGATGTGTTGGTTAGCAGAAAATAATTCACATGAAAGCCTTTTAACTAAATTAGTTTCCTCTGTACAATCTACAAATATTGAGAAAATCAGACTGACAGGACTTGGTCAATATAATTTGAGTTATTTATTGACCAGTTAAAGAAAAAAATTAAATACATTTATTTAAAATCTGAAGTATTTTTTTAATGCCGTTAAGAGTTAAGAAATACTATTCAAGTTCTAAATTCATTTTTTTTGTTCTTTGTCTGTGGTGAAGAACAAATAAAAATGAAGTTTAAATTGTAAAAGTATTTAAATTAAATTAATTTTTTTAAAAACTTCTCAGAAAATTTTAAAAAACCCAAAAGTGGGTTAAATAATGGGTTTTTTTAAATGGGTTTTTTCAAAAAAACCCATTGGGTCCAACCCAATTGGGTCCAATTCGGCCAACCCTGGAACCCACAGCTGTTAAGAAAAGTATAGAAACTTTCTTTGAAAAATGAATATATCTCCCACAGCTTTCAAGGTTGGTTGATGTTCTTGTAGAGACAAATACTCTATCATTTAAGCTAAATAGTGCCAAACTGAAAAGTTATTGAGAAAATTCACTTGAACATATTGATGTTCTCCCAAGCTTTAACCATCAGAAAAACCTTTACCTATCTAAGACTCACATACATTGATAAAAATCAAGTGGCAGACAATATCAAGTCTGATGCAGGTGTAAGCTATGTAATGGATGAAACAGAACTTGAATTCAAATAAACAAATGAGTCTTTGAATTATGAACCAACATAACCTGAAGACAAATAAACATACGAATTTTTGAGTTAACCTTAAATTTCAATAACATAGTTGCAAAAACTGTTTTTTACTATATTTTCTGAGAAGTTGCATAGTATAATTGGCTAAGAAAAATAATGATAAATGAAAATTTCTGCCCTTAGTATAAATTCAGTAAAAACTTTTTTTTTTCTTTATTGTCCTATATTGTTCCAAATATTCCGCATTTTATTTCAAGCTTAAGAATGATGACTTGTGTATGCAGTCAAATTTTCTGTAAGTTTGGAAAAATTTGGGGCAAAACAAGTGCATGCTACAAGTTAATAACATGTGACATAAACTTACAGTTTGCAAAGAAATGTTTATGTCTTTTTAATATACATGATATTTCTTCAAAAATTGACAGAATAATTGTACATATGAAATAAATTATTTTGTGAAATATAGCTTATTTCTAGCTTTTAAAGAAAGATACATGATTTTTTTTTTCAGGATGTAAAATTAATGTACATTGTAATGAGGTAATTTCAAGTTCTTGCTTGAAAAGAAAGAAGAAAATAGAAAACGTATTGTGCATTTTCGCAATCCTTTCAATTACTTTATTCAAAACTTCAGACACTCTGGGTAGCTAAAACATGACAACAATCTATAGAAGACACTTTGCATGTTGAAGAAAATAAAAATAGAAAAAAAAAATAATGTAGCAATATTAAGAAAATAACTATTTAAAAAGTTTTATCTCACACCCTGTAATATTAAACTTTTATACTTAAAATGTCTTTACATCCCCCAATTATAAAAATCATATTTCACCAAATCATTAAAAAACAATTGATAGCTAGAGAGAATAAGACAAAACAGATTGAGAAATAAACTCAAAATAAAAAAAGGGAAATTTGCAACCTTGACAGATATTTGGATCTCTTATATCACGTCCAGGATCTTGGTAAAAAAATTCTTTGCAATTTTCACACTGCCTGCCCATGGTATTATGTTCACAATCATCGCAAACACCTCCACTAACATTGCCAGTTGACAAGAATACAGCTTTATCAAAATGACATCTTGTTGCATGACCATTACAGTTACATCCTGTCAAGAATAATACATGAGTTCAATGAAAAAACTTAAGACATAATATTACGGTTTCTGTCACTTCAAATTAAATATTAATAATATGATTTCATAAAAAAATAAAATCCTTATCACTAATACCTGTAATAAAACACTTAACAATAGTCTACATTAAATTAATTAATTGTCCATGAATGCTTATACTGTATGATACTTAAGAAATTATTACAAATTACAAAATTATGTATCTTCCAAATGCTTTTCAGAAATATAGAAACTAACTTGAATAAAAAGAAAATTAGTTGAAAATGTCTCACATTATAAATGTTATACTGAAATGTAGTTCCTGTTTTCTTTTTTTTTTAAAACTGAATTTCAAAACTTACTTTTGCATGCATTTATTTGTCTTCCAATGGCAGGTTTCCATTCTAAATCATTGAAAATGTCTTCACACTCTTCACAATTTAAACCCTTTGTGTTATGAGTACATTCACATTGACCATGAACCTGTTGTAAAATAAAGTAACAATTTATATTCAAAACTATAACTCAGTTCCTAATTCTACTAAATAGCTCATAAGAAAGAAGACATAAGTACCATTTCTGGAAGATTGACATCACCAGGAGCAGCAACACATCTACTTGCATGACCATAACAAGAACAGCTACCACGAACTATCATGTCATAAATAGCATAGTAGTATTTCTCCTTAATTTCATTCCGTGAATCAAGAAGATTGTCTCCTAATGTATGAAGTTTTGTGAAATTAATTCGTAAATTAGTTATTTTTAATAAATTTTGAACTTCAGTACTGTATGGATCATGTATAGGAATATTTGGAGGAAGCACCCGGAAAATAACCTACAAAAAAAAAAAAAAAACTTAAATTAAAACAACACATAGAGAATGAAATAAAAGACTTATTTAAAAACAATAAAATTTACATGATGACAAAAATTCTTTTTACATTATTTAATATACGTACCTCGCCTTCAGTAGATGGTTCTACACCTGAATACTGAGATTCACATATAACTTCAGTAATATTTGTTCGTGGGCCACGAGGTATTCCAGGAAATGACTCAGCACAATCATAGGCAAAATACTGATAAACCTGTGGGTAAAATACATATGTAATCAAAATGCATATGCAATCAACTTTAAATGAAATCAATATAAAATTATAAAAGAGATTAAATATGATATCTATAGCTGAACTACAACCAATTCTGTAAACACCAACAGAAGAACGAGAATATTCCAAGTGATAATCAAGATTGATAGAACAAATTTTACACAAAATGGACAAAAACACATGTTAATTTGCTGTCTGCTAAAAACAAGAACTTGCAGACAGAAAGCAATGTCTTAATGAAATTTTTATTATTGAATTGTTTGCACAAAATTAAAGTCATGAATTATTTACTAGTCCTGTTTTCTTTTCTTTTTATTTTTTAGTACAATCATAAAAGCATTAAACACAAAGGTCAAAACACTGCTCCTCATTTCACAAAAGAATAAGTATAAGTTAAGAATAACTGGAAGTTTACCATAAGAAACTATATACAATAGGGTGGGCCGAAAAACCTTTTTTTTGGAAATCTATTTTTGGATAGTGTGGAAAATTTGCTATATGGGCCCATTATTACCCATAAAAAATTTCGCTAAATTTGTTTAATATTTAGCCGGCGCTATTTGACCTTGAAAAACTGAAAAAAGGGCAAAAATGCACTTTTTTCCAAAAAAAGGGGGGGGGGCAAAAATAAAATTTTGAAGCTAGTTTCGGCAAACATTAGAAGTATCTGTCAGTGAATTAGTTGAAATCCTCAAAGACTTTTATACATTTCGCTCCTTTAAGACTAAAACATGGGAAAAATGAAAAAAAAAAATTAAAAGTAGTTTCGAAATAAGTAAATACTCAAATGTTACTCAATACGTTACTTAGAAAAAAACTGAAAATTCAATCAATTTTATGCGACATTTGTACGCCAATTTTAGAAAATGCACACTCTCAAATAAAAAATAGTTACATAAGATGCTAATTTTTTAATCTTCGGTTCCAATTGTTTCTCCTAGATAATACACGGCGCTCAACAGCTTCTATTATTCTTAAGATTATTTTATAACTATTTTATATATGTTTGACTTTCTGTGTCTCATACAGCTTTAGCAGCAGATCTAACTGGCGCTTCAAATAGAGCAGTGGCTAAAATTGTTACAGCAGTTCTCGCTGATTTCAACTTAGTTTCTCCTAAACAAAACAAAAATATGTAGTCGATAAAAACAAAGTAAGGAGGGAAGTCGATAAAAAAAGGAGCGAGCTAAGAGAAAGGGATTTAAGAGCAGTTAAAGGGGCAGCTATAAAAAGTTTGTATTTTGACGGTGGCAAAGATGACACCCTTCAAAAGACATCTGGCCATCAAAAGTTAGCACCTGAAGCACATGTAGCACTGATAGAAGAACCAGGTAGCAAGTACATAGGTCATTTATCACTAACGGTGAAAGTGCAAAAGAAATTTCGCAAAGTATCATAGGCTTTGCAAGAAAGTATAATATGAGCTTGCTTAACTCATCGGTTATTGGATGCGACGGAACAAATGTAAATACGGGATGGAAAGGTGGAGTAATTCGTTTACTTAAGACATATCTCAAAAGGCCTTTTCAGTGGAACGTATATCTGCTGCATACTAATGAGTTGCCACTGAGGCATCTTATTCTGGAGTTAGGGCCACATTCATATTCTGGAGCTATCGGACAACTTCTTAGAGATTGTAAAAAAATCCGGTGGTCAAATTTGTTAAAATTGACTGCAATCTTCTGGTTTTGGACATGGAAGATATAAAAAATTTAAGTACTGAACAACAATATTTGTATAGAATCTGTCTTTCCGTAAAAATGATAGTTGTCCTTCTATCGTGTCTGACAGCAGCCCAGGCAAACTCAGTCATGCGCGATGGCAAACCGTTTCTTACGCTTGTATATAGACACTCCAACTCCATCAGAAAATCTTACAATGCTTGAAAAGAACATATGTAATGTTAGTTTATACTCAAATGTGGATTGAAATAAAAATGAAACCGGACTGCCAGTATAGTGCCCAACATTTTTGGAAAATGATTTCTCTTGCAAGGCAGTTTCCAGACAGTGTTAAGGAGATAATTTTCAAAGTTCTCTTAAATAGTGCATATTTCGCTCATCCTGAACAGCTACTGTTGACAATGTTGTTTGACTCAAGAAAATACAATCGGGAATTACCTGTTAGGCGCATTCTGAACTCCAGAAATAAGAAAACGAAAAGCTTGGATGTTGTACGATTTTTTAAGCATCCAAAACTCAATTTTGAAGCCGTTGATTATGTTGATTTAGTTGATCGGACAAACTGTGTTGTAACAGAGCCACCTCTTACAATGCATCTAAAAGACCAACAATTGAAAGAAATGTGCAAAGAATAGCCTACTTTCGAGAAATTTCCCTGTCACACGCAAGCTGTGGAACGTTGTGCGAAACTAATAACTGAAGCTGCAATAAAAGTTCGTGGTGAAACTGCCCTAGATGGATACATTCGTGCCAAACTTCAAGCTAGGAAAGAACTTCCATAAGGGACAATATTATTCCAAAAAATAATATTCATTATGCATGAGGTATTATAAATTAAATTTGAAGATTTCTTTTTCAAAATGTTATTATCTCTATATGTAATTCTAGAAAATGCGTGATACTATTGCGTGATAATAATTACTGTGATTAATAGTGCTATTTAATTAGTCTATGATTTAATTTTGAAAAATAATTTTAACGTTGGTTTTTAAAGAAATTCAATATTTTTTCATTTTTCTCCAATTTTTGATATCGGAAAGGAGCGGTTATATGCTCATCAAAATCAATGAAACACTTTATGGACTCGAACTGGCTCATTATATAACATTTTCGGTGCATTCCAGCAAAATATTTGGAATTTAGTTTTAAAAAAAAATTCGACAAAAAAATCATGTTTCTCATTTTTTTCGGTTTTTCAGTGTCAAATAGCGCCGGCTAGATATTTTTTAATATCCAAGAAATTTTTTGTGAGTGTTTACTAGCTCACTACGCAACTTTTGCGCGCTATCCAAAAATTGATTTCGAAAAATTTTTTTTTTCGACTTATTTCGGCCCACCCTAATATACAATATCCAAATCTCTTAAAAAACAGCAGTCAAATGATTTAATGTGAAAGCTGCAGAGCGGAAAAGGCTATAAATACATCCTATAAGTAAACTACAGTAAAATCTCAAAAATCTAAGTCTCAAAAGTCTAAGGTTCGGATTAATTTAGGATGCTTTATTTTGAAGTATAATTATTATAGCAAACAATGATTTACATTAAAATCTGAATATCAAAATCTTTTCAAATGGTAAAAATTCCTAACTACACAAAACTAAGTAATAAAAAGGTATTTAAAGATCTATGTTAACAGCATTCACCAAGTTGCCTAAAATATTCATTGACTACTCAAGATAAATTAGGAGATACTTGGGAGATAATAACTTGATATAGAAAAAACAGCAACTTAAAATTAACATTGTTTTGTTACAAAGAATGAATAATAAACTGCCTTTTTCAATAATTGAAAAGGGAAGTGCACAACTTGATGCTGTACAAATCTTATAGACAAAATTTAACTTTCAATGATCAACTTTTTTAATGTAATGTGAGGTAAATACTGTGCATACATATACATAACAAAACTTATCAAAATGAATTTTTTGGCTGGTTACAAGTTTACAGACATAAACAAGTTCAGATGAAAAAACTAATCCAAATTCATTAATGGGTAATTAGAACACAAATTAATGTTGAAATTTGAGTCATAAATATTTTATGAAGGCAACACTTCTTGTACAAGGCAGACAACAAGTAAAGAGTGCACATTCTAATCTTGTTCAAAGAATTTTTGGGAAAATCCAAGGTGATACAAGCCCAAATTAGCTCAGATCTTTGAGACTATACTGTAATTCATTAGTCAGTAGTTTAAATTTCTGGTGTTGATTTTTTTTCTCAAAGAATAAATTTGCAGACCTGAACATCAACAATCACTCCACTAAAGAAAACTCAACTGTAGGTTTTAAACATCAGAGAGAAAAAGAAAAATGAAAAGAAAATAACTTAACAAGAGATGGCTTACAACTATTAAAAACAAGAGTTAAACAACTCCATAAAGAGTAACTGAAACATACACAGAATTTAAAAAAAAAAAAAAAACATTCTTCTTTAACATTTTACTCCTCATGTGAAGAGTTCAACATATTAGTTTTAATGCTGGAAACACTTAAAATTAATATTAATGTAGTACATTCACAATAATTTCAAACCATTTTATGATGTGTAAAGTAACTTCTCGATAGCAATCAGATATTTAGACAATCAATTTTGAAAAAGTATTCAAAACTGCTAAATTACTCAGTTAAAAAAAAAATCTAAATAAATAAAAGAAAGTTTCATAAGAAAAAATAAGTACGATATGATTCAGCACTGTTAAATCCGTTGGCTTGAATTACCTCGGTTGAAACAGAATAAAAATTTTCGAATAGGCATGGCAAAAGGCTGTGCATGCAAGTCTTCAATAGAAAGTACGAGGCGTATTTTTAAAGTAAGTTCCGTTTTGATATAAAAAAAGAACGAGTACACATAGAGCAAAGAAATTTATTGCACAAAAATCTACCATCCTTACGCTATTTTTTGACATTGCTCCCGTGATTTTCCAAACATTTGTCATAGCATGGTACAGGTTTTTGTATACCTATTCATAGAAAATTGCCGCCTGTGTAGTCAGCCAAGGGATAACATGTTCTCTGAGCTCATTATTGCTGTTGTGCCACAGACCACCTTGGAAAGACTTTAGATGCCGAAACAAATGAAAGATGCTGCGAGCGAGGTGAGGGCAGACCAGAGGATGTTCAAAAACGCCCCAGCCAAAGCCCTGTAAGAGTCCTCATGGTTGACTAAACAGGCGGTAACTTTGTACGAATAGGTATACAAAAACCTGTACCACGCTATGACAAATGCTTGGAAAATCACGGGAGCAATGTCGAAAAATAGCGTAAGGGTGGTAGATTTTTGTGCACTAAATTACTTAGCTCTATCTGTACTCGTTCCTTTTTTATATAAAAACGGAACTTACTTTAAAAACACGCCTCGTAAAAAATTGAAGGATTTGGAAAAACCATCAGCACAAAGTAATTAATGTCTAAGAAGTAGAAGCATATAGTAGATAAAAATGAACAATGATGCAGAAGTTGGATACAATGAGATTTATAATATTCGGCAAAAACTGAGACTGAATGCATAAAAAGCTAAAGCATAATAATAACTAGAATATAGAAGTTTTCATGTCTGATTTAAGTGTGCTTTTCACTGAGAGTCTGAAAGCTTCGGATCCAATGCTAACATACGAGGAAAGTTGAATGTTATTTTACAAAATTCCTTTGAAGTTTTCGGGTCAATTTTTTTCTGAGTATTTTTCAAGCCTATGTCTGTGTCTTTTAGTTTTCACTTTTTTGATACGTCCATTCTTCGATTTTTTAAAATTCGAGAAAAAATGAATTTCTTCGAAAACGAGGTACTGTTGGACCTTTCGCTCTGTAAAAAATCTGCAAATCGTGCTATCGAAATTTTAAGAACGCCCCATCATGCAAAATATTTCCAGCTCTCTTTTGAGACTAAGTTTGAAATGATGCGACCATTTCTAAAAAAATATCGGGGTTCCAACCGTCTGAAATATTTTCGAAAAAGCTCAATTCCTCTACTAAGCCACGCCTCCCACCAGTCCCTCTTTTCTTGAGGGGAGAAACCTGGTGAGGTGTATAAGATTTACAGTCATTAGCGCAAACGACCATTTCCATTTACTACTCCCCTCTTTTCCAGAGGCATTTTTCAATGAAGGAATAAATGAGTGCTTTTGAAAGTGAATCCACATGCTTGGAAACATCTTCACGATTTGATTTGTGTTTAGAAAGGATATAGTTTTTAAAGAGTGCTTCTGAGATAATTCTTGCGAATTCTTGTGCTAAATGATCTCCTGAATCCAAATATGACCACCTTTTTCCATTCACACGTCCTGTTTTTTTGGAAATGTCGCCCGCAATTTTTTTCAGTTTCATAGCCATTATTTTTATTTGGAGGGGAAGGGATCGTTATATTATACATTAATACTTTTCTGAGGGACTAGAGAGGTGCTAATTTTGTACGCAAGAACATATGGAGAAAATTGGTTAACTCATGGGGAGTATTACCACTTATTATGTTTTTAAAATCATCAAAACCCATCCTTTTTTCTAGGGGTTTGTTTTACAATTTTTTCCCTTATTTTTGGCATAAAACCAGAGTATAGGACTCACACCTATAAGTCCTATATCCGTAAAAAAAATTTCACGTTGTAAATTTTAAAAAAAAAAAGGAAGTATCGCAGTTTGCGTAAAGTTGCATTGCAGACCTTCAGTGAAGAACCTTTCCATGTTACTCAAATTAATTCACGGATATAATTAAGATTAAAATTATCTTAAGTATGCTTATAATATAGTATTAATGAATATTTCTATTTCTGGGGATGCACTACCCCCATTACTTTTCACTACATCAAGAAAGCATAAACAATGGAGCTGGTGCGTCCAAAGAAAGATAAATATGTATATTAATTCTACTTATAAGCAAATTTAAGGGTGCTTTTCACTGAAAGTCTGAAAGCCTACGGATCCAATGTTAACCTACGGGGAAAGTTGGATGAAAGTTTTACAAATTCCTTTGAAGTTTTCATGTAAATTTTTTTTCCGAGTATTTTCCAGCCTCTGTCTGTGTCGTGTACTTTTTGCTTTTTTGAAATATCCATTCTTTGATTGTTTAAAATTCGAAAAAAAATGAATTTCATTGAAAAAGGTGGTAGGTACTGTTCGACATCTTGCTCCATAAAAAATCTGGCAAAATATTTCCAACACTCTTTTGAGACTTTTTTCGAAAAATTGCGACCATTTCTAAAAAAAAAAACGGGGTTCCAAAACCGCATTCTAAATACTTACTAGATTTTTGGAATCTATTTTTGTCTTTATTATACTATGTTACTACAAATGTAAACGCATAAAATGCTTTCCATAGCTCAACAAACATTTTTGAAAATAATTTCTCGAGCCAAACTCGTAAGAAATTCTTTACAAGGTATGTACACATTGATCATGTAATTCATAATACAGTGAAATCCATTAACAATGAACTTCAAAATCGGGGCTGAAAACTTATTTGGTTGAAATGAGTATTTCATTAAACTGATATTTGTTGTAACAGGATTTCACTGAATTTTTCTTTTGAAAACTTTCTAAGGAGAAAAATGATACATGTGTAGTTGGGAAAGCAGATGTGTTTTCCCAGGGTCGTGTCCCCCAATGGGGTCGTGTAGCGTTTCTTATTCGATCGAAACATTATTCCTACCACAGTATAGTTGGGGATGGATCGAATCTAACATAACAGTTTTGTAATGTAGGATCTAACGTAGCTCTCACAATGTTGCCAGGTTAGGTCCACACCTAGCGATACTTTACCAACATGTAGGCTACGGGATCACGGGTCCTTTACTTGGTCAAAAAAGGGTCGTAACGTGCAAAAGATTGGGAACCACTGGTTTAAATTTACAGATAATTAGAGAACTGATGGGGTAAGGGGGAGAACACTGACCATTTTGTTTTTAACTGGATGAATACACAATGTTCTAAGAATCTTTCGGTAGTCGTGTTACACTGAAATTTTCATAAGCTCAGACAAATAATTTGTCTGACATTTAAAACATTTCCCTGAAACCTAAGGTTTTTCAATTTTAGCCGGTCTTTATCAATATATATTTGTGTGTATGCACTGTGCAGTTGCGCCTGTTCATAGTGAAGTCTAAGGAACCGAACAATTTCGTTTATAGTCTCAATTTCGCTATAAAAAGGTAAACAACAAGAAGGGAACTGAACCATAAATACAATATATACGGCTTGAATATTAGTATGAAAAACCAAATTTCTAGTTGAATTTTAATTCAAAGTGTCAAAGGTCAAAGTTTTTAAATATCTTGGATAAAAAAAAACAAATACATAGCCACAAGTTTTCAATCAAGCAATGCATTTTCTACACTTATAATTTGTAGTTCAACAAAAGAATTGTTTTAGATGGGTGGAAAAACTTTTTGTCTATAAATAAATTCAATCCGTTCGTATAGGAATGCATTGAAAGCATAGAAAAATAAAGTCGAAAGAACATCAACTACGGACAAGTGAAAACAATAAGCAACCGTGGTCGCTCAAAAAAGAATATATTTGGTCTTGGTCAAGCAATAATAAGGTATTCGAGGGCGAATGATTTGTATTAGTCTCACGAAATTTTGCGCACATCTCTCAATTTTTGTTGATTTTAAATGTTAACACTTATTAACATAGAAATTACACTATTTTAAAGTACAAACGTGCAAATTAAATTACACTTGTTTTGGGGTTACTAAGAACATCTTTATCAATACATGTGTTTCTGTCTTTTACATCATTCAAAAAGTTTTTATTGGGCCTGACAGATTTGTTTTCCATGTTCAAGAGTTGTTTGAGTCACCCTAATTTTGCTAATAGTTTAAAATTTCCCCAGGAAGACGAGAAGAGATCAAAAAAAGAAAAATTAGAGCAATAAATGTTAGTATACTCAACAATTTATAAATTCTGCTTCATGAATACTTTTATACAAAAAGAGAAAAATTAAATTGAAATATTTTTTAAATTTAAAGGATAGTATACTAATGTGTGTGATTTGCAAATGTCGGATTATATTTTCAATTCTGATATTTTTTTCTGAATATAAATTACGTATGTAAGACATTGTTCACGTTCTTACGAGCAAACAATTGACCTAAGTAGGGAAAAAGCGAATCCGGAAATATTCCGCGTAATTGTTATGATTGTTTGATTGATTGCAATAATTTGCATCAATGAAAGTTTGATTGAGTGCAGCTATCAAGTTTAGGACTTCGTTTGCACGAAGCTCTCAACTTTGTGTGGTAATAAAGAGGTTTCATTTAATTTCGAAATGCACCCATGAATGAATTTTCTGAAAATTGTGCTTTTAGCCGTTGCTTTTCTCACCATAGTATCTGCAGAAAGGAAAGCATTTCTGGTTATTGTTATTATTACTATTTTGAATCGCAGAAAGCAATGCATAACTAATGTAACCAAAAATTGAAAACCATTAGAAGAAAAAAGACCTGAGAAGAAAAAAAATCAAAAAATATTTAAAAAGTTATTCTATTCCTCCCAACATTTTGCATTTGAATAATTTGAAGTACATTGTTCCAAGTGTACTGCAAGTAAACTGCAGCTTGTATTTTTAATTTAAGTACATTATTGCAATTCCCTGTTGCTCGTGTAATTCCACCCACGAAATGTATTTTCAAATGTTCTCAAACATCATATAACTGCGTGCTTCGAAAATACACTTCAATAAAAGACTTACCAACTACTTATTATTATAGCCTGTTGCACTTTTCGTCTGATGCGTAAAATATTATTATTATTAATATTATTATTATTATTGAAAAAGAATTTCAATTTTAAGAAGTGTATTAATTCTTTAGTCTTGTGTATGATGCTCTAGTCACCATGCTGATTATCTATATTTTTGCGAGATGATTTGTTTACTGATAGTAAACAAATGCAGCCTTGTGCATGAAGAATCACCGGAAAAATATAAATAAATATCTAAAATATTAATTGATTAATTAACAAAAATGTCAGTTCAGCATTGCATATCCTTCATCGAATTGCAGAAGTATTCCTTTTTCAACCATATATATATATATATATATATATATATATATATATATATATATATATACTAAAAATAGCGGGATCCCCCCTCCCCCTCTTTGAAATGTAACCATATCCTAATCAGAAATTGTTTTCTGATTACGCCATTTCTGCCGTCCTCCCAATAATTAAAAATAAAATCAGCATCGCTCCACCTCTTGACTGTAAATATCTGATAACCGATATGAAATCATTCCTCCTCACACCTCACCCTTTTTTTCCGGGACTACACCACAGTTTTACACTAAGCTTATACCTCTTATGTTTTCCTTTTTTATATATAATCATATCCTAACGCAAAAAATTGCATTATTTAATTAAACTTCAGACAAGAAACAAATTAGCTTTATGAACGAAATAAGATTCGGACATGGTAATTGAGAACATCGTTTAAAAAAAAATAAGACAAATCGTTTTTCCTGTTCAATTTATGATAAATTTTCATTTCATTCATCAATTTTCATGAATATAAAATCTGGGAACGCATATCCAAAAAACAAAACTTTGTTTCAAAAATTACCGCAGACCCTTTGGTACTGACTCTATTTTCTATTATGTGCAACCTTCGCGTCGGTACTGTTCAAGCGGGGTTTTGGCCGCCAGCTAATTTCTTTGATTGTTCTTCACGACGGGGGTCGTTTAGGGGATCCTTTCCCTCCAGAACAATGACAGCTGTGACAGGTCACGTGTTCATGCCTTACATCGATTACCGTCCACTCCATTGGCCGTTGAAGTGTCAATCACTTGATTGAGGTTCACTCCCGTCGTTCAAGGAAGAAAGCCATTTACACCCTAACTTCAATGTTTTCCCTCACTGAAGAGCAGCCTTAACAGAGCTGACAGGCATTATAATGCAATATGAAATATTATAATAGTAGAGTTAAACTATTTTTTTAATACCGTTTTTTTTTTCTTACTTTCATTTTAAGTCAAATCTTGGAACTGACACTGTTTGAAAAAAAAAGGGATTTTGGTAAAAATAAAGTAGAAATTGGGTGGAAAGTGGAGGATTTCCATCCCTAGCCTTGTCCAAGTGAAATTAACTTTAAAAATGCTACTGGTATAAAATCTGACTTAGGTTGACCTACCCTCATTAAGTTTCTCCTAAGTTTTATGTAAAAATGTAGATATTATTACAAACTCAAAGATATTAAGGTCAAATCATAGGTGTTTCGCAATTTCAAGTTTCTGTAATTGAGAAATTCTACAGATTCTCTGCAGATTATTTAAATAAGTAGATTTAAAGTTCCTACAAATAGCGCTTATTCAAGTCAAAGCTTGAAATGTTTGTGGAAAAAAGATTATGTGATGCCTCCAGTGGTGTTCCCAGCAAGGATGAAACCCAGGGTGGTAACTTGTGCAATCAATGTCTGCATAAATTGCATTTACCTTTTCAGAGACGTTCCAAAAAAATTTTAGTTTTTAATTTTCAAACAAGACCTGGGTTGTTACATTTATGTTTTAAAAATGTTTAAATAGATTTAGTACTGTGAAATATTTTTGTATGTGAGAAAACCTTACCCTCCATGTTGCTCCATAGTCATGAGATCGTTCTATAAGCATTGCAGCAGGTCGGAATGTTTTAAATGTAATGATGAGATGAGTAAAATGAAATTCTCGATGCAAATCTAAACGAATTGTTACATTCTCTTTTCCATTTTCAGATTGCCACCACGTCCGGCCTTTCGACTTTTTGCCAATTCTGAAAGAAAAATATTTTATTATAAGACATTAAACGTCAAAAAAATCAATAAATGATCCAATTTTAATCAGGTACAGCAGGGTCTCCAACCTTTTATATTCAAGGGCCAAGTTGTAAGTTTTTAGAAACAAAGTGGGCTCACAAGCTTACAATATTTCAGTTCCAATGGTGTAGTTAGCGCTAATAGCCCCCCCCCCCCCCCCCATACACCCATAATGTTTTTGTTTTAACAAGTTTTTGAGATTTTCTGGGCTCAGTTTTCTTTTAAAATGTTTAACCCTCCTAGCGGCAGGAGCACGCCCACTCAATGCTAAATCCCGTAAAACAGCACAAGTATACTTAGGCTTGCCACTAGGAGGGTTAACAGGAAGCATATTATCAAATTTAAAAATTTTGTAAGCTTCCCTTGGCAGTAGGTAGAAGTCCCCTGAGTTATAGTTATCAAGCTCACATGATTATTTTCGAGCAGACAACAATTGGAAGAAAGAAAAAAATCAGGAAAACTAATTTTTTCATGATAGATATACAACTGAAATAAAATTTCTTTTCTGTATTGTTCAGTCTCAACCAGCAAAGTATTACTATGCAACTACTTATGATTAAATGCATATTAAAAATGTACGTTATGCATAATTTTAATAGTTTCCTCAGCATTGACCTCATATACTGACAGCTCAGCTATGACATTCAGAGATTGCAGGTTTGCCTTTGTTTAGGGTTATCAGTCCAGAAAAGCCCTAACCTATCTGGAGGCAGATGCCCACTCATTGAAGCTAAAATTATCTGTATACTGGTAGCTAAAATTAATTTAGCACACATTAGAGAGTCTGCAAGTATGGCACAGCTCATCTTGTACAGCGAAGGTAAAATCTTAGTCAATAAACTATAAGTTAGTTGGGACTAAAGCAGAAATACAAGCATATAATGACAGCAGAGTTATAACATTCAGAGACTGCAGTTCTGCCCTGCTGGAAATTGCAGTCTCTGAATGTTCAACTTTGAGATCACACGAACTTAAGTTATTTATTGTCAACTTAAATCCTTTAACATAAAAATTCAACCTTTTATGACTATTTAACCAAAGGAAACAGCCTTAAAATTGAGGAGTAACTGCTTGTTTCTATGACAGTCAAAATCGTTACACCCCCATTTTTGAAACCTTATAAGCAATACAATGGAACTGTACTAGCATTTCAAAATATGTAAATTGACTAAGAAAAAAAAATATTACCTGGACACAATTGACTCAATTCCATGGTATTTGTGCCTTTCATGGCTGTCTTTCACATGAGGTGCACTATGACAATGAAAACACTTCTTACGCTCTTTTAAATGACTAACAATACAATAACGTTCTACACCCTTTGTCCCACAAGTAGAAGATGCAAAAAGATCTCTTTCTCTTCCAATCAGAAGATTACCAGTTGCTGGATAACAGCTGGAATCTTCACATGCTTGAGGTGAAGGATATGATCCTTGAGAAAAGATGCCTACAAAATAAAAGTAAATATTATGAAGAATTTATATCAGTGATGCAATTATATTGAAAGATAAAATAGCAATGAAAATAGGGAACACTATATACAAATACACATTTAAAATATAGCAGAAGTCAAGAAAAGTGCAATTTGTTTTGTTGAAACTTTTAAACTGAAGCATAAAAGAAGACCAAAACATGACTACAACTTTACAATGTATCTTCATAATGAGAAAAAAATTATGAAAATTGAACTTAAGTTCATAGTACTTTTATATTTTAAAGTAAATATCATTATAGAATGAAAAAAACTTATCAGTTTTCAAATAGCAAAACAGGAAGATTGTTGATAAATGTTTTTAAATATGGAAAAAGGCCAGTAATGTATTCCTTTCTGATTAAAGGACTAGAAACAGAATTATTTCAGAGAATGGCAAAAACTAAGCTGTTTAAATTTAAATTACTTTGATTAAGAATACAACGGTGCCATTCTATTATACTGCACTGTGGTAATTTCAAAATGTACTTGGGACTTCCAAGAATGTTAAAATATGAAATGAGTATCTATGGGCATATTTTAAAGCCACATTGCATTTTCTCTAATTTAACAAGTTTATGATTTTCCCCCCAAATAATTTCTCTTTTTTTAACATCAAATATTATGGTTATTTTTCTTCTGAGGAAAATTATTTTCTCTAAGGATCTTTTTCACGAAGTTAAAAGTACAATATACAATTCAACCATTTCAAAATAAAAAGGTAACTTTTGACGCATATTTAAAATTGAAATACTCAAGTGTGTCAGATTTTTATACAGAAGGTTTAGCTTGATGTTCCAGTCATGGTAGCCTAAAATCTGATGATTATTTAGAGGGGTATTATTAATCTGACAGCTAGAAAAAAAATCATGCACGTCATACCTACTAACCAATGAAGTACTTCGTTTCAGCTGTCTAGTCACCCGTCACCTCTCCGTGGTCAAGCTTTAACCGTACCGTAGTTTTGTAATCAGCTGTAATCGCTTACTGCGCATATGCATGTTTTGAACTTGATAGATGATTTTTATTTCTTTGGCTCGCAGAAAACAGCAGATTATATATTTTCCATGATTCTTGTATATATTAAAAAAAAAAAACCAACAGCACTCCAGAATGTCTAGACAACATTTCTTTTTGCAGCTTTGTAATCTTCCCACACCCTTACGTCAAGCTCAGTTTATCAGACTTTCTAAAATGTACACTTTTTAGCTAGTAATTAACCCACCTTATTTTGATCTGACTCTCTTCAATAAATCTGATTTTTTTTTAAAAAACTAATCTAACAGGCTGTCTTAGATGCATCCACCAACAAAAAGGGCCAACATTATTTGGTGTAGGTACTCGTCAAGATGTAAGGCATCTCCTCTATGTTTATCTGATGTGCTCAAGCAAATCCCCAAAAACTCTTTGGGCTCCCCTACTATAACCTTTGTTTAAAAGTATGTAGGAATCCAAGGGAACTTCATACATTGAACTATTTAAATTCACCATTTGCATGCCTTTTGTAATCAGCGCCATTTACCAGTAAAAACTAGTACTTCTTGCTTGGAGGAAAAAAAAAGAAGAGAAAATTAACATCTTACTTTTTTTTTCTCTTTTAATTAAAGTTTTTGGTTGCCACAAATATGTTTTTCAAAACAATAATTATTAAATAAAAACAAAAAACCCGACAGCGTTAAAAAAAAAAAAAAAAAAAAAAATATATATATATATATATATATATATATATATATAAGCCCAGTAGTTTAAAATTTTATTCAGTACTACTGAATAAAATTTTAAACCACTATAGAACCACTGAAATAGTTCTATAATCGATACACACATAAGACAAATCATAAATTCAAAAGCAGAATAGAAGAATCAACAGTCGGGGCCCATTCCTTTTTAAATCAAGGAACCCCGTAAAATTTGAATGGGGCCGAACTGTTGATCCTTTTATTCTGCTTTTGAATTTATGATTTGTCTTATGTGTGTATCGATATTATAGAACTATTTCAATGGTGTAGTTATTCAGTAGTACTGAATAAAATTTTAAACTATTGGGCTTATATTTTTTCTTTATTTTTGGTTTTTACGCAGTCGGGTTTTTTGTTTTTATTTAATAATTATTTTTATTTTACACTTTTTAGTTAATATTCATTGACTTAGTTATTATGATTATAAGACGGTAAATTTTGAAATCTTGTCATTTCATTGAGAGGTTTTATATCGTGAGGTTTATTAAGTAACTTGCAGCAATCTAAACTACTGATCATTTTAACTCGGCTTGAAGCTACATGTGCCTGACCTTTAGCAAAAATATACCAACTAAAGTCAACCACATCACCGCTAAAAAACAGCCTGTATAACTCATGATCACGCGAAATCGAAAACATTGTCAAATGTACATGTTGCAAAACTCAGTCCCTTGAATCAACGCAACAACAAATGCAACATGTTAAAGATTTAAATGGAATTTGTAGGCTTAGTAAACAAAAAATTCACTGTCACTTTATCGTTCACTGTGTCGCACGCAGGTAGCATGCAACATGATCGCGAAATGACAAAATGGCGACTGATTGAATGATATGGTGAATTTTGATTAATGTCATATGTTTAGTGACTCTCCCAAGGTTAAGACAAATAGATTGACGTAGGAATCATCAAAACTGGCCAAGGCGTTTAGCCTGTACAATGCCACATAGGAACAAACATACATACATAGACTGATAATCACATTACCCTCCTTTGCGTCGCTCACGTGCAGTGGGGTAAAAAGGCATGATATTTAAAATAAAATAAAGTGGAAAAAGTGACCAAAGGTATCATTGAAACTGACCATCTCAGTCAAAAATGTTCGAAGTTATCAACTGGGACCACAAATGGATGAAAATTGGGGTAATGTGGTCTCCGAACATAGCCAAAGAAACCTAAAATTATGGTTCTGGAATCTTAATTTTGGAAAAATTCTAGTACAAGGCTTATCCGGAATATCACTCCTCAAACAACATGGAAGAACACCCAAAATTATATTTTTAGAACTTCAATTCCTAAAAATTGCATGTGGATTCCTAAACCCATCACTAAAGAGAGCCTGCCCTTTACATCACTATCATGACCCTTTACATCACTAAAGAGAGCCTGCAATTTCGAAAAATTTCAGGGAAGAGCTCTAAACAATACCCTTTTCTGTAACGTCATCAAAGGTGGATAAAAAATATTTTTAGGACTTTAATTTCTTAAAATTTCTGTAAGAAAGCTTGGAACATCCTCCCCCTTAACTTCATGTATTATTGTCTGAAATTCATTTTTAAAACTTCAATCCCCAAAAAAAACTCTTTGACCCCTTTTCCAATGTTTCCAAAGATAGCTCAAGATCGTGTCCTCTCTTGGGACGGCCCTAGGGGTGCCCACCTAGGGCGGTCATGGCGCAATTTAGGGGGAGTGTTTTGAGGGGTATTTTGCTCATTTTTAGAGGGCTCTTGCTTTTGGGGGGGGTCTTCACAATATTTAGGAGTAACTGCTTGTTTCTATGACAGTCAAAATCGTTACACCTCCATTTTTGAAACCTTATAAGCAATAAAATGGAACTGTATTAGCATTTCAAGATATGTAAGTTGACTAAGAAAAAAAAATATTACTACCACTTACTTAAGGGTTCACCCCTGCCCTTAACACTTAACAGGGGAGGTGCGGTCTCACAGACTGCTCAAAAGTTCATCTGATCACCACTATTTTATTTTCAGTCCGATTGAATGGTTTTACCCAATAGCTTCTTGTTTTGTGACCTTTAACATCCCCCTTGCTTATCAGTATCTTTAGGCAAGTGCCTCTGGTTTAAATTTCATTGCATTCTGTAGAAGCAGTCTGTGAGACCGCACCTCCTCTTCAGTGTCACGGTTGTAGTAGACGTGGCTCTTAACGTTACATCCGCGGATAAAGGTTCATTTATCTTATCCGCATAATGCGGAAAAGATGCAAAATATTCTAGATGAGGTTGAGATGTGTCTGAAATGTTTACAAACGTTACGCAATGATGTTCTAGGGACAATGAAGGTTGAATCATTCCTCAAAATACGACGCGAAATAATAATAGTTAAAGGGGTATCGAAACTTTCCCGTAACATGATATAATCAATTTTCTGGTACTAAAATGTTCTGAATATATTAAACAACTAAAATAAAATCAATAATAAATAACAGATTCATCTTTATTACAAGTACATAGTTATTTACTGCAGCATATGATTTTTTTCAAAAAATCTTAAGACTGTAGCAAATATTCCTCGGAAAAGGCATATTTCGATTCAAAATTCAAAAATATTTTCCCCCCATGCTAATAAGAGTTCAAATAACATCTTGGCAAAATTACAGGAATGTATCTTAATTACACGATTTTTGAAAAATTCATAAATAGAGCGGTCCCTGAGACCTCACGTCCCCAGTTACGTCCTACTTTTTCACCTCCCCTGTTATGGGTTAAGGGGGGTGGGTACCCCTGATACATATATATATATATATGTATAGGTGAGTGCTGGCTTCATTTATTAATTATTTTTTTGTTCTTCCTTTAATATTTTGTGCATTCGTATGGTATTTTATTTAAATCTTAAAATTTATCATAAGTTATATATACAAGGTGTATCCGGAAAGTAAGAACCGTTTCGTTCTAATGCCGCTGCAGCGCTGCTGTCGGCGCTCAGTGCATGCATACTTGTTTCCTCTGTTCATCGGCTACAAACTCACACCATTACGGTTGATTTGTCTTGTGTTTTGCGTTTACTGTGGCCGTACATAATGTTTAAAAAAATCGATGATCCCACCGACTGTGACTTTGAGGAATCTTCGGCAAGCTATTCAAAACAAACGTAGAGGAATGCTCTGTGAAGGAATTGTGTTGCTGCATGACAATGCTCGGCCCCATACTGCTCGTGACACTCAAAGACTAATTGAACAGTTCTGTTGGGAGCAGTTTAATCACCCGCCGTACAGCCCAGACTTGGCACCATCTGATTTCCACTTGTTCCTGCACATGAAACGAGAACTTGGAGGTAGGCGCTTTGCTTGTGATGACGATGCAAAAAACGCTGTAAATTTATGGCTCTCTTCATTGGCGGCAAGTTTCTTTGAGGCAGGTATAAATAAGCTGGTGAGCCGCTACGACAAGTGCCTCAACAATGGTGGAAACTATGTTGAAAAATAATTTAAGGTATGATCTTTCATGTAAACATTAAATAATCTTTAAAAAAAAATTTATAGCTTTTTTTTTCAAAACGGTACTTACTTTCCGGATACGCCTCGTATATATATATATATATATATATATACAGGGTGGGGCAGAAATAACGTCCATATTTCAACTGTGAAATAACATAGCAATAATAAAAGCC
Organism: Uloborus diversus; assembly: GCF_026930045.1. NCBI lineage: Eukaryota > Metazoa > Arthropoda > Arachnida > Araneae > Uloboridae > Uloborus > Uloborus diversus. The sequence continues at coordinate 85,878,300 of NC_072740.1, read as the reverse complement.
TATTGAAAAATGTTTCTTTTCTTGTGAAATACCAATATTTACTATTTATATAGCTTACCCTGAATCATTTTGTTTTGAATATGAAATCTTCTAAACGCATACCTTCCTTCCAATGCATCTCCCCTCAGTTCTTCATTACCTCATTGAGACATTTAGGTGATATTGCTGCGATTTCTTTGAAGATGTAACTTTGATTTTGTATCATGTTCTTGCCTTACATTGGTTGGCTTTTGCCTTCAAATATCCCACAATAAAAAATTGTAAGTAGCAAGATCAAAAAAACAGGTAGGCTATGAAATGTCATCCCGTAATGAAATCAGGTGCCCAGGAAACAATTGAGATATCATGGCTCAGAAATCAGCAGCACAGCACACTATACAGTAACATATTTTAGTTGCAAAGGATCTATTGAGAATAAATCCGTAGAGAACTATTTTTTATCCAATATCTAAAATTTTGTTTGTTGATGCAGAAAAGTGTCAAATGAAAGGGTTCTTTTGCCACTCGAGATTAATGTGGCAGAGGTACAGGCATATTTTTCGTCTAATGAGGGCTGTGTTTTTAGGCTATTTATATTTAGCCTTTAGCAGACCTAGTGTGATCCCGCGATACGGCACTCAGTCTTTGATGTGCCACCATTAAGGCGCAGATGTCAATGGCAGAGATAATTTGGATGCCCAATTTCCACCAGATAGAGACACCTGGGCTCTCTTTGATATGAAATTTGCACTAAGAATTTAAATCTTGCCAAGGGAATTCGAAGCCAAACGAATACCCAAGGGGGATCTTTTACATCCCGCATAATCATACACTAAGTGTCCAAAAAAAAAGTCGCGGTCGAATTTTAAAAGTTCCAATTTTGAAAGAAGGTGATTCGATGAGTATTACAGATATTTGCATAAATCTTTGCTTGATGCAAGCTTAAAATGCGGGCGTTGCACTAGAAGACTGTTTAGTTTGAAGTAAGCTTGGCTGGAATCGGTAGTTGTGTTCGAGGAAGTGATGTAACAGAGTTCAAAAAGGGGCAAATTGTTAGCCTGTACTAAATTGGGACAAAATGCAAAAACATAGTTGAAATTAGTGGTATAGGATTGTGAACTGTTCAAAGCATAATCAAAAGGTGGAATGATGGCGGAGAAGCTACCTGTTCGCGACATCTTTGTGGTTACAAATCCATTCTGGACGAACGTGACCGGCGTTCTCTGAAGCGATTAGTGAAGAAAAATCACAAGAAATCGACCATTCAACTCACAGCACTCTTCAACGAGGGACGTAAAACAATTTCCAAGCGCACAATGCGACAAGAACTTCAAAAATCGGAACTAAGAAGCTGTGTTGCAAAAAGGAAGCCACTTGTGAGTGCCATTAATCGAAGAAAGAGACTGCAATTTGCAAAAGATCATAAAAATTGGACTGTTAATGGTTGGGGAAAGGTCATGTGGTCCGATGAGTCAAGATTTACGCTCTTTCAAAACAACAGATGCGTCAGGGTTCGAAGAGAGCCACAAGAAGCAATGGACCCTACATTTCTCGTTCCCACTGTGCACTCTTTCGGAGGCAGTGTAATGATTTGGGGTTGTTTCTGTTCATCTGGACTAGGCTCGGCTGCATTGTGCACCAACCAAATGAAGTCTGCACAGTACCTTAACATCTTGGATGATCATGTTGTGCCATCTATGAACTTTTATTTTCCTGATGGTAGTGGTGTATTCCAAGACAATAACACCAGAGTACAACGGGCTACAATTGTTAAATCTTGGTTCGATGAGCATGATGCATCATTTCAACACATGATTTGGCCACCACAAAGTCCAGACCTGAATCCAATCGAGAATCTTCGGGACATACTAGAAAAGGATTTAAGATCACATATCACACTTCCTTTATCTATCGAAAGTTTAGGAGACCTCTTGATGGAATTGTAGACGAAAATAAAAACGGATACTCTACAAAAGCTCACTGCAGCAGAGCCACGACGTATGAAAGCTGCAATATGCGCAAAAGGTGGCCCAACAAAATATTAAGGCATGCGACTTTTTTTTGGACACGTAGTGTACGACATGGGTGCTGATGATTTTCTGCATCTTAAAAATCTCCCGACTGGCCACCCCAGGTCAGAACCTAGGTCTAGCGTAGGTCTAGGTGTAGAAGGCCAACCCCTAACCATCACGGCACCAGCCGGCTGGTAAAGGCATATAGTAATGCAAACTCTATACCATGGAAGTAATTTAAACGGTAGTTCACACTCGATACACGAGGCCAAAACTGACTAATTAAAGAGGTGCACCCCCCAAAAAAGAGAAAAATATTCCTTAAAACATCCCCCCCCCAAAGAATTTAAATGGCAGTCTGCACCATGACTCCTCTGATGCATAGGTGGGCACCCCTGCTAACTCCATGCCACTAGCGACAGAGAAACTGAGGTAGCACAAGTACGGGAGTTATTTCTACTGCACCTCCCCCCCTCTCTCTACAGACACGTCAATACATTGCTGTGAGGCCGGGTTAAGCTTTAGGCAGCCTTGAATGGTGCTATTTCATTAGGTTTAATTTGCATTTCTTAAAATATACACTTGTGTGTTAAAAAAGATCTTTAGTTCTATCTATCTTTATTTAAGTTTACAATTTCATTAAGTTTATACAGTTGAATTTTATGGGTTTTATAAGAAAAAACTTTTTTAAAGAGTCCACCAAGTTCTACTTAAAATCGTATTTTTGTCCTCACTAAATTTTCAGCAGAGGACTACTAGCCAGGGAGAGTTCATGCTGTTCAATTCCCTTGAAGACTTACACTATTTAACGGTATTGTACTGTGTGTGTGTGTGTATATATACATATATATATATATATATATATATATATATATATATATATATATATATATATATATATCAGTAAAGTTTTAAAACATGATCAGTTTGGAAAAACAAATATATGCTAGGTTGCAATAGTTGAAAGGGCATCAAATAACCATGCAATTACGGATTGCAATACCGGACCAAAAACACAATATCAGTGTTCGGTATTTCTTGAAACATGATACAGGAATAATATACCAGTAATTGAAAATTCCCCAAAAATTATCAAAAACATATTATTTTGTTGTCATTATTCGTAATTTTGTTAAAAGTATTCTGATAAAGAAATTCAATTATTGTAAGTAACACAAAGCCATAGGCGGATTTATGCCGAAATATTTGGGGGTGCAACAATAACAGGGATCTGGGGAGGGGAGGCATTTCCGGAATAACAAGGCAGTGGCGAAATCAGAAAATGATTTTAGGGCGGGACAAACTTTTAAGCCTAAAAAACGTGATGTAAACCATTTTTAGTAAGATTAGGGGATGGACAATTCTTAACATTTCAAACTGCAGAAAAAGTCTTAAACGAAAGTCGATATTAGAAGCAATGGGTGAATCCAGCTACTGGTTTGGAATGGGATTCACGCCCCAGAAAAAAATTTGAAATAGTAGTTTTGAAAACGCAGTTTTACAGTTCTTGGTGATATTTTAGGGGCAAGAAAGGTACGTGTGGATCCAAGGCTATTTTTAGAAATTTTAGTCTTATAAATGTGATTATAGTCCATATTTATAGTTATAGTTTGGGTTAGGAATGAGACTCATAGACTGTCTCCAAACGATTTTTTGAAAAGCAGATAGAAATACATACCCCCTCCCCTCCCCCACGCTACCTCTTTGACTTTTCATAATTAAAGTTCCAAAAATACTACGGAGGACAGTTTTTGATGCTGTTTCCGAACGAGGTGTTCTGGAGCTCTCCCCTGGAAAATTTTCGAAATTGAAGTCCTAAAAATGAAGTTCTTCTGCAATACTCCATGGAATTTAAAAAAAAAAAGGATTCTCCCAAATATTTCGAAATAGTAGTTTTCAAAACCAAAATATTCTCTTTGATGATATTAGAGAAAGGGGGCCGGAGGCCCTTGTTTGAATATTTTCCAAAATTACAGTCTTAAACACATGAGTGTAGGACCATATTTGGTAACGTTACGGACACGGCAGCTTTTCAAACATGAAACTCCAAAAACGCAATTTCAAACTATTTTCGATGTATTTAGGTGATTAGAAGAGCTTCCTTGGAAATTTTGCGAAAGTGAAGCTCAAGAAACGAAATTTGAGGTACTCTGTAATAACTTTGGCTGGAGAAAGGGCTTTGAAGAAGAAAAATTTTGAAGACTAATAGAAAAAATGAAAAGGAAATATTTAAAAATGAAAAAAAAGGAAGGGGGAGATATGAAAGAAAGAGGATTGTGCGAGGAGGGGGGAGGAGGCACACAATTCGCCGCCAATAATCTGAAACTGTTGAAAAATTAAAATGTCAATATTTCTTTTTGAAAGAAATTAAGATTTTTACCTCAACATTCTTTTTTTTTCGTAAAATAACTGCGTTTTCCCAAAATGAGATCTTTTCTTCCATTTTGTGGGGAGGGTCACCAGTCTTGTGCCCCCCCCCCCCCCCCACTGCAACAAAATGTCCGGGAGCCCTCCTTCAAAAATTTTTGAAAATTTACCTTATAAATGTTGGTTTTTAGTTGATTTCGGAGTAGATTTTATTGATAAAGTTTTTTTTTTTGGACTTGATCAGCTATAGTTGTTTTAAAACAGAAGAAATGGTATTGATATATGAACAAATACCCAATTACAGAACATGCAATTATTCTATACAATAACACAGCACTGAACAATAAATTGTTTGAGAAGTTTCTTTATTTGCATGAAATTATTTATTAGTTTTTTTTTTTTTCCAAATGGATAAAGTTACTTTAATTCTTAATATGAGCACAGTTATGTTTTTCTTGCACTAGCGACGTTTGGTGATACACTGGATTCAAAAAAAAAAAAAAAATAAATAAATAAATTTACTAGTATAGCAGCTATAAATTCCCCCCCCCCCCAACTGCGTTTCTGAGTGAAATATACTAAACTAATTTTTTTCAAAACCCAACCAAAAATTTTGGGGGTGCGGCGCACCCCCTGGCACCCCCGTAAATCCGCCTATGCACAAAGCATCTATTGTACTGTCACTATGCTTGGAACTCATTTCAGCGCACAAATTTCCTACAGTTTTACATACTCTTTCCAAGTTCAGACTGGTCAGTGGTACTGTTAATACTGTGCAATAGACCTCCTCTAATTGCGTTCGTAGTCCTTCATCTTCAAATAATTTTGTCTCTTGCGATCTGATTTTGGAAATGTCTTTTTCTTTTTTTGTATTGAGCATGGTATTTTCAAAAAAATTGTAGCTAGTTGTAATTTCTCTTCGAGACATGACTCTTTTTTAATATTAACATCATCTTCAACAATATCCTCCAGACCAGGATAGGTTTGTGTTCTTTTTCTTTATATGTATAAAACCTTTGGGTTGAAATTTACGATGAACTTAACTAAATTTAATCTTGTTAGCTTATTTTATTTATTTTTGTTTTCTTTTCAAAATTCTTTATAGTTATGTAAAACTCTGAAAATATTTTCCCATTCACCATGCCTTGCCTCTATGCAAATTTTCAAAGCACTATGTAGAATGACACAGTATTTCCCCAAATATACACTTAAATAGCGAGACAGCACAACACCAGCACACCAATACTGGTGACAACAAATTGCCATTTGTTATAGTAACAAGTTTTTTTTTTTTAGTATATCCACTGGGAATTGACCATTGAAAGTTGACAACAGCTGTCAAATACTTAAGGCAGTTGAGGCAAATATTTTTTGTAAAAATATCATAAATTACTAATCCAATTTATGGCTGGAATAAATTATTCATAGCACAAATACATTTGCAATTACACTTGAAATTATATTTTACTAAAGGGCAAGTGAGTGATCAAAGAGGAAGAAATAAAAATGTGCTGCACATAAACCCACGGATGTGGGATTAACACACAAATTAGTGATGAAAATATCATTTTGTATTCTTTCCACTACTATTATTCATTGATATTCTATTAGCTCATGCTTTTAAAGTCATTTTTTTTAAATCAATAGATTGATTTTGGTACTGTCTCATCGAGAAAGAAATACACATTTAAAGTAGCAGTAGATATTAAATAAGTTAAATTAAAAGCTCCTTAAGTAAAAAACTTTTTACTATTTTCAACTAACACCGAAAATATAGGTATTTTACCTCAGCAAATACCGGTACTTCAAAATTTCAAATCAGCTCTAAATATTGGTATTCGGTATACCGGTATTGCAATCACTGCACGCATTGATTGTTTTAAGAAAATAAAAATATCCATAGGCACATGATATAATGTTATTAGTGTTGCAAAATCAATTTGACAGCCTTGATCTGTATTCTTTCAAAAAAAAAAAAAAAATGAAATAAGGGTAACAGTGCAGATGTTGTTAGAACAAATTAGAATGAAACGTGATACATACACAACTATATGACAGAAAGCTTCCTGTCGAGAAATAGGATACTAAATTTTGTGTTCCCATCTTTAAAGCATATATCCAACTGGTCTTTAAAAGATGTAACAAAATTAGGCCAATTAAGAGGATCTTTCTTCGATGTGCCATAAGTAAATGTCTTCAAATCTTGAATATCAAAAAAGTCATACAATCAATTTAAAGTACAACTCAGATAGTTGTTAGTCTTGGTTAAACTTCCAAACTTTAGCCAATTTTCCAGTTAGAAAATTCAGCAATATTAGAGCTTATATATACATAACAAAGCTTTAGCATGATTATGACGCAACCAGCACTTAACCAAACCTGCATAAGATATCTTTCATTGTGCAGCAAAATGTTACGCGCAAAATAATGAAAGATAAAAATATTTGAATAAGCGCATTAGCATGTTATATTTATCCATAAACCATCCCAGCAAAATCAATTATTAAGAGGTAAGATGTTATTGGCAATAAACAAAATATTTAACCAGATTTTTCCTTCCGCAGATGTCTTCATGAGTGCACTGAAAGAGAACAATCCAGCATACATGATCATTAAATATTCATCTAAAATGTATTTAGACACTTTGAATCCTGATGAAATACTGTTACTCAAATTTCAAAACAAAAATTGTTTACCAACCAAAAAATATGTTTGAACCTTGATGCAAACCTGCTAAATTAAAACAAAATTGTTTAAATCAAAAGCAAAGAAAAGGTTCATTGATTTCCCAATGCATAAACCTATTTTCTAACTTATTTTACTTTTAAGTCTTTTTTTTTTTTTTTTTTTTTTTTAAGACACCATCAAAAAGTTTACTTGTTGGTTTTAAACTTCAAATCGCTACAAAGAAAAACCATGATATTCATTAAAAACATCTTTGCTCAAAAATTAACATAAAATACACAAAACACAGAAACAAATATAGAGAATAATTATACAGTGAGTATTCAGAATACACCTTTACCAATATTCCACCCATGTTAAGCTTAATTTCTATGTTAGTGATTCAGTCAAAAATTACTATGAAGTTGAAAATCTTACTTAAGCATATGCAGAAAAAAATCAGCAAGAAATGCAGCAAAAATACTACAAAATCAGAATGGCTATATAACATAAAACATTTGGAATCTAAATCTTCAAATCCCCATTTTTAAATACTTACCTTAAAGGAAGAAACCCATTTACAATACAGACAAAAATTGAACATTTGAATAAACAGATTTTTTTAAATAATCGACATGTTTTTAAAAAGTTAGGTTTATGACAGTTAGAGTTCATAAAGATGATTTCAGTCACAGAATACTAATAGAAAAACAAAAAAAGGGGGGGGGATTAACAATTCAATCAAGCTGAAGAACAGTAAAGAAGAGTGCCATATATACGATTGTCTCAGCTCTAAGGAGGACTGAACAAAATACAACAGGAAGTTTCTAACTACACCTAAATTGCTGAATAATAATTTTTATGGAGACAATAAACAAATATATTTTTTCAAAATATTGTGAGTGCACAATTTTCCTTTGCACTTAAACCAGCACTTACAGTTGTTAATACCGACTTGATTAAAAACTGTAGGGGATTTTTACCACTTATATTTCATGTAACTTCATTTATAAAATATGTATCAATATACTTTTTCCCTGAACAGCAGGAAGTAGTTGTGGGAAAGTTAGTCCACAGAAAGAGGCATAAAAGATAGAAATTCTGTTGCCTTCACTTTGATTTCACACCTTCTGCCAAGTACTAATTCTTTTGTTAAGGTTCCTATTGATACTATCATTGATCAAAAGAATGTTTTCGACCTAGCATATGTTATTTTCTTATTTTTTCTCTAATTGTCCTTCCTTTCAAAAAAATATGAGCAATTAACAAATTTTTCCTTAAAAAACGTGAGTGTTCAGATAATCGGAACTTTTCTTGATTACAGTCAGTTTAGATAAGCAGTTATCTACTGTATTTTGCAAAAAAAAAAAAAAGAAAGAAAGAAAATATGAAGCTTCTTGTTTGGGGGAAAAAAAAACTTATTTATACATATTATTTCGGATTTTAAAACTGACTTCAAAAAGGAAACACTGTATATTTGAATGACATTCATTTTAAAAGTTGTTTGAACTAGATTGTTTATCCCAAACATTTAGCAACCTATAACAAAATTCATTTTGGATGTTTAATACATTTTTATGCTAAAAACATATTTTAAAACTCTAATTGCATCAAACAGTAAGTTTCTGCCCGGAAGCCAGGGCTAAGGCAAAACTATATGCAATATACCAACATCCAGCTTAGGAGATCCGGAGACTGCAGTCTCTGGATAATATAAATGGGATGTCAATATATTGCAACCTTTGAGGACATTGAGGGCTTACGATTTTTTGACTTATTCTTACTTTTATTTGTCGAATATTTATCATGTTCCCAGTCTTAAATCAGGCTATGAACTGTTGTGTCTTCTTTTTTCTATAAGGTGCTTAACAATTTAATTGACTGCTGTGATACTGTTAATTTGCACCAACTTGCTGTCTGTCCTAAATAGGACTCTTAGAAGTCATTATTGTTTTTGAAATATTTTTACCAGATTTAATCATGCTGATAATTTCTGTCTTTTTAAATTTTACAAACTTTTTAGCATTTATTGTCATGATTTAGATATTTTCAACATGTCATTTCATAATTTTAAGTCTAGATGTTTTAATATTTTAAATGTACAATTTGTTATAATTGCAATTTATATTATTTTTGCCACTGTAATTGAATTTTCTCTAGAGTGTGCAATATCTTTTAATAAACAAATGTTGTATATAGTCCATACATTTAATTAAGCTTCAGGATGTCATTTACGAGATGAGTTTAATTATAACCACCTTAGAGAGTAATTTAATTCATAACACAAAACTTAATAACATTTTATTTCAAAATGGTTTCAATCTTTACTCAATTTTTAACTACTTTAGCATTTGGGATGGAATAGTATTTGAACCAGAAACATCTTGCTATCCGAATTCAGGGATTAATACTTTATTATTGACATTAGAAATCAATTACTTTTCTAAAGGTAGAAGGGTATCATAAAATTCAAGGAAAATGTCAGTTCGACAGTCAAATGTGGATATAAAAAGAAGGGGGAGGGGTTACCTGAACGACCTATATTTTTTTACAATTGTTGGTTCTTGACGCATGCTTACAATCACAAAAAGGGTCAAACTGAAATTCATTGTCAAAACATTAAAAGTTTAAATAAAGAAAAAATAATAAAAGTTTTGAATTAAATAAAACTTAAATTTGCATAAAACAATACAAAAACAAGAAATATGAAACATCTTTGACCTTCGCTAAAATTCTAATTCATAATGTAAGGACTAAAAAAATGGTAATGGGAACACATCCTATTATCTGAGCAACAAACTATTAAACTTGGTCAATGTCAGATCTAGGGGAGAGCAAGTCAGGGCCCCTGCCTTGGGTTGCAAGTTTCAGAGGGCAGCCAATTTGTCCTATTTCTGTTTTTTCATTGATACTAGGCATAAAACTTGAAGGAAGAAGAGTCAAGGCAGCAGTTTCAAGTTTTTACCCCGGCTTAGAAAAATCAAAGATTCGGCACTGAACTTGGTATGATCAATGATCATACCAATCCACTAGTGAAGATGTGGAAGTCACAAATAAGTTGTCACTGCAAAATCTTGTCTTCGGGTCTGTGCCCTTCTTGTTGCAGCAGCTTCAGAAAAAGGTCAATTCAAGTGTAGTATCTAAGTATGGTCATAACATCCCTTGACAAGACCATCGAAGAGGAAAACTGCATTCTTAAGTTATTTAAGTTCAGAAAATTTCTAGGAGAGACTACCTAACCCCCAACAGAATATGATAAACTTGCATTTTTAGGACTTGAATATTGAAAAATTTGCTGAGGACAAGCATGTTTCAAGGGCTATCCCAAAATACTTTTGGAAAAAGCCCCTAACACAGACATTTTTCCTAACAACATCAAAAATAGCCAAAATCGAGTATTTGTGACTTTGCTTTCCAAAATTTCACGAGGAGAGTTATGAAAGCCTATTGTTTCCCTCATGCTTTAAACAAAGATAGCATGAAATTGCAAGGGGTTCGCAAAATGTTCTCATTCCCAAACCACTTCAAAAATAAATAAAACTCAAGTTTTTATAACATCAAGCACGAAAAAATTCTAGGCAGTACTCTCTAATCATTTATTTTATCCCTTTCCCCAACATTGCCCCAGGAAGCTTAAAATTTTGATTGAAAATAGAGACAGAAATCTATCTTTCCTCTCCTAAAGACATCAAATTAACTTCAATTTTGAAGAAAAAAAAAGGAAAAATACCCCTCCCTTTTCTTAATCATCAACTCGTCATCAAAGATGGAATACGGTTGGGTTTTCCAGGAAGTTCAACATGAAAAAAATTTCTGAGCAAGTCTCCAAACTTTCTCTATTCCACAATTTCAACAAAAATAGCCTAAAATCGTAGTTTTAAAACGTCAAATTCAGAAAATTTCCAGAAGAAGGCAGAGCCACCGACATCCCAAGTTAGAGTGACTTCAAAAATAGACTTCAATTATGAAAAAATCTCTGGAGATAACTCTAACGAATCCTTTCCCAACTCTACACACACTTGCTTTAATTGACAACCATTTCAAAAATTTCTCCGGTGGAGGGCCCAGACCCTCCTCTTCAATCTAAAGGTTGACTTATAATTAATTTAAATGTTTTAATTAAAGCTTCAAAACTCTAAAGCAAATGCTTACTTTGCTCCCTATCAATCAGTCTACGATTACTTTTTCTTACTTCATCTTGAGAAAACACACAGTCTGAAACAAATTAGAAACAAAATATGAATTGGCTTAAATAACAGACACAAAAGAAAATACCAAGATTTTTACTAAAGGAATAAAATTCAACTATCAGAGCACTTGCAAAAATTCTAAAATGTAAATTCATCATCCTCAAGAGCCAATTAGTATTTACATTAATTAAAAATTCATTTTACTTTTTACATGATCCAATATTTATTTTTAACACTTTAAAGAATGTGTGTCATAACACTGAACTCAAACTAAAATAAATATCTGCGAACAGCAAGACTGGGCGATCCACAATATATCGCTCTCCAAATATTGATATATAGATATATTCACGGAAGAATTCAAAAATTTCTGGGGGAGGGGGGTGCAAAAGTTAATAGTACAGTGCAGATTATATCAAAAAGCAACAAAAAAACACTCCCAAATTAAAAAAAAAAAAAATACAATTGTTTCCCTATTTCAAAACTTTCTTGGGGAGGTGGGGGATGCAAATGGTATAGTTCAATACATGACAAAAATGTTTAGCTATGAAAAAGTTTTAAAGATTATAAGGTGTTCTGTAATTTGTTTAAACCTTTTAATTTCAGCAGTCTCAATAATTTGAATGTTTAGAACTATGTTTCGTATTGATATCTTAAATAGTTTATTTTTAGTCATTTAATGCCTCTTGCATAAGGACTTTTTACTTCTTACTTGAGTAATATTAAAATAAAATACTAAGAATATATCTTAAAAGAATGCAGTTATAAATTTTGGAAACTATCATAATACACCCATTAAGCACACAGAACTATGAAATATACATTCACTAATTTATGTGTCACTAGCTGCATTACCCGGCATTGCACAGTCTACCTCAAAAATAATGTTGCATCAAGTGACACATGTTTAACAATCAGGCTTTAGAAAAAGAAAATAGGAAAACATTTTCTGTCAATGGGTACAAAAAGCAATTTCAGACATCATTTGACTTTTTTTTTAAATCCAAAAATTCAGTCACTGTCATTAATAGGTGTAATATTCTGTTTCACGAATCTTCTGGCGAAACCAGCCTAGGTGGTCACCCCCGATTGGGACAAAAAAACTTATGTGAATTCCTGAGCATGTAAGGACCGCTGTACTATATTTAGAAAAAATCTGACATAAACTGGATTTGTTTAAGGACTCCCCCCCCTCTCCCTCATAGGTAGGCGAAAAACCCTATGACAATTTCTGACCATCAAAGAAACTCTGTGCCAAATTTTGCAAATATCTGACGAAAATTGGATTTGTATAAGGAAATCCCCTGTGGGAGGGAGAGTTGCCCTCATTGCGAATGAAAACTACCCTATGTGAATTCTGGAGCATCAAAGGACCTCTTAGCCAAATTTAGCAAAAATCTGGCGTAAACTGCATTTATATTAATGAAATCGTCATTTGGTTGATTACAATATATAATAGACATACAACTATTATTTTTCTAACAGGTCATTTTACAGTACTTGGGTAATGGCGCATTCTGCCGCCCCACCACTGGTACGCAGCCAAGAGTCCTGGTTTGTTGATTTCTTACAGTGGTCCTCGTCCTCTTCAATCCGCCACGGCTCAATTCCTTAGTAGATATTTAAAGTGCTTTAAGTTTTTAAACAAGCAGAAAATTTTCTCTCCTTGTTCTTGTTCCTTTTCTGCAAGTTAAGCTCATCTTCTTGCTTTTATTGGCGCATCATGGAAGCAGCTAAGTGATGAGCAGAATCTCATTTACAAGGATGTAGACCTGGCTTTCCAGGTGCAGGTTTTCCTACACCAAGGGGAAGGGGATAGGTAACAACAACACAGTACTTAGGTGATTGAATAAAACACTGAACCACAATTAATTTATTTTTCAGACTAAGTCATTTATATATGTACTAGAGGCCCATCCCGACCTAGTTCAGGTTAAGAAAACTATCTACCTTAAATAAATATTACAAAGGTATTTTTTAAGTTGAAAACTAATAGTAAGCAACATTTTTTCTCTTGTTCTTAAGAGATTTGAAACAAATTGATTTACATTTCCTAATCATGAAATACCAACAGATAATTCCCACTGAACAATACAATCTTCCCGTATCTAACGCTGCACTACGTATCGTATATAGTTGTACCTTTGATGATGGCATAAGAAATTTTTATTGGTATTGTAATCTATTAAATTGGAAAAGGAAATATGCAGGGACCATGGGGATGCAAGGATTATAGGCCAACTGATCTGTTGCTGGTGGTGTAAAAACAATATTTGAAATCATATTGTTCCGTAGTGAATTTAATTGTGGTTGCGCAATAAAATTATTGGGATACCACCTTTAATTTTAAAAGCATGAAGAGAAGTCCTGAGGAGTACCCTATTAAAGAAATTCTCCCAACTGCCCGTTTTTTCTTGTTAAACTAACAGAGTCATTTTGGAGGAGATTTTCAAAGTAGTTTAAATTTGGAATGGCCAGTTTATACCTCTAAGTAAAATCCCAGCAGTTCAGTAAAACACTATCGCAAAAGTCTGTTGACTGATTTTTGAATAGTGTTGTTCAATTTAATAATTTTTTCCAGTTCCACCGGGTATGCCGATCAACATTAATTTACGTTCCAGGTTTTCTGGTTTAATAGATATTTTTTCATTGATTCTCTGGTGGCAAACATAAGTCCCCTATGGAGTGTCCACTTCATTCACAAACTTTGCCTTTATGATATTGATTGACATTGAATGACAATCACAGTATTTCTGCTGACACTCTCCTTGCAATATGTTGTTACAGAGATCTTTTTTGAATGTTTGTCACAAAGCAACTGTGTCTAAAAGTTGACATAAAACAGAATAGTTGTAAATAATTCTTCGACTTTAGGAGCGGAGTCGGAAAGTTACATGTATCAACTAAGGATAGTTTCCAAGGTTTGTCATCCTCTATAAGTCATGCAGCTTGATAGGTTGACAGGATCTTTAACTCTTGTATTCCTTTTTCTGGGAAAACTTGCTTTTTTTCTTATGCCTCTGACTTTTTTTGGCAATTTCTTTCTGATAGGATATTTGTGAACTTAATAAGTTTATTATAGTGTTTTTAAATGAGTAGATATGGTGGTCATAAAGAATAGTTCAACAAATAAGTTTTAGTTATTTTTTTCTCTTCTTGATCAAATTCTTTGCTAATGTTTTTTTTATTTGTTGTTTTAACTCTTAACTTTAAAAGTACAGTAATTGTGTGCAATTACTCTTTCAGTTAGAATTGTCTAAACTAAATGTACTTAATTGAATTCATTGGCAGATGTTTCTCATTTCGATTTTAGTATGAATCAAAAACCTTAAAAAAGACAGAAATGCATGCAAGATACAACTTTTAGAAACACGGATTATTTTATTGTCTATCTACACTACTTAAATTCAAAAACTATTTTACCCGAAGTGAATCTCAGTTCTATTACATTTATTTAAAATTTGATGCGTTAACATTATGTGACTCTAAATGGTTTTCAATGTCACAGGATAGCAGAATGCTATATACCTTATCTTCTGCAGTCTCAAATGCATGTGGAGCTTTTGGTGGTTCTCATACTGGCATCAATAAGCATTCAGTTTAAAGAGAACCATTACTCAATATGTCATTACGGATGTGGGGCAATCGGGGTTTGCTTTTACGTACGTAACAGCAAAACATTACAAAAAAGAAACTGGTGGTGAAGACAAACTTTTGGTTTGAAATAATAGTATGAATACATATATGCACAAAGTATAGCCTATGTCACTCAGTAAGAATACGATCCTTTCATATAGTGAAAGAATTTTTGAAATAGTTGAATTGGTTCTGGAGATTACTTCGAATATATAAATATACAAAAATCTGAACTCTCTCTTTATAATTATTAGTACAGATAAGGGTTGAATTTGTAAATTTTCCGGTAGTAAAACCCCAATAAAAATAGTTGAGTCCTGAGTTGTGACCAGAAAAAGTCCCGTAATGACTTTTCAGTGTTCTCAGCGTTAATACACCCTTACTTCATGCACACGTGCTCAGTGTCGACACTATCCAAAATCAAATCTCTTTTTACAAAATGGGCGTAAGTCAACACTGTTTGTAAATGGACTTACGTCTCTTTAACAAAAATCGATTCAATTGATATTCCCATTCCTCAACTCATATGAAAATCCAAGAATTGAATAAAAAGTGTCTATCCCAAATTAAAGGGATAACAGCCAGATGATAAGTAGAAAGTCCAGTAGAATATCTCATGTAGGTGTGCCCCCCCTCCAAGGGTGATGGTGACCCCCTCAAATGCTAGATGAGGTGCCAAGAGTAAAGACCTCCCCCCCCAGAAAAATGAGACAGAAACGCTGTAATATCATCCCTACCCGTAAAAATTTTAACGCAGCAGTCTGTGCCATGAACCACCCCCTCAAAGGGAGGTTCTTTGTTCTTCCCCCTCCATCTAATCCACCTGTGGGAACTGAACAACTCACATTGGGAGTTATTACTCTTGGTAGGTTCACTTTAAGTGTGAAAGTCATTCTGTTATACATGGTCTTTTTTTACCTCAAATACATAGTCAACTCTAAATAACTAAAAGTTCCAAAAGATTAGCTAAAACCTTCATAACTCGAGTAGTGAGAACATCCTACAGCCTTCTCAAGAGTTTGGTTCAATAGCCACCTTCATATGAGACTTTTGTACCTCCCATTTCCCTGCTCCAGCCCCCTCCCCCCCCAAAAAAAAAAGTTGGAAAATTCACCATTCACATGTGAAAAGAGGTTATATGTGTTGTATTGTACCCAAAAACGTGGTTTTTCCCAGCATCCATAGCGGCTATACCCAGCAGGCCCGTGTCCAGGATTTCACAAAGGGAGGGGTTTCAAAGATCTTTTAAAAATCATTTCTCGCAGTGGCATGAAAACACCTCTTGTACCAAATAATTCATTCCTGTTTTATGGTTATAATCAAGCAATGGAGTACTTTAGGGACCAGAGCCATTGATTTTAAAGCGCATTACTATTCCTAGGAAGAGATAACAAGTATAGTGTTATATACATGTAGGGACGTTTGTGACCCCTCCCCTATTTCCCCAAATTCCGGCTTTGCTAGTGGATAGAATGTTGTTTTACAGCTTCTTCAGAAACAAGCCTTTTTATCTGTTAACACCATTGCATATTGCAAAAGGTATTAAAAATTTCGCACAAATATATATATATATATATTTTTACATGCTGTATACCAAAAAATATTCCCATTGGATGTTTTGTATTGTCAGTCTATTCAGTGGTTCTTTTGCAACTGGTTTTCTAAAATATAATTTCAGTTGGTGAAGAGTGGGCACTCGTAAATTGCAGAAAAAAAATCAAAGAAAATGACTTAAAAAAAAGAGCACTGACATAAACATTAACACTATAACTAAGTTAAATATCATTTTCTTCATATTGCTTTTATCATTATTTTCCCCCAATGGGAGGGGTTTAACCTCTAAAACCCTCCCCTTGGACACGGCCCCGATACCCAGCAAGTAAACAAACTCTTTTTGCATAGTAGTACACTCTGGATAAAACCCCATATTTACTCCAGAAGGAAGCAGGAGAAAGAAAGATCCACATTTACCTGAGAAATAACCAGAATCTGATATTCGAGCTACAAGCAGGGGTGTGGAGTCGGAGTCGTTTGAAAACATGCCGACTCCAGGTTTTTTTTAATTCTTTAATTTTCACTATAACTCACCTAAGCTATAGTAAAAGTTATTCATACAAAGCTGTATATCACAGCATTTTGGGTAAAATTTGCTCCAGACGTTCATGTACCCGACCTTTTCCTGCAATATTGTGCAATATTTTCGTTGAAATTTTTAAGATGAAATTTAAGACTTAGGGGGATATTATTGGAGAAAATTTTCAGAATTAAAGTATTTCAATTTTTACAAACTCTGAGATTAAGTTGAGGTGGTACCCACCAGATGTGTGTCACCCGGGAGGGGGTAAGACCACCCCCTGTCAAGAAAAGTTTTTTGACTAAGCAAAAAAAAAAAATCCCGCATGTTACAGTTTTCAAAAATTGAAAGCACAGGATTTGATTCAACATCTCTTAGTTAAACATTAAAGGGGAGCAAATTAATCCCATTCATTTTTTTTTAATGGGATTTTTAAGTAATCTCACTTTAGAAATCGCAACTATTGGATAATTTGATTTTCAAATTGAATTTCTAACGTTGTATACATCTTAGGTTTACAATAAAATACAATGCAAAGTTTCATAAAAAGGAATTAATAATTCAACCTCTGTTTAGGAGTTTTTGCCCCTTGCCATGAAGAAGGGGGATTTGAAAAAAAAAGCCAGAGTCAGAGTTGGAGTCGGACGTTTCAAAGTCCAGGAGTTGGAGTCTGTAATTTTTTTTTCAACTCCGTAGCCCTGGTTACAAGGCTTCAAGTTACTGCAAGTTGATGATGTTAGGCTGCAGTGGCGGATCTAGAACAGGTTGGGGGGCTAACCTAGTTCAAAGTGGGAAGTAACTGTTTTAGAGTGTCTTTTTCTTCATTTTTGTGGGTACTCTCCAACTTGGGGGAGGGGAGGGGGGAACAATTGCTCTTAGAGGGACAGACACTCCTGTTTAAACAATATAAAATTATCCCTACAAGAGGTCTCTTATCCCTCTCTGGAAGACTTTAGGACTAAAAATAATGTTTTTTTTCACTTCAAATAAACTTATATAGGAAACTGAGGAATATAAATACTTTCGCGAACATGTGAAAGGTCTGAAAACACTATATACATCTCAATTGGATACAAAGCTACAAATTATCGCCATATAGACACAAAGCTAAGGCGGAATTGCAAGCAAACACCGAAAAGTTTAGTTATAGCATCCAGAAATTGCAGCTGTGCTCTAGCTTTGTGCTCATGAGTTTGGAGTAGCCAAAACCATGCTCAGGCAAAACCACATATAAAGCTGAGTAGATTATCTATGCCGCGCTGTAATGATAGCGTTGGTGTAAGTTCTACAATTCACAGGAAGTAATCCATATTTCAACATTTATTTTAAGGAACAATAAAAGGGTAAACGCTTTAAAAGAACATAAAAGGTAAAAACTTCCATAGCTAAGAAAACGTTTGAGCTTCTGACACATTTGTTCTCACCTTAACCTTTAGTCAAAAGTTACTCAATTCACTTCGCTTCTCTTTGGTTTGCTCATTTGAATGGCAATTTGTGCCGCCACAGTAACGTTAGGTGAAATGGGGTTGAATTACCTTCCTGAGTCTTTTTCGTAACCATAGTCAAATTCAAGCTATCTTTAAATATTAAGGGATCGAATGTTCCTTCTAAAAATTTGCAAATAAAAAACTTTAAAATGGCAATTTTAAACCATCTGTGATGACATTAAGGTGACGAAAGACACAATTTTAGTCGATATTTGGTGACCTTTAGGAAATGGGAAGGTTTGGAGGCACACTATAAAAATATTTCAACAACTATACTGTTCTGACTTTATGGGTGAGGGACAATAGCCCCCTTAGCCTTCGAACGAAGTTAAATATACGACTGTGTTCATTAGAAGCACAAGTAATTAGAAGCTAATAACTGCAGATTAAAAAACCTGAATAGTATGACGAAGCTATTTCCGCCAAACCTTCTATGTCATTGCAAATCACATTGTGTAATCTGCTGTAAGTTTTGACCAAATGGGAGAAGGGACTATAGCTCCCCCCCCTCCAACCCACCATTAATATAAAGGGGGCAC
Organism: Uloborus diversus; assembly: GCF_026930045.1. Taxonomy (NCBI): domain Eukaryota; kingdom Metazoa; phylum Arthropoda; class Arachnida; order Araneae; family Uloboridae; genus Uloborus; species Uloborus diversus. Next base: position 85,859,352 of record NC_072740.1, on the reverse strand, counting down.
GAAATGAGGGGGGTGTAAGGCGAGAGTTTTATTGCAATCATTCTTAATTTTTCGCTAGTGTGCGAAAATATTCCTCTCTGCATCAGTCTCCAAAACATTGGTTGCCCTTTTATCATTGAAGTAGATGCAAATTCTGAGAATCTATCTGTTTAGAATCTATCAAAATGCACTTCTCATTTATCTGGTTTCCTCTAAACTTCTTGGAATTTCATCCCTGCTTGGGTTTTCTGGGGAATTGGTTAATCTAGCTTGGGAACAAGACAGAGAACCGATGACGTCAAGAGAAAAAATACTTTTAGTGCATCCCTGTTGCCGCTGCAGCAAAGGAACCATTCTGCTGATGAGTCGATTAGCTTCATTGGTATTTTTTTAGGGTTGCTGAGAATTTTATTTTCGGTTTTATTCATTAGAACAGAGTATTTCGTCTCATACTAATGTGTAATTAAAAATTCCAAGCACAACACTTCCTAATACAAAGTGTTCTACCCGGAGAAGTTTCTCATGCTTTGAGAGAATTAAAACATATCTAAGGAAGAAAATGACCGAAAATAGGTGGGTAGGTTTGGCTTCAGTATCTGTCTATCGTGATGATGATTATATAACTCCTGACGAGGTCGTTAAAAAAAATGGCTATGTCTAACAGAAGATTGTACTCTTGTAATTTTGCTGTAATTTTCGAATTCTTATTTTGCATTAAATTTTGCTGCTTGTTTTAAATTCAAATGCATTCAAAATTACTTGTCATTAATAACAGTCAAATAAAATTTTCATCTCTAAAATCTATTTTGCTTATATCTTTAAGAAGATCTCCATATCAATTTGTCAAATTTCTCTAGCCCCCTTTCCCCCCGAAATGACTTCCTGGCTGTGCTACTGATTGAACCTCCTCCGAAATGAAATCCTGGCTATGCCACTGACCCTTAGCCCCCCTCCCCCTTCTTCCAATAATATGCCACAAAATATAGTAGTTTATTTAAATGTAAGGCATATTTCAATCCCTAAATGTAATGCAGTATTAAAAATAGTGTAAGTTCAGCCCACAAATGAGGGAGGGGGGAGGGCTATATAGTTTAAGTTTTGATTAAAGGGAGAAGAGGCTACAGTCCCTCAGCCCCCCCTCCTCCAATAATATATTATGAAATATATTGTATTTAAATCTGGGGGGGGGGGGAGCAAGAGCCGGCCACTGTTTGGTTGTATAAAAATAACCTATTGAGTGAACATTTTGATAGCAAGATTAAAAAATGCATTCCTAACTGTTTTGAAGGTTCTAATAGAGAAATTCCAATTCCATTACAACAAATTTCAAAAGGACTGTAAATTTTGTTCACTGCAACAGGAATTTCATTGCAGTGGAACTAGCATGTAATCAATTAAAACGGGAGGGAAAATAAATTTCGTTTTGAAACAGGTCTTTCACTGTATTAGTATTCATTGCAAAGAGATTTCACTGCATATGGGGAAAATTTATAAAAACCTTTTCACACAAAATTAATTTCTTACAACATAAATTATAATATCATGTATAAATTTTCTACTCATATCAGGAGTTATTTCTTGCAAATGCTTGGAAAACAACTTACAAATTTTTGTATATGCATCTTACATTTTGTGAACAAACAAGAAATAATTTTGAACAGCATGGTTCTGATGAAGATGATTTTTAATATATTCTAAATACTAAGGCAATTTAAAAGAAAAGTCATGGGAGATCAGAGGTTATAAAAACTGCAGTACAGTTTAAATTAAAACCCAAATTTTAAATTATAAGTATGCTAATAGCAAAACATTCAAAAAAGTAAATGTCTGATACATTTTCGAGTATAATCAGCGGCCGCACGAGTCCTTCTTTGATATTTAAATTACGTAACGTTTTCTGATCATACAACAAATCAATATGTTCAATTTCAGCGCAAGAGATTTTAGTAATTTATGTAATTTTTTAAAATCGGGCTTCTTGTCTTATCACAGCCACACCTAACGTTCTAGGGGAAAAACAGTCGCCAAGCAAAAGAAAAAAATACACGGGCCAGATGTCAGAAATATCAAACCTGAACGGAAAACAATCACAGATCGAACTTTGAACTTCTCAAATTTCATACAAAGGCATAAAAATATTCTCAAAATACAACATTGTTTATTTAAATATTTAATTAGAGGGTGCGGGGGGCCGAAGATTTGAAAGCATGAATACCGAATGAAAAGCATCGCCAATCGTGCAGTTGTTTCAATTTTTATTTTTATCGAATCGGGAAGCATTAAGTTCAGAAAAATATTTAACGTACCTGTTAAATAAAACAATAGTAGAACCGCTGAGATCACCGATGTGCTGTTATATTTCCTCATGTCACTTGAGCAGAAGTTTACGACAGCAGAGGGGAGGTCTGCCGCCTGGAAGTGCTAAAAGAAAGTTTCTTCTAAATACACGGTTGAAGTTAAACATGAAGAAAACCAGTGAATGTTGATTGGTTCCTTCAGACATTTACCAAGCCCACATTTTCAAGCGCGTCAGTTTTGAACTATCCCTTACTATATAAAATAAATTTATGAAAAATTCAAACGAACTTAGAACAAGTTTTCCCAATAAAAGTTCCAAAATCAATCTAATGTCCTTTGGCTCATCATGAGAGCAATTATTCCTACATTCATGGAGTAAGAGGCATCAGCCGCTAAAGAAATAAAGGATTAATAAGCATTTCAATTGAAGCAAATTATTCATTTAAATTGCCATCCAATGAAATAGATAAGAAGAAAATAAATATTATTGAACTAATTGAACTTACAGTATGTCCACAAATGATGTCTCGCTTTGAGGAGTGGGGGGAGGGGTTCAAAAAATTGTCACAGTTCGTGAGAAGACAGAGGGAGGGGTAACAAAAAATGTGACATCAAGCTTTTTTTTTTTCGTAGAATAAGTTTATGAAAATAAGCTTGACATGTAACAAAGGGTCGAAAAGGTGTAGTGAAGTGTGATCCTGTGACAAAGGGAGGAAGGGGGTGAAAAGTAAAAAGAAAAAGAGTATGACATCATATTATGGACAGCTATCAACTAATATAACTATAGGGGTGCCCATACCCCAAATAGCAAGGGCGCACCCCTGTAAATTCTACAACCCTCCCCCAAGAGTGAGCCTCCCCTCCCCCCCCCCAAAAAAAAGGAAAATTCTCCTCCTAAAAATTTCAATGTCGTAGTTTGTGCCATGTCGCACCCTAGCTGGTAGGCTCGGATCTATAAATTTGGGCCCCCCACAAACAAAATCTGTAAGGCCCCTCTCCAGAGGCCAGCAGTGTGTGTTTGCAACGTTAATAAATCATAGTGGTAGTTTAAAAAAAAATCAATCGTTGCGCCCAGGGCCCCTTAATAAGGATGTGGTTTTTGACTACTATTCAGCAAGAAGTGCAAGACAACGCGTTACGTGTTCAGTCCAATTTTTCCCGGTGTGATTCTGTTTTACGATAGAAAAGGTTCATATTTGGGTATCAAACTTTAGAGTCAAAGGCCGGGGTGTCCACCCCCCTAGGAGCCAGGGTGCATACCCGCACCCTCTAAATATCGCGAAGACGCTCCAAAACAAGACCCCCCTAAAAAAGTAAAAAATACCCCTCAAAACCCCCTCCCCTAAAAATTTCAATGGCTCAGTCTGCGCTATGATCCCTCCCCCCCCCCCTAAGTGGGCATCCCTGGCCACAGGTAATGTACTTAAAAAGAAGAAAAAAAAGGAGGGGAAATCTATAGGCTTATTTCATTGCATTATTTTTCGGATATTCACATTGAACACAACTCACTTCAGTTAAGGATTTTTTAATTCATTCCTTAGGCGAAGGGATAATTATTAAGATTACGACGTTTTCAATGCATATAATAACAGTTTTTCCAATTTTTTATTTCTAAAACATACGCCCGTTTTTAAGGACACTCTCATTTTCAAGATGATAGAGTGTCAGGATAAATTTTTGAAAAATTCTGTATTGTACACAGATTTTTGGGGGTATCTAGAATTTTTTCGATAACATTTTCCTGTTTGGTTTTATTGATTCCGTAAAACCGCGCAATCACAAAAGCTTTGTCAAAAATTGAAAGGTCTGGAAGAGAATCGTAACCTCCTTCAAAATAGAATATTATCGTGTATATGTAGTGTCAGTCTCACATTTGGGTGATATAGGGGAATGTGGGGCTAAGTGAAGTAACGGGGCAAAGAGAAGTTGTGAAATATTTGCTCTGTTTTTAGCGCTACCTATCTGGCAATATTTTAACAATTTAGTAGCATATGTCGTCTATTAGGAAAAAGTTACCTCTGAAAATCAAAGCGTACGATAGTTCGTTTCAAAAAATAACATCCATATTGTAATATTTTGCTGTAAGTCAAAAATTATTTTTGTTTTTATAAAACGATCAAGTTCTTGTTTTTAACATTTTAAATAATTAATGACGCCTGACGCCTACTGATATTCAGTGCAGTATTTATTAACTTTACTTTAAGCTTATTTTGTTGTAAATATTTTGTGGAACTACTCAATTGCATACTGAGCAAAGTGAAAATACTTCATTTTTTAACTTATTCTATCATTTATTAAACCACTTACGTATTCATTTATTAATTAATTAATATACATTCTTTCATTTAATAGTTCACGCATTTATTCATTTGTTCACCTATTCATTCGCTATTTTACTCACTCATTTGTTTTTCTCATATACTAGTTAATTAAGTTATTTATTCTCTTCTTGCTTCATTATTTATTCACCAAGTCATTCATTCTTTTATTTACTTCTTCATTTTATCAAAACATTTATAATAACCAAATAGAAAATATTTCATTAGAAAAATATGTCATTTTCTACTTTCCCCATGAAAAATAACCGGACGTTTTTTTAAAGCCAAAAATAAAAAATAATGTTTCAATGTAAATTTTAATTTGTTAATCATTTTATAAAAGGTCAGCTATCTTGACTATTTCACTTTGCCTCACGTTTCCCTAAATCACGCATTTTCAGAGTCGTTGACTGAGATAAAAACAAAATAATAAAAAATAAATCAATTATCTTCACAAATTATTAAAATTATCATCTTGAGTTTTCCCACAGTTTCAAATTGTGTTTAATAATCGAGAACATATATTTCGCTTTCAACAGTGTGTTTATCATATTCCTGTTTTTTTTTTTTTTTTTTTTTTTTTTTTTTTTTTTTGCCGCAAGTCTGAAAAAAGAGTTCTCAATAAAAGAATTCCCAGGATTTTTAGTTAATTGCAATTTTCTTCTTTCCAAACTTCCAAACTTAGTACCTATGCAGCTATACTTTATTCTTATAAATGTATAAAACTAAAGTCAGAATAACTGTTTGATTTATCTTTGAAACTTAAGTGGAGGGTTTCCAACCTTGGAAGAACAATTTGAGGAGCATCTGTGGTGATTTTGAGGAGAAATTTAAAATTTTGCGGAGCAGTTCAGTGTTTTGTACAAAAATCAATGAAAATAACTAAAACCTCTTATCTGAAATTGTTTTTGAGCTTTAATAATCGTTTAAAGCACTAGTCAGAAACAATTATTTTTACTTTAATGAAACAGATTTAAACAATATTTCAATCTTTGAGTATAAGCATCTTTAATTTCTCATACTTACATACTTGTTATGATAAAATAGCAAAATATGAGCTTGAAAACGTTCGGGCGGGAAAAGCGGAGCAAGATAACTTCCACGGAGTTTCTCCATTTTTTCGGAGCAACTCCGCAAAATGCGGAGCAGTTGGTAACCTTGCCTAAGTGGCACTTTCTACGCGGATTGCATGAGTAACATTTTAAATTTTATCTGAAATGTGCTTAATTTTTATGCCTCAAACGACAATGATTGAATGCAATGAATGGAAATGTCCTCAACTTTGAATTTTAGAATTTGGTATTCCTGCCAATGGACTGGTAAGTACATTTAGTAAAAATATCTAAGCGCTGTTTTACCTGCAATTAAAAAAAAAATAACGTCATTTATATTGTCATTCTACATTTTATTTTAAATAGTAGTTTGTTTATTTGTCTATGCTTATCGGATTTATTTACCCGAAAATTTAAGCACCATAGGGAATTCAAACGTAAGGTGCTTCTATTAGCAGCAAATCCGGGAAAATATATTCATAGTAAGTTTAGACTTTAACATTTTGGAGCTTTTAAATTGCATTGCACATTAAATGCACAATGATTTCACTGATAGTTACTCCCGCATTAAAGGGTACTCAAGATGGGATATTACGAAATAAAAAAGTTATTATAGGTATCAATGTGACATTATTTTCTATGAAGTTTAAATTGACATTCCGTTCTGACTCATCTAATTTATTCGTCGGTGTTAATTTGTACAATCCAAAAATTTTCCGCTGTTTTTTGGACTTTTAACAATATAAAAAGTATATGAATGTTAACATGCGACCTTTATTTATTTTTAGAAATTATTTCAGCAGTGCACATTTTTATGCACAGTGATTTTTAATACATCAACGAACAATGATGAATATTTAAGAAGGGAGTTGAGAGAGCACAAGCGGAGTTATTATAGCTATCAAGATGGCAATACAGTGAAACCTGTATAAGTTGACCACTTGCGGTGCACTACTTTGGTGGTCAACTAACAGAGGTTGATTTATATGATATAGGGCTAATTCCGTGCCTGAAAAAAAAATAGTCTACTTAGACAGGTAGTCAACTTCACAGGTTTTACTGTATTTTCAAAATCAAAGTTTAGCTCTTCGCTAAAGACCTTGCTAATACTAGAATTTTACTCATATGGGGTTGGTACTGTGTTCAGGAAAAAAAAAAAAAAAAAAAAAAAAAGAAGTGGAAAAGATGATAACGGTTGAAATTTTTTCGATACATGCACAAGTGCTGTAATACAAATTTCTTGATATTTCTTTGAATGATATTAAGTAGTTATTTTCTTTCTTTTAAAAGGAAAAAAAAAAGGAAAAAAAGAAAAACCGATATTATGTAAAAAAAAAATCCGTAAAATTTCCGGAAAAAAACTGTCAGCCAGGACGCCAGTTTTCTTCCGTTTATTTTACAGAAATCTTCCGTATTTTTATTATTTATTCAAGCTGATTTATTATTTTATGAAGATTAAAAAATGAAACTATACTTTCATAAATACATTTCAATATTTACTATACTACTACGAAATACATGTATACAAAGGTACATTTCCGAATATGCCTCAGTAACAGATGACAAAAAAACATAATAATAAAATATTGATTAGGATGCAAATATTGATTAGGAAATGGAAGTTGCAAACGATTTAAGACTTACTCGCTTTAAATAAATATAAGATCAAAAACTCGAGCACGAGAACCAAAATCCAAACACGCGGGCGAAATTTCGAAGATTCGAAGAAAAACAAAGTATTACCGGTTCCAGATTCAAAAAAAAACAGAGAAATCCTGTATTTTATTACGAACAGTTTTTTTCTGTAAAAAATACGGATAACTTCTTCAAAATTTACAGTTTTTTTTTAGTGTTCACTCATTATTTTATAAAGAAACGAATGTGTTTTGTGTTTCCTGAAAACGTTTAGAGTAGTTGAACTTTCGTACATATCTATATAACCCTAGCATTGAATGTAATGTGGAAAACTGCAAGAGAAGCATAGTACACAAGAGTTACAATGATAATAATTTCTCATGAACAATGACTTCGGTTGAAAGAAAGATACACGTGAAGAAAATATGTTACTTTAAAGGGTTTATGCCCATTGCATTTTGATGCGAAATAAATGAATTCCATTGTCATTAGCCTAAATTTTTAAATTCGTTGTAGTTAGGGCCCGATCAAGTCAAAGTGGTGCCCAGGTCCAGGTAAAATTTGGTGCCCCTCTTGCAAGATGATCGGTACATTTCCGAAGTTATAGTTCCAAAAAAGTGCAGAAACAACAAAATTTACCCTATGTTTGTGCCCCAAAAAGTGTGGTGCCCACGTCCATGGACCCGCTGGACCATGCATTAATCGGGCCCTGGTTGTAGTCACGTAAATTAAAGTTGGTTCACCTGTTTAATTAGTGGGTTTTTAAAGAACTGAAATAAGCTTAGATGTTTTTGTTTTTTGCTGAAGATGGGTAAAAACAAAAGCATCAATGCTTTGATGAAACTATTAGCTATAAAGAAAGTTAAAATATTCTGCATTTGTTCAACTTAGTCTAGACTTTTAAAGCTGTTATATTCACGTAATTTTAACTTATTTTCTTCCGATATAGTCATACAATTTATAAAGTTTTTCGCATTTTAATAAGTGAATCATTAAAAATCATTAAAGAGCAAAAACAATCGTTGCAATTCGAAAGTAATTTCCCTAGTGGTATTTCAAATAAAGATGAGTGAAAATATTTTTGCTTAGATCAGCGCGTCCCAACCTTTTTTTTTTTTTTTTTTTGGCTCAAGTACCACTTGGGTGCACAATTTGCTAAATTGTATCACTTTACAAAAATGTTTGTACTTCGTGAAATTTGTTATTGCGAGTGCTTAGTCATTTGAATTATACATTTTATAGGACGAGCATGTATTTATGTTCATCATATGATGAGACATATTACACAGAAACATGCCTAAAGGTCATGTCGGATTAGAAACTCAATGTAACACACATACACACACACACACACACACACACACACACACATATATATATATATATATATATATATATATATATATATATATATATATATATATATATATACTCTTAATTCAAAAGAACGAAAAAATAACTCTTAAAAAGAGTGAAATCTATTGCGAGTGCATTCATTCTTTCTGAGTGCTAGCTTTATCGAAAAAAGGCGCTTTACGAAAAAACCAAGACTAACAAAACTTTTCTTTATTGGCGTGAAATTCGGAAACACTCCTTTTGATGAGCGAAAAATACAAACATTCTTTAAAAGAAGGACTCAAAAACATTTTCATTGGTTCGATTCTGTCACATGATTTTGTTTAGGGAGAATCTTCTATACCTCCACGTTCGGTTTAACTAACGTTGGTCGCGAATACCAAGTGAATGTCGCTATCTAAAGGTCTTCATTTAATGCATTAAAACAATATTTGTTTCCCAATGAGGTTTCTGAAGGAAATGCACAAAAACTGCATGGTAAGTGCGAAGAATTTTCTTTTTTATTAAAACTTGTAACTGTTAATATTTCTTGAACTGCTCGTATATCGTTACAAATCACCCACGTGCAATGTTACGGCGAACTTTTTGTAACTTTTTCTTCCAAATTAATGAAACTTTCATCAACAATTTTGTTTCGGTCATCGAATCAGAAATATGACATTTGAAACAGTCGTTACCATCTTTGGTGTGTGTGTGTGTACTGTATATATATTTTAGGCAGGTGTTACAGACCCAACCATGCGCAAATCTATAGGTCGGATACCGAATCCGCTCCCTATGGTCGGAGCTCCAACCACTGCGTATATTTTAAATTAATCAAATATTGTTTTTGTGTATAATAAACTTTAAAGAGTATCATAAATTTTGTATAATACACTCATTCATATGTGTAACGGGCCATTCATTAATTAAGTAAGGGTCCTGAGGGGGAGGGGGTGGAAAATTTTATATTAGAAATTCGTGGTCAAGTGGTTTGGCAAATATTATATTTCATTTGCTTCAGGAAGGTAAAAGTATGCATTATAGGATGAGCTGTGTTTTACTTGTGTTTCGAAGAATGAAACGTATGAAATATAATAAAAGAATCGCACTGTGTTTTGCATGTCTTATTTTTAATTATTATCGCATCATATACAAAAATTATTTGTCGAAAAAACATTCGGTCTAGATTCCTTATAGTAAACATTTCTTTACTCAAAAATGTTTTAAAAATATTAAAAAAAATAATGATAGTTAATTTAAGAACAATCCCAGTGATGTAATATTTGTTATTTTATTATTGTGAAGAAAAAAAAGAATCTCATGTAAGATGGGGGGGGGGGGGAGTCTTACATACCCTTACATAGGGGGAAGGGAATGTCAAAAATTACCAAAATTGTCCTTAATTAATGAATGGCCCCGAAGAAACAAAATTGAATTCAAACGTATCTTGTCACAATTCATGAGTGACTTTTTTAATTAATTTGGACTAATGTAACTTTTAAAACATTATTAATGTTAAAAGGCATACCGAGAATATCAATATAGAGTTTCAAAACTTTAAATCTATTTATTTAAAACTGTGTGGGTTTTTTAATTTTATTTCAATCTTTAGATTCGGAAATGTACGTAATATTGCACGTGGGTGATTTGTAACGATATACGTGTAGTTCAAGAAATATTACCAGTTAAAGTTTTAATAAAAAAGAAAATTCTTCGTACTTACCATACAGTTTCTGTGCATCCTCTTCGGAAACACTAAAAACAGTTTTTTTTTTTTTTTTTCATTTTTTTAACTTAAAAACTAATTTTTTTTTCAAATGAAATAACGATTTAAAAAACAGTTTTAAATTCAAATACACAGCATAAGCACATGAAAACACGTTTAAAAAAATTTCACCAAATGAGAGTGAAATGATTTTACCTATTTTATTCTAAAAAAGAGTGAAATAGCGGCTTTCCAAAACGGAAAGCAGCCACTGATTTAGGATATTAATTTAGTCTTAAAAAAGAGTGAAAAACACTTATCAAAAGGGAGTGAAATTAGCTTATCCAAAAGGAGTGAAAGTAACCGCTCCGCAAAAGGAATGAAATTCACTCCTATAAGGAAAGTGCGTTTTCGATACTGGAAAGGAGTGAAAATTTATTCAGTCTGAGTTAAAATCGCTGGAATTTTTGAAGAGAGTATATATATATATATATATATATATATATATATATATATATATATATATATATATATATATATATATATATATATATATATATATATATATATATATATATATATATATATATATATATATATATATATATATATATATATATATATATATATATATATATATATTGTTTGGTTAAATTTTCATACTCACCTTCTATTTTGTCATATTTCGTTTACTAAAAAATGATTTTAACAAAAGCTCAAAGTTTTAAAAAGCAGTTTATTTTCTCATAATAAACTATTTTTATGAAACAAATTTAATGGGATTCTTTGGGCTGTCGAAGAACAGTTTTAGAAGATTGATTCAAAAGTTACATGCCCTAAAGTCTACGTGATCAGTGACGATACTTATTTTTTAACATCTGACATCTCAAGTTACTGATAACTAACGGTTAAATTCGAAGCACACCAAATAATAACGATATCGATAATTAATAATGGTGTGCGCTTAATATAAAATTTAAGTGCACATCAAAGAATAACTACATCAATTACCGGATTTTAGATCATCGACTGTAAATATCAACAACTGTTCTGTATAATGTTATTGTTTGGGAAAAAAAGACTTATGGAAAAAAAAATATTTCTATGACATTTTTTTATTTAATTTTTAATTTTTTTACTCCCGAAATCATTGATTATTTTTCGCGTACCCCCATCAAGCAACTCAGGTACCACCAATTTTACGCGTACCACAGGCTGGGACACGCTAGCTTAGATGGATACATTAACTGTAAAGTAAGTCAATACATTCAGCAATTTTTTTGTCCAACCAACGGAGAAAACCTGCATCGTATCGAACTCTAGCGCTTTCATAGCGCGATCATATGGCAGTGATTTGGGTTTAATTTAAAGCTAAACATAAGCCTGGGCTGTAGGTATCCCAGAGATCCATATAGATACTTCTTTCCCGGCCTGCTTTGCTATATATAAAGACACACAATTATCGTTTCTTTGAGTTACAACTAAAGTACCAACCATTGTTGTTGCCCCTCTGGCTTCCTGTCCTCATGACAGACCTTTTCCCCCTATTCAGAGGGAAAAAATGTAGGCACATAGCGCAGATTCTAATTTCCGTTTTTCATCGATAAAACGGAAAATTTTAGGTATATACAGGGTGTTTAAAAAACACTAATGTGTAGGGTAACAGCACCAGTAACAGACAAGGGTCCAGTAACAGAGTCGTAAATTTGGATTTAAATAGCAAGAATTTTAGGCGGGTAAAACTGATGTTGCTGTGGCCCGTGAATACATACAACCATCTAGTGTAATCAGAGTGAATTGTATGAGCCAGTAGGTATTTACAAGACAGTGGTGGAAGGTTGTGAACAACCACCACGAGGTCTGCCGGTGTTTCATGTTCATTTAAATTTAATAAGGTTTTAGATCTAAAAATAAAGAACTGTTACACATTTTGAAGAGAAAAGGGGAATTCTGTCCATTGCTCATCCTTTCCTCATCCTATCTGTTGCTGGGTATCATCATTTTTTACGTCTGTTTTTTTTTTTTTTTAGATGTCTGTTGCTGGTGGTCGGACCTTTTTTTCGAAAATGAGCAAATAAAAATAGAATTAATATATTCAGAGGATCCAGAAGCAGCCAAACGTTAGATGAGATGTAGTTGCATGAGAGAAAAATAGTTTTAAAAGTCTAAATACATTAAAAGGCTCAGAAAATTGAGCTAACCTGAGAGCGATGTCTTAAGCATGTCTGTTACTGGTTCCGTTACCCTATATTGATTTATTTCACATGTGTTTGAAGAAATGTTGTCTTTCGAAGAAAGAATAGCTATCGTTTCATGGAAATTGGGTGGTAAAAAGTATGAAGAGGTGCGTCAGCTAAACCGGTAAAAATATGAAAAACAGCCACCAACAAGAGCAATCAGCAGGCTACTTGGGAAAAAATTCGGACGAACAGGTTGTTGTTGTTTCCATGTCATAGACCACTATGAAGATGCTGGGTGCCACTGCATCTAAATGTTGAACTTCTTTATTAACATATGAGACAACATAAGAAAGACTTGTAGTGTAAAGAGAGGAAATAACACCCAGGACACCGTTGAGAATCGAGCCCACGACCTTCGGCAATCGAAGCAAAGCTTCTCCCTCAGAGCCAGGACCCAAACGAACAGGTAGCGGGGCAGTTGAAAAATATCCTGGACATGCGTCAACATCTTACGATACCGGGTCGCCTGAATTTATTCACAAGTAGCCTGATATCGGCCCTTAGTTGGTGGCTGTTTTTCCGTATTTTCGCTAGTACAGATGACGCATCTTTTCATATGTTTTTTCCCAGTTTCCAGGAAACGATGGATATTCTTTCTTCGCAGGAGAACATTTCTTCAGACACATTTTGTTGTTGTCTTGTGCCAGTTAGGCTGGAAATTTGGGATGCGTTGCTTCACTTTCCCAACTGTACCGAAATTTGGTGTGAAGTTCGATTGCCACAGTACACACATGCCATAAGAACCCGTTTATAGGGTACGCAACAATTTACAACACAACAACACATTTACACAAAGAAAGGACAAGGACAGGAGAGAGAGAAAGTACATCCATGTCCGAGCCGGGATTCAAACCCGAGACCTCCCTATCACAATCAAACTTCTCCTCTGACCACTAGACAAGGTGGCTGGCTTCAGACACATGTGAAAGAAATGAATACATTTGTGTTTTCAGGAAAATTGATCGTAATTTTTGGACCACCCTGTATTTAACCATCCAACCAGAACATCTCCTTGACTGAGTTCACTGCACAGGTGCACTCTGAACTAAAATTTTTGGGAGGGCGGGACTTCTGAGTTTGCCGAATAAAACTCCAAATTTTGCCGAATGATAAAATACGGGATGCACACATACGTTTCTTCTAATGAAAAGGAACATTCAGGAATTTAAAATCCGCAATATCGCAATTATACCTTTAAATGTGCTGAATCGTCAAACGAAACTTGCCGAATAAGGAAAATTTTTGGGAAGTCACAGTGATCTCCCGTGACCTCCCTATACACACATACGTTACTTATAATGAAAAGGAACATTCAGGAATTTAAAAATTACAATATCGCAATTATGTTTTCAAATGTGCCGAATCGTCAAACGAAACTTGCTGAATAAAGACATTTTTGGGAGGTCACCGCGACCTCCCATGACCTCCCATCGGTGCGTCCTTGCCACTGCAATGTAGCACAATTTTATTTCATTGCCTCATGTAACAATGGTGTAAGTTTCGTCTCAAGACTACATTGTATGTCCTTTTTAAGACAATACTAGCGGTATATTTCTTTTTTCTTCAAAGCATTGATTGAGGATTATTCATCATTTCCTGTTGACCGCATTTAATGTTTTGACAACTATGCATCTTTACATCAATCCTATCTTTAGTTATCATAAGCTATGGACAAAAGCAAAAATGTATGTATTGAGAAAATATTTCGGGACAGTAGAATCTTCATTATCTATATTTTCATGTCAGAAGTATTGTTTTATGTATTCGAAGTTACCGATTTTTCCTTGAAAGTGTAATATAGTTTTGAAAATAAAAACGAATACTACAGCTTTATAATCTAGCAAAGAAGTTAGTTAGTATTTATTTTCAACTTATTGTTTATGTATCCTTCAAGTATTCGTTTCATAATAATGTTTTAAAAGTTGCGTTGTTATCGGATATTGTTACAGCGAAGTTTTGCTGCATATGCAAGTTCATTAAAGGTTCCTAAAAGAAGTTTGAAACACCGTTGAATTTTTTGAGTATTTTTATATAATAAAAAGTCTTTCCAATATTCAAAAATGATAATAATAATAATAATAATAATAATAATAATAATAATAATAATAATAATAATAATAATAGTAATAATAATAATAATAATAAAATAAATAAAATAAAATACAAAAAAATCAAAAAAGTGAAAGTTTATAAGTTTTGGACAATGAAATTAAATAATTTTCATATGCACTTTTACATTGTAACTTTTGTTTTTTCCAATGGGGCTGTGTTAGAAGCCATTTGGCCTTTACCAGACCTAGTGCGCTCCCCGACAAGACATCAGTCTTTCACGTGACACCATTAAAACGTTGATGCATGACACAAGTAGTTTTTGACGCCCAATTTTCACCTGCTGGAGGCATCTGGGCTCTCTTTGATACGAAGCTGCTCTAGGAATCTAATTTGCCAAGGGAATTCAAAGCCAAACGAATACCCAAGGGATCTTTTACATGCCGCATAATCATACGACATGGGCGCTGATGATTTTCTGCATCTCGAAGATCCACCGACTAGCCACCTCAGGTCAGAGCCTGGGTCCCAGGGGTATAGGGCCAGGGCCTTACCATCACGCCACCAGCCGGCTTACATTGTAAAAATACAGCAAAATAAGTGAGTATCTCTGTTAAATTACATAAGCACTCCTTCAAACACTACGATCTGCGAAGTGTCTTGATAACAGTTTTACCGAAAACTTGTTTTTCTTCCCTCACTTGATAAAAATACAGAGAAAAAAGCAAGAACCTTTGAAAATTATACAAGTACTAGTTTAAACACAGATCAAGTTTCGCGATTACAGTTTCACAGAAAAATACTCTCCTCCCTTATTGTAAATGATTGCTGTAAAAATACAGGAAAGAGTGCAGGTGTTTTTGCTAAGTTACAAGAGTACTCGTTCAAGCAATCTAGGTTAAGCTTGTTGATTAAGTGTCACAAAAAGGTACGTCAATTTCAGTGCATTTCCTTTGCATGCAAAATACTTTTAGCTACCCATGTGTAGGCTATGTCAGCTTAGTTGAGAATTTTGTAGTTTTAAGCTTTGCTGTGTCCGTCAAAGGCTGATGGTCGCTTAATACAGGGTGACAAGAAATAACTTAAACACACATAATACACCATAATTTTAATGCTTGTGAAAATATTACGACAAAATTTCAAAATAAATATGAATTCATTATTTCGTCTAATATGCAGGCGTCCCTCGCATAACACGGTTAATTCGTTCCGTGTAGTATCGAAACCGTGTTATACGAGACTTTTTTAAAAATAACTTTTAAACTTATTTTTTAACTAATTAATCATGTACATTGTAAAAATCATGTCAATATGTACCGTGTTATATCGAAACCATATTATTCGAAACTTAGAAGTAATGTAAATCAAATGATGTGTACCGTGTTATATCGAAACCAAGTTTCATAAAAACAAAGTAAAAACTTATTAGAAGTATCAAATGCTAACAGAATGTATTTAAAAAATGAAATTCCATCTGTTTTAAGGATGACAATCGTGTTATATCTAAAATATGAAGTATTAAAATGAAGTATAAATACTACCATAAAGTAAGTTTCGTACCGTGTAATATCGAAACAGTGTTATAATAATCGAAAATTTGGTACCGTGTAATATCGAAACCGTGTTGGACAAGTACCGTGTTATACGAGGGGCGCCTGTACTTACATATCTTCAAAGTGGCTACGTTTAGGATTAATAGGAGCTTTAAACGTGTCACAAAATTGCTCTGGGCTGCAATTCTACTTACTGATATTTTATCCCATCCCTTACATAAGGATTTCCTTAGGGATGCCAAAATTTTAAGAAGTTTAGCACATACCCTTGTCTCCACGATGGATCAAACATAATAATCCATTCGACTCAAATCTGGGGATTACGGTGGCCATTCTTGAGCTTCAATGAAGTAAGGAAAATGTGTCTTGCACCGGTCTTAGAGTGCCTTTAGCTCTGTGTGCAAGTGTGGAATTCTGCTGAAAGGCCCATCTTTTGTTTCCAAAGAACTTCTGCGACCAAGGTAAGACAACATCTTCCAAAATGCGTTTGCGATATGTTTCTTGACTAATTTTATCCCCTGATCAACAAAAACAAATGATATTTTCCCACAAGCACATATCCCACGACAAACCATTAGATTATGGTTGTTGACGCAGTTCAACAGTGCAAGAAGGTCCAAGAGACAAGGTTGTGTGCTAAACTTCTTAAAATTTTGGCATCCCTAAAGAAATCCTTATGCAAGGGATCGGATAAAATATTAGTAAGGGAGTTGCGGCCCAGAGCCGAAAATTTTGTGACACGTCTAAAGCTCTGTAATAATCCTAAAGGTAGCCACAATGAAAATTTAAATATATTTGACGAAATAATGGGTTCAAGCTTGGTCGTAATATTTTCATCACATTTAAGTTATGGTGTATTATGCGTGTTTAAGTTATTTCTTGTCACCCTGTAAGATGCAATTCCAGCCTCTGACTGCCATTAAACGAACTTGTGCTACTTGCTTCTAATTTCCGCCGAGTTCCCATTAGAGGGGCGCTCCTTGTTCCAGTATGAAACCCTACGTGCTTGAATTCGGACAATTTACAGTATTGGTTAATTTGTTTTTGTTGCATAACAGAGCTTTTGGATTTCTTTCTTTCTGTAAATTTATGGGTTTTTTTTTGGGGGGGGGGGAATTTCCAAAGCAAAAAAAGAAAGTGAATAAGAAAATTCACTTATTTTCTTATTCATTCACTCGTTTACTTGTTCATTTATTTTTCTTCTTGTGTTAATTGATTAAATAATTTAATTTTCAGTTTGTTGCTTAGGTATCTTTTCATTTATTCATTAAACCTTTTATTTACTAATTCATTTGATCAAAAATTTTCTATAATTGAAAAGAATATATATCATTAAAAAAAAATATTTTATTTTTCACTTTGTCCAAGGAGAAAAAAAAGTGAAAATTTTCTACGTTTTTTTAAGCTCAAATTTACAGTCAAAACTAAAAAAAAAAAAATACTGTTTCAATGCAATTTTTATTATAAAATAGAATGTCCTTTCTTTATGTACTGTAATTTTCAAACTAATTTTCCAATTTGCTCATTTTTAAAAAGCTTAGACATTTTAACTATTCCACTTTGCCACACATTTGCCTACAAATATTTCAATTGCTACTTTATTTAAAAATCACACAAGATGATTGACGCATATTAAGTAAATTATTAACAAGAAATCATCACACACCTGCACTCCGCTCTATATTTACCGTATTTGGAAATATTTTATAAAATGATCAAAATACAGAAAAAAAAGTAAACAAATGTTTATCAATATACGGGCCATTCTTCAAAAAGCGTAATTTTCTGTCACACACCGCTTACAGTAAAAACGTTAAGGAATACATCTAACAGTGTATTTACATCTAACAGTGCGTTACATCTAACAGTGTTTTTTAATTCATCAAAAATATATCTGTTAAAACCTGCCAACAATTTTTTAACAATATTTTTTATTTTAATATATTTTTGGTTTGCAACATGTGAATTCTCACCTAAGTGGCAGGTCACACACCTGGTGTGACTGTTTATGTTGCTTAATAACGTGTTTAATTAAAAGTATATATTTATTTAATATTTCTCTCACAAGTGTCTCAAATACTGATTTTTTTAATATATTTAAATTTTCAATATTGTGTTACAGTTCTAGTAAGATAAGGAATTATGTCACACAATAAACTCTCACCTCCGTTACCCAAACACAAAATACCATTCTTCTTGAATTTCAGGGATGTAAATTAATGTAAAAAAATGCACATGTTTTCATTTGCTTAGCCTGTGCAGATTATAGCAACGAAGGAAGAATTTCCTTCACTGAAAAATGTATGCATTAGGTCTATATTAATAGAAAATTCCTCACCTCCGTGACAGACCTTATCAATGTCATTATTTCTGAGGTGAGAATAAATGATGGAGGGGAAGTACATCAATTTTAGACAGTCTACCAAAATTATACATTACCAGTATATTCTCAAATTTACTAATTTGAAAATATACTCATACTATACTATTTTCAACACAAATTTGAATTAAAAGGATAACTAAAATTTAAGCCGTACTTTTATGAAGAGAGCTTCACATTAGATTAAATTGGCCTCTATTTTCACCCATTAAAAATCCTTTTTCTTTGCTTTTTATTTCTGTGAACAAGGTATTTGGTAATTTTTTTGTTTATGAGTATAATAATCAGAATTTAGCTCTGGGCCATTGTTTATGGTTACTTCTAGTAGATAACACTTTCATGTAAGAATGAAAAAAAGAAAAAAGATTTTGAAATTGAAAAATATTTTCATTCAGAAGTAACACATACCGGAGAATGATCCATACCTAAGTCAGAAATCTCAGAAAAAATATTTTAACACGTTCTCAACTTTAAAACGAATTACAGTTTAAGTGTAAAGTGTCAAGACTAGAAACTCTAATTTTGCCAATATCTATGCACAGAGGAGAATTGATATTCTTTGCCGTGTGAAATCATGTTATAGTAATCCTTTGATAAGGAAAATTTAAAATTTCACATTTTCACCTACGAAGATGTTACTAATACTTTGTGTTACAGTGCTTTTTAAAATGCTTTACCTTTGGGGACAACAGGGCGTTGTCGAGACCCGACTATAATTTTTGAGTACAATCATGGGCACGAACTTTTTTCATGTCCTTCCACACTCAACGCTCGTATACTATATATTGAAGTAACAAAATATTTCGATACTTACATATTCCCGTAACGAAGCCAAATTTTGCGATTTATATGTTAAATTATTTGCATTATAAAAAGTAGCAATAAAAAAGTAGATACGATGTATATATGGTTAAAAAGACTACATTATGCGTCATCAAATCGGTTGCAAAACGACGTAAATATCTATAAAAAAAAAAAAAACCGAATTATGTAACTTATAGATCAATTAATAGTATGAATTAGAGCTGATTTCGTAAATTTTTCGCTACCGTAATGCCACTGAAAAATAATTAAATGCTGAGTCGTAGCTCATTCACTCCGGTGTAAATATAGTGTAAAGCTTGAAGTGAATTTGGGATTTGAAAAAGAAATTAAAAATGTTCGATTTTTTTTCAGGTTTCATGTCTACATTTTGCATTAGAAGAGCATAAAATTAGCCCCCCCTTTTTTTTTTAAATTTTAGCTATAGATTTGGCTCCCCATAAATTTTGATGCCCTGGGCCCGTGATCCATGCACCTATGCCTTAATTTGTCCCAGATCGTGGCTAATGTTATTGCCATAAGGCGCGTTAGAAAACTTTGAACTTCGAAAACAATGAAATTTCTGGTTGGTATATTTTGTTGATATAGTGAGACTATGATAAGTTGACCTCCGACTATAACAATTTTTACCTCTGTTTCGGAGGAAGGGGAATTAGCGCTGAGTTGAGTTGGGTTATTTTCATAGTAATTGTGCAAAAATATTCTAACTCAAGTACGCGCCAATATAACGAGTTTCTTTTTCACTAAACTCCCCAAAAATAGGTAAACATTGTCAAGGTCATAGCTCAACTAACTACACCCGCCTATACTTACATCAAAATCTTTCAATCACATGTAATTTGTAATATAAGATAACATTTTAAATTTTTGCACGGAAGTAGGGGAATGTTTGGCAAAGCGAAATGCGGGGCTAAGTGAAATGGCGAAATATTTACTCTGCTTTTAGCGCCACCTATCCGGCAAATGTTTTAACTATGTAGATACACATGTAGTCCGTTCCCGTTAAAATAAAGTTACCTCTGAAAATCAAAGAATTTGATAATAAAAGCATTTTTCAAAAATTTATACTCATATTGTAATATTTAGTTGTAAGTCAAAAATTATTTTTGTTATTATTAAATGATAAATTTATTTTATTCATGTTTTAAATATTAATTGAGATCTACTAATATTCGGGGCAGTATTTATTTGTTCAATATTAGGCTTATTTGTGTTTAAAATAATTTACACATTTGTACAAGTGCATGCAGGGCAAAGTGAAATAGCTCATTTTGTTTACTTGTTCATTACTTTATGAAATCACTTGTGTATTAATTTATTTATTATTTATTACATTTACACTCTTTCATTTAATAATTCCTTTATTTATTCATTCATGCATTCACTTATATTTTCTTATTCATTCAATATTTTATTCACACATTAGGTTTTTTCTCGTATATTAATTAATAAATTAATTTTTCTTCGTTTATTTTTTACTTTTCTTTTTATTTATTCATTCATTCTTTTATTTACTCATTCATTTGTTCAAAAACATCTTTAACAATCAAATAAAAAATATTTCGTTTCAAAAAAATTCAATTTTTCACTTTGCCCTATAAAAAAAAAAGTGAAAAACTTCCACCTTTTATTGGAGTTATAAGTTACTGTCAAAAATGAAAAATAATGTTTCAGTGCAAGTTTTGTTATAAAATATGTATAAGTTTCTTCTTTATGAACCGTAAATGTTAGAACAAAACTCCAATTTGTTCATATTGAAAAAAGTAAGTGATCTTAACCATTTCACTTTGCTCCACATTCCCCTACTTTCAGTTCAAAGGTTCAGTTCAGTTTTGAACTGAAGTAACTTTCGTATTTTAAAGAAAATACGAAAGTTAGTCTAGAGAAAGAACTGCGAAAAAAATTCAGCAAAATAACTCGCAGTTGTTTGTATCTCATTGTAAGATAATTGGATCAAAGTGAGGTTGAACTCAAGTACTTATGACTCTGAGATGGAAAACTAAACCAATAAAGGGGTGCAAAATTTTAATAGGTTTTTTTCCATTTCTTCTTCCTTTCTTTTCCATTTTTTTTCTTTTTTACTTAAAAAAAAAAAACATTTTCTTTCTTCTTTTTCCTTTTCTTTTTAAAAAATTTTTAATAAAAGAAAATCCATGATAATTTTTTTTATTGCTAGTTTTTCAATTCTGATAATATTCAAATAAGCATTCATCAAGTTAAAACAATCGATTAAAAATATGAGCAGATTGTCAACTTTAACTGAAATACATCAAACTTATCTGCGTGCAAGTATTTTGGGATTTATAACAAGAAATAATTTTACAAATGTATATGCCTATTTCAGTTAGAATTTAATTTAAATAATAATTAAGAAAAAGGGGAGAATTTCTTCATTACATTGGATTTGAAAATTACATTTTTACAAGGTAAGTTTAATCATTTCAGGATCCATATTGATCGAATCAGCTTTAAACTATGTTTACTTATTTTCACAAGATTGGCACCACTTAGAACTTGGAATAAAAATTTCCAAAAACCAGGAAATAAAAATATATAATCTACTGAAATGCATCCCCCTCCACCGAAAACAAATAACCATAACAACAGAAAATATTTTTCTTTTTCTTTGCCCCTGATGGATTTATCCAGGTCAACTTGTGTCGGAGAAGATTTATTGTGGGTAATTTTCTCTTGCCTGGAATGGTGAAAAATAACAACAAAATACAGCAGAAGAAAACAGAAGAACTGAAATTTTCAGCATCGTGTTCTGCCGCAGTATGCATATGAAACGAGCAGATATTTAAATTAATAATAATATAAAGGAAGGGGGAAGGTGAGGGAAAAGGCTTGCTCATATAAAACATAAAACATTATCATAACACAGTTTCTTGCTGATTGAGAAAGCATGCTATTAAATAAAAATTAAGCTACTAGTGCATTGAAGTTAATTAGCTTCAAAATAAATTGCCACTCATTAGCCGAATACTTCGTAATCAGATATCAAATATTAAACTTTTAATTACTAATTAGCAACAGACGTTATTCTGAACTTCAAAAGTGAAATTAATCTTTCAAGTAATGTTTAATAAAATAATCAATTAATTAACGTTTTGAAGCACAAAAATTGTAAATTACTGCAGACATGGGTTTCGGTGTTACAAGGAACGCCTTTTTCAATGCAAAGAAGAGTGAGCTTCTGGATGAAAAGTCGTCCGAGAAAAGCAACACGGTGAAACAGGAGACAGTATAAATAACAAAAAATAGAAATTTAGCAAAACAGAAAAGACAAAATGACACCTGTAGCAGAAATTTATTATATAATTCCATCAGGAAAAAATCATTAAGTAATAAATTTCCAAGAAAACCCATAAACAATGTAAATTGTCCAAAAATGAAATCCCTCTGAAGAAATAAGCAATAAATTTACCAACAGGGAAAATTACGTATGGAAGCAATGTAACAAGTGGAGAAATGCAGAAAAAAACAGAGTGAAGAATAAACAAATTGGATCAGAATCTTAGCAACCTGAAAACTAATGCTAGGGAAGAAAGGCAGAACAACCAAATTCTAAGTGTTGAAAGTTCTATTAAGAACAATATTTTGAGATTTTTTGCAAAGTTTTTTATAAATAGAATCAATTAAGGTGGGCGGATAGTCTCTATCAACAGCCATAGCTCTTAAATAGTTAAGTTCCGCGTTACGAAGCTCAGGTGAAGAAGAAATATTCATTGCACGATAAACTAATGTGTTGAAAGCTGAATATTTTTTATTAGGAGGGTGAGACGA
Organism: Uloborus diversus; assembly: GCF_026930045.1. NCBI lineage: Eukaryota > Metazoa > Arthropoda > Arachnida > Araneae > Uloboridae > Uloborus > Uloborus diversus. The sequence continues at coordinate 85,836,197 of NC_072740.1, read as the reverse complement.
TAATCAATGTGGGGGTAAGGAAATAGCAAAAGGTTTGCGATAAACCGTAGTTTCAAAACCGGACTCAGTTCGAGAAACGAGAATATCGAGAAATGGAAGGCAATTATTCTGTTCTTTTTCACAAGGAGGATTAATGGAATTTAAAATAGATTCAGCTTCATCAATGCTAAGTTGATCGTGGTTCATAAGAACAAAACAGTCATCAACATAGCGAACATAGAATTGAGACTGTAGTTTCTGAAACAACTTGAACTCAAAGTTATGCTTGTAAATATCACTAAAGATGGGGCTAAGTGGGTTTCCCGTAGTCAGACCATCTGACATAATATAAAATTTACCATTAAAAACAAAGGAACATTGCTTTAGACAAGTATGAGTAAGGATAACTAAATCCTCAATTTCCGTAGAGGTAAGATGAAATTCAGAAAGTCTATTCTGAAGACATAACAATGAACCCTCAACCGGAATGTTCGTAAACAATGAGTTCACATCAAAAAATGCCATAAAAGAATTATTTGGAAGGAAATTCTGAATTTTTTTGACAAAATCGATCGAGTTTTTTTTACACTGAATACATTATGATTCATAAGAGGAGAAAACACAGAGACTAAATATTTTGCAATTTTATAAGAAGCCGTACCAATATAAACAATCGTCCTGAAATGAATGCCAGCTTTATGTACGTTGGGTAAAGCATAAAATCTAGCACAATTAGCAATAGAAAGAATAACAGATCGTTTAACATTTAATGGAATAGACTGAACAGATTTGACAGTAGAAGAAATAATCTTTAACTCATTATCACTAGGATGTTTAGAAATCTCTAAGTACGGACCAGAATAAATCAAATCAATAGATGATTTGTAAAGAACAACAATTTGACCACCCTTGTCAGCTTTGGTAACAATTATATCTGAATTAGAAGTTAAATTTTTTACAGTGTGCTTATAATGTTGAATAGTTTAAATAAATGTGAATATTATACTTTGTCCTTGTATACATCCTTGTCAGCTTTGGTAACAATTATATCTGAATTAGAAGTTAAATTCTTTACAGTGCGCTTATAATGTTCAATAGTTTAAATAAATGTGAATATTATACATATATGAAGTTTATTCCTTTAAACTGAAACTAAAAATCTGCTCAATTTTTATTGAAGGGTAATTAGAAAATAAATAAATTAAAAAAAGTTTTTTTTATCACACAAAAAGTTGCTTACCTACAAAGAATCTTTTTATTTAAAGATTGTTTACGGAAAATTCTAATGGTACAATTTCGTAATGATTAGTTATTCATTATCTAAGCATCGATAACAACATTGAAAAAAATCCATTTTAATCACATACATCTGATTGCTTGATTACGAACAATACCTTGAAAACAGACTGCCTAATTTTAATTTGAAACTGACCTTTATCATATTTTTATTTTCAAAGAAAACTTATTTTAAATAAGATAATAAGATAGTTTCTTTTTTTTTTGTGAGAACGCCGTAACTTCTTTAATAATTCATCAAACTTTAAAAGAAAGACATCATTTCAAAGATTTTTTTTTCACCACTTTCGGCGAAAAATAAACAGACAATTCATGCATGAACAAACATATTGTGGCGGGTTTTCGAAAAGTTCGATTTATTGTTATTTACTTATTATTTTTTTTTTATTAAAAGTTGCTTTAGGATATCATCCTGAGATGGAGAATCATTAGCGGCCAGCTGGTTGGGGAGTCCTGCTAATATCGCGAACGTCACGAGTTTGATCCCTCCATGAGCCAGAAAATGTCGTTTTTGAATCAATTTTTGCCTTGGATGGATTTCGATCTAAATGTTCATAAAAACAATATCTAAACTCGTAGCAGGATTCCGAACCACACACTCTAAAAACAACAGTTTCAAAACTGACGAAAAATGGCTCAAATTTGAACATATCGCAGAATCGAAATGGCTCCGACTATGTGGTATTCAAATTTGAAACATTCAAATATTCAAATCAACATGTGAGGTATTTGCTTATTTTTGAATATGTAATAATTTCAAAATTGAGTATTAACTGAGTTATGGACTCATTTTTGAGTATTTGATAATTTAGCACGCTATTTAATAACACGGGTACTCATATTTGGAATAAAAGGTTTTAAGAAAATTTGAAAGAATGAATGTGCTCATTTTTGAAAACTTCATTTTTCTCAGTGCAGTTGTATTGTTATGTTGAAATTAGAAGAGAAAACATGTATTTCGCAATGATAAATCGCAGTATGACTTTCTAAAAATATTTCAACACAATAGAGGTAATTCAATTTACAGTTAACACTCGATAGCTCGAAGCCTTATAACTCGAATATTCCTTTGTCTCAAAGTTTTCATTAGGTCACTAAATAATTTAGTGTTTTCAATACAAACATGTCTCCATGTCTCGAATGAAATTTTTTTAATTCGAAGTTTTCATTTTATTGTCTTACACCCGCGGCTAAAAAGAATTTTCCTCTAATTAATTAGGGGAAAAATTGTTCCGTATTGGACGATACTTCCTTTCTATGAACAAAACATACAAAAGGAGCTGAAATAAAATGAAGTTAATCATATTTTGTTGTTTTTTTTTTTTCGTCATAACGACAAACTAAGACCCCATCAATGAAATTGAAACAATAGCATTGCATCCCTTCTACAAAGAAGATCGTTTTACATATGTTAATGCTGTTGATGAAGAACTGAACAATTTTCAATTCTACGGTCTGAAACTGTTTTAGATGTGATTTTTGCTATTAGTGGAGAGTTGAATAGTTTTAGAAAGTTTCCATCCTCGAAACATGAGAAAATGGTTTAGTATAGTTAGGAATACTTTATTCCGGAAAGTAATTCCTAGTACAAAAAAAAAAAAAAAAAGGTCAAAAACTGATTTACAGTTTATTTACAATCATCACTTTTAATGCAATCGTATTTTTATTTATTTACTAGCTTATTACCCGGCGTTGCCCGGGTGCTTTTCAATGCAACATATCTTTTTTATAATCAAATGAATGAATTCTATCTAAATGAGCGTAAAAAATTGCATTCGCACCACTCTCTAGTCTCAAATCTTCAAAAGATTTTCCATAGTACAGAAAATCAAGCATTTGCCGAAAAAGTAGCATCAACATAAAGCGAAAAAGTGTGAGGTACGTTGTCTAGGATTTCTAGTGTCCACTGGTACGTTGTCTGAGGTTGAATCAGAAGGGCGGTACATAAATTGTCTTAATGCAAAGACAAATGATTCTCTTTTGCACATCTTGTGAGACAACCTTTTACGTGATGCTTCGAAAGAAAAGCGTTGTGCCGCCTTTGTAGGTTTTGCTTTCCCCAAGACTTAAAAAAATGCAACAGTACTTTTCACGTACATTTTATTCGGAAATGAATCATTGAATGTTTCCTTAAAAAGAGTCGTGAGCTTACAAAAAAAAAAAAAAAAAAAAAAAAGGCAATCCCTATAATCAGGCAAAAATATATACAAAATAGTCTTCTTGGACACAGTTAAATTATTTTCAGATTAATTTAAAATCATCCACAATCTCCAAAAGCTAAACAGATAGTCCACCATACGGAAAATAAAGAATTCATTCAGTATTGTTAATAGACGATAACATTTCGTTTTACGGATTTTCCGGCGGTGTTTTTCGAATAAAGGTACCAAGTGATACGTTAATTTGTATGTTTTCAGGCAAGCACATTTCGCAGAAAAAGTTTGCTTACTATAAGAAACTTTACAAAATGTGTCTGCTTGCTCCTAACATGGAGATTTAGTGCCAAACCATAGAGTAAAATTGGATAAGTGTAACTTTCCTAAAAAGACGCACGTCAGCTACATTTTATTTTCTTATATTGACGATTGACGTCAAATTTCTATTTTCGTAGGTAAAAATGATAGTTAGAGAGTAGAATTAATGTCTTGTAACGATTTTAAATTTGTCAAGATTTAAGTTCTAGTTCAAATTTTTAAAACCTAATGATTGCCGTAAATGTTATACATGATATCTCACACTGATGCAGGTAGACAGAGTACGTATTTAAGTTTGCTGCTTTAGACAAATTATTCCTTAGAGAACATCAAAATTTTAATTTATTGAGACACAGTCGTCGTGAGTGGTGGGAATGGGTCCACTGACTACATTACAGTTGTTATTTTAAGTTATGTAAAACAATAAAAATGGAAGTAGGTGGACGTGAACTTATTGAACGAACTATTTAAAAACCGTCAATTAAACTGCGTTATAGAGAAAGAAGTAGGCGTGCGCATTTTGGTCACTATCCGCGTTAGATTTTTAAAAAAATTTTTTTTTAGGCCATGAAATTAGAAATAAACGTCTTAATTCTACCTACAACGGTATAATAGACAAATCTTTTGTTTATATTTTACAGAATCTTGTTGCATATTTTGTTCCCCTTATCCACAGCTTAAGAGCAAACGAAATGTATTTCACGTTTTGAAACGTAGTTTAAAAATTTTAAACTTAAATGATTCAAGTTTTTCTGATCCATAAATTTAACCCAAAACTTTCTCCTAAATATTGTTTTTAGTCCCCCTCCCAGTAGCAAGAATTACATTTTTGAGTGAAACCAACTGAGCAAGTAATATAAAGCTATCTATATCGAAAATAGTTACATCTCAAATGCATTTACAGCACTTAATCGACTGCTCTTATGACTTCTTGCTCGTGATAGAAAACGGAAATCTCACTGAAGATTGCAATCTCTTGAAGTTTAATAAAGGTCCATTGTGGTTACATGTGAGATACAAAGTGTTTCACCTTACCCCTATACTTTTAAAGAGAGTTTAAGCTATTTACAGTGATAATTTTCCATATATATCTCACAGCACTTCTTCAATGACGGTTGAAATGCTTAGTGGTAGCTATAAACTTCCAATAATTTTCGATTGTTTACAATAGCAGTTATCGCATTGAGCTGTGTAATTGGAAATGTAGTTTTGTTCAACTTATTTCACGATAGAGAAAAAACTTCATATTGTGGCGCAGTATTTCATCATGCCGTTTTGAATAATAATTTCTGTGTCAAAAGTTGCATCATATCCTCTAACAGATTTAAAATTATTGCTAGTCGGCGAAGATGCTTCATCAGGTGCATTATTACTCATGCGTTAAGGTAATATAAAATTTCAAATGAAAAAAATTGTTTACAAAAAAAAAAAACGTTGCAACTTTTTGCAGTTTGAAACAGTTTAAATTTAAATTAATATTTATTTGCATCTTTTCCAAACTTTAAACTCCAACCCTCCCAAACTGTATGAATTCCGCCAAATTATATTTCCGTGCAGTTTTGCGGAAAAAAAAGGTGCACAACCTTTAATTTTAGCATACAATGGGAATCCTAGTATGGTAGTTTATGTGCATTAAAGAAACGTCATGACCCCCCCCCCCCCCCCTTGAAAGACAAATTCCAGCTACGTTACCATGCACAAAAATCAATATTTTGCAATTTATTTGCTATATTAGTATTTTTTACCCCTGTTGTTTGATGATGTTAGCCTGGAGTAGTTTAACTAAGTTGAACCGAATTCGGTAAAGATCCGACGTAAATCATGGAACAGTTTAATGAACATATGCATGTTGGTTTTAAGGACCATACAACATTAAATTGTTAAAGCTTGTACACGGATAATGAATGAATTATTGATACCCAACTAATTTTAGTATTTTCTGGGCTGTTCATGTGGAAAATACCGATCTATAATTTCGTTTTACCATTCTGCTACGGAAATACCAAAGCAAGCAGAACCGTCGGAGACCGCAATGCATTCCTGCTTTGCAGAATGCTAATCAAAAAACGCTGAACAGCAGCATTTCGCTACCGTTCGGTTTTCTTACCAAACATGCTGGACGCTTGTAGCAAATCGGCATTAACGGGCAACGTTGAGAATACCTTTAGTGTTGATTGTATTTAAAATATCCCCTGGTGGTTATAAGTTGCTAATCATTTTCATTTGCTTCGAACCAAGGTTCACAAATTTAACGATTACAGTTTATCTTTGAAGAGACTTCATTTAGGGCATTTTTCACAGGCTTTTCATTCAGACCAAACTCATAACAATATGAAAATTCGTTATGTCGAAAACAGCCCTTTTATGATTAAAAATATAAACTTGAACCTCTTCGGATCTTTTTTTAAATTGCAAAAACCCACCTATATGAATTCCTGAGTAACAATTTACCTCTGTGCCAAATTTGGAAGAAATCCGGCGAAAAATGTGGATTTGTATAAGAAACATACACACATACCCACACACCCACAAACATACATCCATTTTTATATATATAGATTTATTTATTTTTGAATACACGCGCGTAAGCATAGCTAAGTTTCTGTATTTGATTTTACTATTTGTATTTGATATCACTATTTGTATTGGGTTTATTACTGATTTAAACACAAATAATTAGGGTTGTAATTATTCAGTTTCTCAAGGCTTTCAGCTTTTTTTTTTGGTGAGAATTAGAGAGTTTTTATTATGAATACCGAAGACTTTTTTTTTTCAGAGAAAAAAAAATGTTTGAAATATACATTCCGGTGACCCTTAGTTAGGTAATCTAAATAAAGATTCTCGAAGATTCCTAATTTTTCTTCTTAAGATTGCATTTTCTTTTTATTTCACGTTAAAAAACTTTTTTTTTAATATATTTTTTTTTTTGAAACTTTGTTTTTTTTTTTTTTTTTTTTTTTTTTTTTCAAAATTAAAACAGTATTAGTTGTTTGCGGTCAGCAGATCCGATAACTGGTCGGCCCAAAACATGACCGGCCCACCTGGCAACTGCCCATATACTGTATCCGCCATTAGTCACAGTATTGTAAGTCCGCATTTCGGATTTTTCCGGGGGGGGGGCAAAGTTTTTTTCAATGCAAGTTTTATTGGAAGCAACAATAACCACTCCCACTTATCCATAAGAGCATTAATTTTTCAAAGACGGGGAGGGGGGTAATTAGTCCCCTGACCTCTGACAGACCTGATTACGAGTGAAGTTACTTCACTCAATGGAAGCTGACTTGACATAGCCAGAACGTAGTTCTAAATAAAATTATACTTGAGAGAAAAACACTCATTCATTCCTGTCACAACTCAGAAGAAGCAGATGGAACAAGTTTCGTTTGGTGAAACTTTGCATATTAAACAACTCGAATAACCTAAATTTACTGATGATTTGAAACTCAAACTTTGAATAACTCAGTAATTCAAAAACATTTCTAGCTTCAAAACGTGGTCTGCAAGAAAACACTTTAATAAGCAAAAAATTCCATTGCAGATCTCTCTGGTATGTCGTAAGCGAAGCTGATGGTGTCTGGAATCTCGGGTCTTTTATGTGGTTCATCCCGCTAAGAAGCTTATCTTCCCGTTCCCTCTCCTGACCTTTGCCTTCTGTTGGATAGAATGACATATGTTTCCAACCTGTCACCCACGAAAATCGAAACTTTTTTTTTTCTTTACAAAGATAACAGTTTCCGGAGAAATGGTTATGTTTTTTTTTTTTTTTTTTTTTTGCCATGGATGCATTTGTTATGTAGGACTACATCGTAAACATGAGTTATGACAAAAAAGTGCATATAGCTAAAATACCTTTGAGAAAACTAGCTTTGGTGGTTCGATTAATATCATAAATTTGCTTTTATTGCAAAAGTTGTAGCGTTTGTTCAGGCTCCTCATAAGTGTAATATTAAAACAAACAAATGCCGAGTTTTTATGATACGTTAAGAATCATAAATGCAAATTTACTTAAATCGTATAAGGTTTTGTTTAGGCTAATAAAAAGGGCATAATTAAGGAGGACAGCAACTAATGCCTATATAGCTTTTGTGTCACGTTTTTGAGAATCTTAATATAAATGATTACACTTATACCTAACGTATTAGAATATGGTTTGGTTCGCAAAGAAGAGAAATATAAAGGAGGGAAAAAACAAATGTCTAGTTTTTATGATACATTAAATACCTTGATATGAAAAATTCGCATTTGCATTAACCCTATTAACCTTCAATTATGCTTGTAAAAAAGTTGTAATGAGAGAGAGAGTTTTGTTGTATGACTTGTGTCCTTTATGCACCTGTTCAAGAAAATACTTAAAATCTGTTTTAAAATGTATTCGGTGTCACCATACACAAAAATTCAAAATTTGGTAGTTTTATTAACCAGTAAATACAACCCAAATTCAAAACAATAGAATACTTCCCACTTTTTGGAAAAAAGTTTATTCTAACCAAATATAAGTGCAAATTAGGCATTTAAATGAACGTGCCACCTTTCTTAGACCTTAAAATCATTTCAAGTATACTCAATTTAAAATAATCTTAAGAAAGAATAATCCAAAAGTTTATAATGATGAAGATTTACATTGAGTCAAAAAATTAGAACATTCAAATTAAAGAGGGAAAAAACACTTTCAAAATAAACAATATCGATACCAGAATACGTCATTTTTTGCTGGATTCAGTGCTTTAATCCTTTCTCAAACGGATTCTACCACCTTTTTCCATTAATCGTTTCTGACACTGTTTCCATATCCTCTTCAATGCGGCAACGAGCTCAATTTTGTTCGCGGGCACCAGGTCTTGAACTGCTTTTTTTAGATTTGACGGTACCACAAGTTCTTGATTGTATTGATATTGGTAGAGTTGCTTGACCAGTTTAATACCGAAAATCCTCTTTGTGTTTAAAACCTCCCAGTTGATTTAGAGATGTGACACGGAGTAGAATCTTGCTGAAAGATAAAAATCACCAAATGTGTAACTGCTCTGCCTCAGATGAAGTATCATGCAGTATTATTGATGAACAGTGGAAGTTACGCATTGTTTCATTTTATGCGATATACATAACTTCCCAATTCCAGCAGCCATCATGCACCCACAAACCAAGAAGGATATGTCAAAGTGGAGAGAACATCTTACGCAAGATTTCTCATATGCTTTTCTTTTTAAACGTCAAACCTGAACAACTTTTTTTGCTCACAAATATATTTCAAAAAAAGTATTCATCACTGAACTAAGATAACTATACATTGTGTCCAACATTTATGGACATACGAAGCATTTTTCAACAATTATTTTGGACAAACTACTTTAATTTGGGTTCATCTCTTCCAGGTGTTACAATTTTTCTACTTTGTTTACTTCGGTTACTTTTTAGTTGGTCAGTCCTTCTATATTCCTTTAAAATCTTACATAACATAGATTATAAAAGGTTCATTTGAATTGAGTTGGATAGTTTTATTCTAACATTAAGAAATGATACAATATGTAACTTCGTTTTTCTCCAATTTGTCACGTTGACGACCCATTTTGAGCTTTTAAAAGCGCGTAAAATTATCCGAGCGCCAAGCTCCATACTTGTGACAAACTATCGGGTAACAGGTATGCAAATATTTTCGCTACTTTTTAAAATTCACATTAAATGAATAGTTTATTCTAATTTTTTGACCCATGTAAAAAATCTATCTATTTTTCCAATGTGTTAATGATCCATAAATTAATAAAATAATAATTGAAAAGTTGCTTAAATTGATTTACCCATTCATGAATAATGAGTTTTAGTCCTTTTTATTTGCATGCGTTCATTTTTCCCGACTCAGGGATAAGTTTTGTTCGAACAGTTCTGATATTCTATTATTTTGAATTTGGGTAGCACTGTACATTGAAGTATTTTCAACGACAATAACCATATTCACTTTTAAATTGGTTCGCGAAGAATTTTATATAAAAAATTGGATATGGTCCATGACGCATGACACCTTTTTATTTTATACACCTTTTCTAACGTAAGGTAAAGCAGAGGAATCAATAAATGTTTTTTTTTTAAAGTCTAATTTCACATAGAACTACGTTCACACTATGTCGATACAGCTCTCATTGAGAGAAGTATCTTCACTCGTATTACGTGAATTAATGCTTTAACGAACTTCAAGGGATCACAAATTGTGTTCGTTGTAATAGGATTCAAGCAATGTAATGGAAATTAAATCATGACTGAAAATTTATTTCGATAAAACGGATACTTCGCTGCATTGGTATACGCTGCAACGGGAGCTCATGTAATTAAATGGAATAATTCAGTCATGTAAATGGATTTTGAAAATATTACTTTTTAACTTCCCTTATACTTTCATTTCTGGAAAAAATCAGACTGCTATGGAGGGAGCAGGTTATATATGTACATTGATGAAGGGGAACTCAATTTCATTTTTAACGATTACAACGTATGTGCTCGGAGGCACTCTAGTTTGAATGCTGAGGCACACTGATTATTTTTGTTCCTGGAGCACTGTTTCACGTATTTGTAAAAACGTAGTGTAGTCGCTTGTTATTATATTATAAAAAATAACCGATAAGAAGTTGGTTAGAAAGCTATTTTGAGAAAATCTAACTAGATAAATTAACATTCTAATGCAGAAGCAGTTAGTTATAAAAGATAAAATATACGACCTGTTAATGCACAAGGTCGGACTACCCTAGACTTTCATTGCTACCTTAAACGGGCTGATCATTATTTGCTGGACAAAATCAGACTGCTGCTATGGAATAGAAGTTGCTTATATCTTAATTTTGATTTTAACGATTACAACGTGAATGTTCGGAGGCCGTAGTTTGAATGCATCAATTTTACTTACTATGTGGAGGAACAGGCTGACATTGTAGCCCCTGAAGAGCTTTGGATATAGCCTTGTTTCGCATATTTGTTAATTACGTTGCGTAGTCGCTAATTGTTACATCACAAGAATAGGAGCTAAGAGGTTGGTTAAAAAGCTATTTGAGAAAATCTAGCAAGATACATTAATTGCATTACTACTAAAATTTTTTGAAGTAATTCAAAACGAAGAACGGGCTGAAAATTGGTGAAAAAGTATATCTTCAGCAGAAAATTAATTGAATAAAAGGAGCAGTTTTTGAAAAAAATTGAAAACGACTAATTGAACGGGCTATATTTATTTAAACTTATTAAAAGCTCTCTCTCTCTCTCTCTCTCTCTCTCTCTCTCTCTCTATATATATATATATATATATATATATATATATATATATATATATATATATATATATATATATATATATATATATATATATATATATATATTTTTTTTTTTTTTTTTTTTTTGAAACATTGAACAGTTAACGTTCTCGGTTATGCAGAAACAATCTTCACAGAAAAATACTTTGCTGTTGCAAGCGCTTTCGACTTTATCATCTAGTCCCAAAAGACCGTTTTGGAATTATAAATATTATCCTTAAAAAGCATAAAAACGCCGTGAAGCCGATAGCCAACAAAAACACATTATTTCATCTTTTGATAACACACATGAAAAAACATGCATCTCGTGAAAGCCTCAAGTGAAAGGATTTTATTCTGTGTGTCTTTGAAGCAGAGAAAGAGATCAAGACACAACAAAGAATTTTTGTTTGAGAAGAAAAGACACCAGAACAGCATGGGGAACCTCGAGAATTTGTTAGCTTAGTTTCAAAAGGCTTTTGTGTGCGAAATTACTAAAAAATATACACTAAAATTGTGCAGAATGAAATGTATAAAAGAAGCATTTAAATCAGATAATGATTAATGCGAAATCATTGTAATTGACGAAATTAATCAGATATTTTCAATCTTAACGAAGTTTTCCGTCATGCACTGTAAAAAAAATCGGAATTTTACGGTGTAAAGTACTATCATCCATATGTTGCCAGTACTTTTTGCCGTAAAATCATTTTTTACTGTAAAGTTTTATAGTAGAAAAACAAGAAAGTCGTAGCTAGTTGTGCCGAATGAAAAAACTAGCAACGGGGTTCGATTAAGCGAACTCATCGTTAGCGGCACGGGGCGCTAGCCCCGTCATTGAAGGGGACTCGAGAGAGGAACATGAAAAAGGAACTATACGCTTCAGTCTGTACGTTAGGAGGTATACCAATTGGAGCTGGGATCGCTTTCTTTTTTTGGCAAAATTTACTGTAAAATTTTTCCTTACTGTAAACGCAAAGTTTACAGTAACATTTACCATAAAAATTTTCTTAACTTCTAGCAGTGTATTCTGGGATTAAATACACAATTAACATTTAAAACCTCAAAAAAAAAAAAAAAAAAAAAACATGATTTATTTACGTTGACGGAATAGTATTGACCAACATATTTGGAACGGTAAGAAATTTGATTGAAACATTTAAAAAAGTAATTACAAAAATTGGTAGACAGAACAGGAATGCTAAAAGATGCCACCTGAGAATTATTTTCCATCATTCCTACAGTTATTTTGAACAGTACTATTTACAACAATAGTGGATTAACCATTCGGCCATACTTAACTGAGGGAGATAAAAGTGAACGACTTCATTAGAGAAGTTTTTGTACGATCATTTGTTTGATGACCTTTGTTTGTACAAAAATGACAAGTTAAAAAGCTGCTGTCTGAAAATTTCAGAAATTTTCAGACATTTTTTCCGAATATTTAGATCAGTATCCTCTGTTGCTGATACATTCTTGGTGAAGTAAACTATTTATGTAGTTTACTTGAATTTGGTAAAGCATTAAACTAGTCTTACTTAAGTGCATGAAAACAATAATTCTTAAGCAATCTGAATTTTGCCTCTGAGAGCTCTTTTAATTGCAACATAACTTTTTTTTGTTATTTGTTCCAGGGAAGGAAATATGCTTCAAATAAAGATGTGGTTCACAGAACTAAGACCAAAGGTAAATCGGTTTACAAAAGAGACATTGAAAAGTTAAAAGAGATCGTTAATGAATGTATTGTTCTTGGAAAGTATCTTGATGAATGACTTTAAATTTTGCCTAAAAGTTTTAGTTTTATTTGTTAGGCCCGGGACTTATTGAGTGGTGTGTTATTTAACAATTAAAAATAGAATTCAGACACTGATACATTCCATGAGTTTTGAAGCAACCACCCCTAGAGCAATTTCGCATTGAAGAGAGTCCAGATGTCTCCCTCTGGTGGAAACTGAACGTCAAAATTATTTGTGCCACTGACATCTGCGTTTTAATGGTGGCACATGAAAGACTCTATGCCATAATTTGGGATCGCACTAGTTCTGTAAAAGATTTTTAAAACAACCAGTTTTCAATAATCGTTTGAAATTTAAAAATTTTGTTGCTTTTCGAAATAGTTTGCACTTTTTTTATTTTTATGAGCTCCATATGGAACAAGCAAACCATTATTATACATTAACGTCATTTCCTGATGGTGAACCATTTCACTCCATGAAAGACCTCCTTTACCCTATCCTGAGGTACAAAGAATCAAAAACTTTGAAATTAAGTTCCGTTCATTTAGAATAACTTAGAAAATAATGCTAAAATTGCATCAAAACGTTCAAAATGTATATTAATTTCAAGGTGCCTTTGAAAGCAATCTTGAAAAAGTTACGGTCTTAGTTTTACGCAGCTCTAAATGTTAATATAGCTCAAAAGTGATCCATTTTGTCCCAAATATTAATGTTTATTTCTTACTTCGAAAAAAAAAAAATTTTTTTTAAGTGCATTAAGTGAAAGTTTCATCAAAATACATAAAAAAAATAATTAAGAAATTTAAACAAGAGAGGGGGAACTGTAAAATAAATATCATTGTTCAAAAGAACGACCCTTCATTTTAAGGACTCGGACTTAAAAACCCTTTCGTTCATGAACGACACATCCCAAGTGAAAAGGTTTTCATCTCGCAAAAATCAAACTGTTTAACGTTTTTCATCTGCTTTTTCTTTTCTACCGAAAAAAGCAAAACGTTATTACTCTTTTTTTATTTTCAAAGCGCTTTTCCTTTTTAGGGTTATGAAGCATAATTCCGGATCTTGGAAACTTAATTTTAAAAAAAGAGAAAAATAAGAAAAGAGTAGAAAGAGAAAAAAGAAAGAAAGAAAAAGAAAAAAAAAACAGCAGATAGCAATTATGAAAAAAAATCACTTCACTTAATTTTTTTTTTTAAATAAAAGGGCATTCTCAAAAATTTGATTTTTCAAAGTATGACTCATATAGCAAACCAAACAACTTTTTCTAAGCACAAATCCGAGGAAAGTCCAGTATTTCAAACATGACAGATAAGTATAAGTTTTCCCTCATTACACGAATGATAAGAAGTGTTCTTCTCTCCTCCGCAAGTGAAAAAGAAATGCACTCTTGGAAGACAAATCTAGGTAAGACAAGTGAGTGGGTGGTCCGTGGACCTTCTCAATGTCAACCCACGGTGATAACCATAAGGAATGAGACAGCTGTATTTCTAAGCCAAAATAAAAGGAGAGAAATTATTTCTTGCTTGTCTGGTAGATGTGTAGTCGCTACATTTACTGGACAAGCTAGAAATATTTTTTTACGCTATATTTCTTGTTATAAATGAAGATAAAACACTTTTATAACTGCCTTGAGAATTTTTAGAAGCATGAAATAATTAGAATAGCAGTAATTTTAGTTTTTAATCTTTATGATGCTCAAAACAATTTCTTTTTTATGAAAAATTCGAGCATTTGTTCGCTCATTCTGATGGCACAAAAAAAAAAAAAAAAGAAAAAAAAAAAGAAAGAAAAAAAAGAAAAAGAAAGAAAGAAAACGCAACCAGAAGTTTTTTTTTTTTTTTTTAAGTTTAACTCCCTGCTCCCCTCAGAACCTTTGACCTTGAGCCATGTTGCCAATCCTGCTAGGGAAAGAAGCACAGAGAAGGATTTTTATAAACAAACCTCCCCCCCTACAGGAAAAAATTCCAGTTGCGCCAGTTGGATGGCAGATTAATATTTTTCTATACGTAGAAGAAGGAATGACACAAGCAAAAAAGGGACAAATCTGTTTAAAAATAAAATAAAATAAAATAATTCTCTGGATTTAATTTTAAAAGTTAGCCTTCGAGGTGCAACGTCCACCGTAACCGTGTTCCAAATTTCATAACTGTAAATGGCATAGATATAGATTCTTCTGGACATCGACCCCCTGTCATAACCCCCTTCTCCCCTGAAACCTTACGAAATGGAATGACTTTTCATTGCGATAGACTTTAAAACTCTTTTTTTCCAGCAATCCGAATTACAAATTTTCGAGACCCATTGCGTTGTTTTTCCCTTAATACTGCAGTGGTTTTCATTTTTAATGATATTTTGATGCATATAATTTTTAGTTAGAAAAATAAATGTCGACCGTTCTTACGATGATATCACGTTTCATTACATAGTTATTATTTGTCAACTTTTAAGATTTTCATCATGCTTTCGTTTGTATAATACTGCAATTTTCATTTTTCAAAAAATTATAGGCACATACACTCTAACGCGATTCCCTGTAAGATTCTAAAAATTTGCTGATATTTATAAGTTATATTTTGAATTTCTAGTTTCCTTAAATTTTGCAGAAATTTTTTTTTATTATTGTAAACAAATTTCACAACATTTAAAAATTCACTGATTTTTTTGTATCTATATCTCATTGGTGTTATAAATGCTAACAGATTCCATGCTTTAGTAGGGAAATGTGGGGCAAAATGAAATGGTGAAATATTTTCGCTGCTTTTAGCACCATGTACCTTGTTCTATTTTATTATGTTGTTACTCATGTAGTCTATTCCAGTCAAGAAAAAATGATCTCTGAAAATCAAAAAATATGAAAATTCATGTAATTTTTAAAAATTGATACTCATATTAAACCTAATATTTTATGGAAAGTCAAAAATTATTTTTATTATTGTTAAATGATAATAAAGTTCTTGTTACAAACATTTTAAATATTAATTGAGACCTTCTTATATTCGGAGCTGTATTTATTTGTTTAATATTTTACTTACTCATATTTTAAATGTTTTGTACAATTTGTCAAGTACATGCGGTGCAACGTGAATGGGGCAAAGTGAAATAGTCCAATTCATTCACTTACTCAGTTTTTCACTGTAAAAACGATTCAGAAACGTTCCTGAAAACAATAGGCAGCTGATGTGCCCAATTTCTGCCAGCAACATATCTTGAAAAAGCGAGGAATGTTTTCCGCTAAAATTCAGTAACTTTCCTGAATTTATCCTGAAAGTCTCCTGAAAAATTCAGAAATCATCCCGTTTAAAGCCAGTCGTGTCCCTGGAACTTTGGTAGGTATACTATAATACTTTAGCACCTTCCTGATTTGTCAAGAAAAGTTCAAAATCAGGACTGGAAATATGACCAAAGCTAAGGCAGAAGTGCAAGAAAGTATCAAGTATTTCACTCTCCTGCAATTCTTGCAGAGCTACGCAGTCCATGGACTTATTCGCTCCCATTGGGAGCTTAATCAGTCTGGACGGGCCGCAGCCGAACTGCAGCCGATACACTTTATAAATACGCTCAGTTAATCTTTAAACTGGGAGCTAAAAACATTTTTCACAACAGAAAGAAGTCCTCATTCGTGTAACTTGTAGCAATCCAGGAAACTTTTTGAGAAAGATACTTAATTTTTTCAGGAAGTGGATAAAAACCATTGAAATCCCGAAACGTTACGTGGAAATAATCAGTAATGTTTCGGAATTTTTTTATAGTGTTAATCAAATATCACTTACATATTCATTAACTAATTGTATTTCATTTACGTTTCATGATTTAATTATTCCGTTATATATATATATATATATATATATATATATATATATATATATATATATATATATATATATATATATATATATATATATATATATATATATATATATATATATATATATATATATATATATGAGGGGGGGTCCTTATTTTTTGTGACACTATAATAAAAAGTAATGTGTGCAAAATTTGAACTCGATCGGTCAATAATAACACGTGCCCCTAGGACGTTGAACTTTAACACTTTTGATAATTTTCCCACAAATCTTTGAGTTTTTACTTCAGACCCCGTACATCGTTTCTCCTATGTTTGCAAAATATTTTTACAGCGAGGTAACACTAAAATTAATCTTTTTAATTACTTCATATCGTCTAAAGATTTTACATTGAATAAGAATGAAATATTGCTTTAGAAACTTTACCTTAATCGTACGCTTTTCTAAATGTATCTCAATCGTGTGCATTTTTTTTCCGATAGTCTTGGAGTGTCTGTAAAATACTAAATTGCTTAATTGCTTTTGCGACTCATATTTGATAAATCGATTGTGAAATTCTTCGATTAATTGTGCTCCTCTTTCATTTGTATCATTCACAACTTTTAGCATTTTAACGAAATTTTTTCCCTTTAAATAGCTTCCTTCATTTTGCCATGAATCAGGATCAAATAGAAAAACATCTTTTGGTGTTTGTAACTTATCAAACAATTTTATTGACTTGTAATTGATTCTATAAAGAGGAAGATCTTTACTTAGAAAGTATTCCAAATCATCTACTGTTATTTGAAATTTTTTATAGTCATCAGACACGTCTTCCTATTCAGCAAGCATTTTTTTGAAGTAGTCTTTTCCTATCTTCAAAGTTAATTCCTTCATCCAATACGGACAAAGCTACTAGTTCATCCCCTAAGTACCATAAGTGAGTTATGAATTTTTCAATCACTGCTTCTGCTGTATGTTTGTCATCATTTTGTACGCTGCAGGTTTTTTAGACACTAGACTTTATATTAATTTAAAAGGCCTAGAATGGGTTGCTGCGAAAAACTATATCTTCATACAACATTTAACTGTAAAACATCATTTACGGGCAACCTCTTCATGTAGTGTCAATTAAAATTGCTTCCAAAATATATAGATTTTTCAAACAAGAAATTCCTTTTGCCACCCCTCTGAGTCAGGGATAAGCTCCAGGTTGCCGAAAACATATCCCTGTAGGAGGGAGAACTTCACCAAGAAATATTATTACACGTTATGAGAATTCTCTGTAATATTTCTTAATTCCGTTTTCTATGAACAATAATATGTCATCAAATTCTTCTTTTAGAATTTAAGTGGTATGTGTAATTTTTGAATTTTGAAGCGCTTAAATAATGGAATATCGAGTCTAGAACTAAGAAAGGCAAGAACTTCTTTAAAGACACTCTGCAGTACGATTTCAAGTGCATGATGATAGCAATACAAATGCAATATATCACCGTTCAGCTTTTGCTCTAAAAAATTACATGCACAATTTATACGGCCGGTATTCTAAGCCGCTGTATAAAACACTACAGCTTGAACAGTTAGCAATAAAGAGCAATCATCTAAGATATCATATACAACTGAAGAAATATCTCAGAAATTCTGAGTAGCTGTTCAACATTGGAACCTGAAGCTATCATGGTAAGCCTATCGACGTTTTTTTTTTCCAGTTACATCTGGATGTAGCTTTGTATCCTAGGGAATAACTAAAAAATCTAAATTTAAATTCATGAAATTTGATTTTACCTCTCGAAGATTTTCTCTTGCTCTCTTAAGGGATGTACGATTGATCATAAGGTTATTTGGATTTAAATTTACTGCATCTACATAGGCTGTTAATAAATGAGCAGTATCTTTGTCCCTAATATGGCATTTGTCCAGCATTGATGAAATGCGAGCAGATCTCAATAGTTGTCAAGCTTTTTTGCGTTGTGGTAAACCAGATATAGAAAAAAGGTTCAACAGGTTAGGATAGATACCCATTTTAGTTTCTAAATCTTGTGAATTGCAAGAGGAATTTGATGATAATAAATGACTATGTACTGAAATAGAAGACAGTTATTTTTAGACAGTATAGATTTTTAAATTATTCCGATCTGGAATTTTTTTAAATTTATATTTTAGATATTGAAAATAGAGTTTATTTTTATGGTAGGGTAATCGAGGATTTTTCAAAATTTAAATTATAAAAATGCATAAACATTTAAGTATATAACTAAAGGACAGCGAATTAAAATATAATTGTCATAACTTATATTTATAGCATGGAAACCTACTGACCCTATTTGCCACCCCTATTACGTAAACAGAAAATTCCCTAAATCAACACCCCCAAAGCCTGGAGGAGGCAATTTGTTGTTGTCAAAAATCATTCATTGATGACCTTTAGAATCCCTTGTATCCATCTTGGTGGAAAGAAATGTTCCCCTGTCGCTTGGTTTGAAACGAGCGCGAATAGCGGTATTCCTGTCCCAAGGCCATTGGTGTACATGTACCCTATGTAATATGTAAAATTTTACAGAATGAAAGTGAGAGAATGGTTGGTCTGGAAGTAGCAACATCTATTGAGGTTCAAATTACTTTAAATATGAAACCTAGGAATATTTTTACAAAAAAATGAGAAAATCCGCAATTTTTTCTTCAAAACTCAAAAAAGGAGGGCCCTAGGGGCACGTGTTAATATTCATGGATTGACTTAAAATTTTGCATGGATCATTTATTTGTATAATGGAACAAATTGAGGGGGCGTCGTGTAAAATACCTACAACTTCAAAAATAAGGATTCCTTTCCTTCTTCGGCTTCTCAAGTATCCAATTTATCCAGCACCCTGGGGGTTAGCGAATAAGCAGCCCGTGCCTTTTTTACACATTTATACCATTGTCCAGTTCAATCTGACTTTCTACTATTAACTCTTTTTCCAACAATAAATGATACTGAAACCTTCAAACTAGAACTCACTGTTTTTTTCTGAAACAAATGTTTTTACGTCTCACATCCGAGAAGTCATATAAAATATCTTCCTTACCCCTTTGTTTGAGGTCATAGCATTAGGAAAGACGTTATGACATTAACTCTCATTAAAACTCGCAGCACAGAGCATCGTCGTGGATGCCTGAACTAATTTAAAGATGATTATTCAGAGCAGGAAGACTTCAGCTTGTGAAGAGCACAGTACGTAAGATGAATCTAAAAGCAGAATAATACATATTTTCATGGCTGGAAATTCAAGTGATGCATTTTCTACTGCCTTGCGCTTTTTCAGTCATTACTAACAAGAAGATAATAAAGATGGTAGAATTTCAGGAAGACACTTTTTTCTCTCTTTTTGACACATCGATTTTATTTTCTCCTGCCCTGGTGGAGCAAAGAGTGAATTAAATCTTCAATGAATGTAATTGTACATAGGCTTTCCTTTACATATTTGTTTAGTTCTTATTAACTTGATTCGTGTCCAGATGCACTGCAGATTCACAATAGCTTTATTTTAGTTGGTCACGTCTTCAGGGCCACCCCGATGGGAGGTTACGGGAGGGGACAGGGGAGGACACCGTGACCTCCTCAAAATTTCCTCGTTCAACAAATTTTGTCTGACGATTCGGCAAACTTATCTTCATTCGGCAAAGTTTTAAGTTCTATTTGGCAAAATTAATAACTTCCACCCTCCCCAAAACTTATGTTCAGCGCGCCGCTGCACGTCTTAGAAGCTAAATATTACTGAGTCTCTGCGCAGGCTCATTATTTAGCGGGGCAGAAGGGGGTAATTGAACCTTCTGGTTGGGGCAAAGGAAATTTAAGGTGGCGCGATTGGTAGACACAATTGATCGTATTCATTTCGTTTCAAATTCTTCTGTATATAAGAGTTGAATGAGTTCCTTAATATGTTTAATAGATTTGCTTTGAGTTTGGCATAGAGTAAAATTGTGACTTTTACTCTGAGGCTGAAAGTTCTGTAGAGTATTCTGAACCCTATGCGCTAAATTTTGCGTCTGATCGAAGCTAATGCCACGCTCTTCCAAAAAACTAAACGCTTCAAGTTACCAAATACAGCGCCATCTGATTGTTTGTTCAATAATGCCATTTGGAAATAAATATTTAATCTTAAAGTTTAGTCAGAGAGAAAGTCATAAGTATAAACGAGTTCTTAAAAGACCCAAAATGCTATTTCCTTTAAAAATATAAATAAACTTCAGACAAGTATTGAGGAAGACAGATAAGATCGGAAAGAAATTGAAGAAGGCGTCCGACGCTTTTATGAAGCGACTAATGTGGAAAAATGATGGACTTAAAGAACAGATAAAACAACTACTTGCTTCGCTAAGCTAGTTTCGGAAAAAGATTTTTTTTTTTGTGTTTTTCTTCTGTGTGTAAACGCAGGGTATTTTTTATCTTCTGAAAGAATTTAGATTTAGGACACACATCCGGCTGTGATTTTTCATTCAGTTTTTCTGCTGTGGAATTATGTTTTATGCAATAGGATATACTTGGAGCGATCAAAAAAGAGGGAAAATAGATTTTTTATAAAAAAATCAATTGATTCCGTGAGGCAATTCACGATTATTTTAACTAATAACTACTTTTTCTTCATACAGATGTGCGTTTTTATTAATATTTGGTCATTTATTGGAACATAACTCAAATCGAAACGATTTCAACACGTCATTATATTTTTTAAAGTGTAATCAGTTTTCATATCATTACCTTTTTAAAGAAATACAATTTAGGCCATATTTTTACGAGTTTCAATCTCACATATTTTTGAACACATTTGGCTTTTGCATTTAAGTGATGATGCATGAATCCACTATACATTTTTATGAGCTCTTGCATGCCTTATGCAGTGTATGCCTTAAATAGTGTTGAAACATTTTATTCACCTTTGTACGATTTTCAACTCGTTTCATTAAAGTTTGAAACGAGTTTGGACAAATATATTTAAAATGATATAATAGTTAT
Source organism: Uloborus diversus (assembly GCF_026930045.1). Taxonomy (NCBI): domain Eukaryota; kingdom Metazoa; phylum Arthropoda; class Arachnida; order Araneae; family Uloboridae; genus Uloborus; species Uloborus diversus. Next base: position 85,814,666 of record NC_072740.1, on the reverse strand, counting down.
AAATTCATTGTGCAAAATGTATGAAATGCTGTTATACATTTTAAAGTCTTACAATTAATTTAGCTTAAGATAACATATTATAATAAAAATCTTATTGTATGGAATATGACACGATATGCATATGTTTTTATCGCCTTTAACGAAGGCTTAATTTGCGTAGGAGTTGATAGGAGCCTAGTTCCTACACTTTTCAATTTTATGCAAATTTTGACATTTTAGGCGAAACTCAGTCTATTTTCGCATTAGAAATACGTTGTGGGGACTATAGGAATCTCGCACTTCTTTCGTTTGAAATTGAGCCCTAAATACAAGTAAATAAATAATCTATCAAAAATTTTATAACAACTTTGATCAAAATTGATAGTTTTCCTTTGAAAGATGTGTTTGAAATGAGAAGAATCAAGATTAAACTAACTCAAATCATCCATATTGTTCTGAAAAGTTATGCCCTTGACCTTGAAATGAGCAGGTGTTAGGGTGTTGTCATTTGACTGAAGTTTCTTCATGACATCTTCAGGAAGGAACGCTGCCTCATTCTCCGTTTCTTAATATCTCCTGGCTCTGGAGACAGTATTGAAAAATTTTCCCACGTTTCAGTCAAAGTCACTCTGTAGTCAGTCAATATGTGCTCTTTGTCACTCTCTTCGAAGAAAAATTGGTAATAGAATCTTTAAACGATGACTCTGAAAATATATTTTTTTCTTCTTTTATTTTTTTTCTCCCGTTTCACAAGTTTGACGAAGTCTTTGGTTTATAAATATTATAAATACACTTACACTGACATAATTAACAGTCTGGAGAAGGGAACCAAACAGCTCTAATAAGCATACAAGCTACAATACTAGGATTGGCGTTATATCTTGAAACAAGAGTTCTGGGGAGCTTACCTCCAAATCCCCCTCCGTTGCGCAAACTACATACAAATATTTTCATATATTATGGGAAAATATTTCGGTATAAACGAGTACTGTGTACAGTAATCTGTGGGAAGAATCGGAAAAAAAAAACAGCTTTCCGATTCACCCCATAAATTGTCGATGACGTCGTAAAAAATTATTATTTTTTTATGATACAATTTGAAAGATACGTAAATTCTAATACGGCACACTTTTGTGCCAAAAACAAAAGGGTGCCTACTAAAATAAATTCCAGTCGTTTAGAATACAAAAAGGTCTGCACTTGCTTACAAAGTTTTGTAGATGATGAAAACACCAGGTTATTTGGCGTTGTACGTATTGTCTTACTTCTAAGCCAGTTCTTGTCTCCAGAATTTCAAAACGTAACTTCTCAGATCCTACATTTTTCTTTAGAAAATTGACTGTTGAAAATACCGTAACGTAAATTTATGAGATTTTTTTTTTTTTTGACAGGGAAGTTCCCCAAAGCAGAAGTACATTAAGAATTATATACGTAATTACTTTATTAATTCTTTTTAAAAATACCTTTAAAGCTTTTAACAAAATTGTAATAAGAATTACTTATAAACAAGTACAAAAAATCTTTTAAAAACACTTTTAAACTGATTACTTGAATAAAGGAGAGCCACAAAGTGAAAATTTAAAAAGCCCAAAAAATTACAGATCTAGGTTTGCAGCCTTGAAATTAATTTGTTGAATTTATTAGCAAAAGGAACTTTTCATTACTATCATTCATTTTAGTATATGGAAAAATTTAAAAAGGTTGCTCCACCCAATAAAAACTAATTTTAAATATATATAATTAAAGGGGGTAATTCTAGTGTAGAAATTCAAAAAAATCAATTTTTTTAGCTTCATATTCTCAAAGTTTAGACCTTTAAGAATAAGTTTCTAAGAGGATTTATATAAACTCAAATTATTTTTGGAGTTAAAGTTAATTTTGTTAAAATAAACTCTTTTGCTGAAATGAGAATGCGAACTTTAAACGCGTTTTTCTCGAAACTAGTTTTTTCGATACGGTTGACAAGATATCTCTAGTTCTAATGCACCGTTTTACTTGAAATTTGGTACAGTTTCCCTCAGTACTATCAAAATTGTCTCCACTTAGAGGTTTTTGCAAGTTTGATTTTTATTATATTTAAAAAATACAAAAATTCAAAAAAATCTAAAAATGAACTTTTTTTTTTTTCAAAAAGAGGCCATTTTGTGAAAAAAAAAATTATTTTCAAATCGGCTACGTCCAGACAATTCTAAATCCTTGTTTAGTAAGAATTAACCTTAACTTTATGTTTCAGATCACCTGGAGAATTGGAATCACGTCAACTAGGAGACCCCCCCCCCTTTTTTTAGAGTCCCCACTTTGCCAGCCTCCATCAACTACAATTTTAAAAAAAATTTCAACTAATATGCACTTTTGTACTTTTAAAGTATCAATAAAAAACTGATAAAAATGGATAGTGAAAATAGCTACTGTTTTTTTTTTTTTCTATTACGCTTGTAAAATCACCTTAAAATCAAGCCTCTAGACTTGCAGTCTAATTCGGTGACATTATTGAAGGCTGAATCTGAGTTATACTGTCTGAAGGAACACATTTCCTTGAAAATTTTGCTTCCTTTTCAAAAAACAGAGAAACATTTTACATTTCTCTCACGTGACAAAATGTATCTTGTCAGGTATTAGAGTTTCCTAGTCCAGAGCTCTATCTCGGTTAGCAATCTCTTCTCTCCCTGCTGTCAGAAGCTCTGGAGCCATAAAAGGCATCGCTGATAGCAATTTAGTGGGCGACTTTCTCTTCGTTCCAAAGGATCGTAGGAGGAAAGATTGGATTTGACCTCGAATTAGGAAACGCAAGTTACGTAATACGTTTCAACACCCTCACATCCGCTTGTCTGACACATCCAATTGGTCAGCGGGGCTCTAATTAGAGCATTTTTCTAATCATCCAGGGTGTTGGGAGGAAGTTAGATTTCGGACAATTCTCATTCGTGTTTCATGTAAACATTTGCACACGAATGTTTTGAAGATGTCACTGCTGATGACCCCATTTTTTTCTACTGTATTGAAGATTTTGACCAGTTTTGTGCATTCAGTTAGCGTTGGAAGAGAGAGAAGGGTGGCATTTTTTACTCCTTTTTTCAGAGGTCTTCAAGTTGGGTTCCTAGGAAATTTGACATGAGTTCCGCAAATGATCACGACTTGCTCAATAAAAGTGCCAAAATTTTAGTAAAGTTTGAATTTTTTCAAACGCTCGAAATCTTAAAGGAGATTTACTGGTAAAATTAAAATGTTTTATAGATAAAATAATTTTTAGTCTTTTTTTTTTACTTTCTCACGGGATTGTTAGCATTAGAGGCATTTAGACTTATGCAGACCTAGTGCGATCTCCCGATATGGAGCCCAAACTTTCATGAGCCACCACTAAGGCGCGGATGTCAATGGCACAGAGAATTTGACGCCCAGTTTCCTACTAGATGGAGGTGGATAAAATATGTTTATTCCAGAGATGAAAATTATTTACAATGAGAATTAATCTCAACCGAGTCATTAAAAAATTCTTATTGATTTGTTATATTTTTAAATATTTATTTTGCTGCTTTTGCTCATTATACACCACAGAATATATTTCAGAAAAGCGGAAAAAAAGTACCAATAGCTATATTACCATTCACTGTCTTATTAAAATGTTAGTACTATGATGAAACAAATATGCAATAATTATTTTGTACGTTTAAGTAGGATAAAGTTTTGATATCTTATTTTTTCTGCTTTTTGATTCCTTCCAGGTTCGTTCCAGAAAACGGTAATCTCAGCGGGTTTCCCAGAGCGTAAAGGTTGAATAGCACTTCTCTAAAATAATCTGGAAGCTAAAAAATTAAGTCTTCTATTGATATGAATGCATGAAAATATTCTTGAAAATTACAAATAAAAATAAAATTAATGATAAAGTTGAGTTCATTAATAATGGGTATGTCACTTTGTTTGATTTTATGAGCGGTAAGCTTAAAAAAGAGCATTTGTAATTTGGCCAAAACGCTAATGAAAAGCGAAAAAAAAAAAAAAACTGCGAGTGGGAAAAAAAAATTTAAAACTAGCTTCATTTAAAAAGATATTTACCTAAGTATTTTCTCCCAACCAGTGTCAAACATTGAGATTCATTTTTATAATTGTGTGTTATTTACATTAAAAAACCTTCAAAATTCACTTTACTTATTATTTTTTTTTTAAATATGATCTTACTTAACCATTTTTTATTCGAACTCCAGTTTTAGAAACCCAGCCTATAGCAATCCGTTGCAGCTGCATTATACACCACCATTAAATCACTCTCAGTACAAATATGGAAACATGTTTGGAACACTTTAGTTCAGAAAAAGTGTTCTAGTTGCCGGAATATGCACCAAAATGTGTTCCGAATGTGCTCCCTCAAAAAGAAAGCGAAATGAAGTGTGCTCAAAAACTGATCCGAATGTGTCCCGCACAGAACATTTGTTTTCAACTTGGTATTACATTTAAGTACAGATTGAGGGCATATTTGAGAACAAATAGGGAACCCATTGGAGCATACTTGTGAATTCCTCGCTTGCTTTCATACAAATATTATGAGTTCAGAAGCTTTTTTTAACTACCAGCCAGTAGAACCTTTTAGTATGATATTAATAGAAAATTTATGCTTGTGGGTGTTGCTCATGCGTCAAGAAGGTAAGCCATCCCTGGTCGAAGACCGTCCATTCCCAGGCGGTGACTGACTGCTGCGCCGTAAGATTGCTGTAAAACACTAAAAGAAAAATCCTCTGGTATCAAAAGAGTGCTGTAAAAAGAATTCTAAAAGTATGGACATATGTCAATGCTCAAAAAATGTCCTCAAATGTGTTCCCAAAAGTGTGTTGCAAAGTGTTTTAAAAGTAGGGACGTGTGTCCGCATTCAATAAATGTTCTCAAATGCGTTTCCAAAAGTGTGCTGAACTGAAGAAGTGCTCTCAGAAGTATTTTGAAAGCTAATTCAAAAAGGGTGCTTCAAAGTTTTATAAAAAAGAAGACAACTCTCCGTACTTAAAAAGTGTCAGAAGATTTTTTTTTTTTTTGCAGCGAAACGGCTTTCTCTAGTTTTTTTTCACCAAGGATTAATTTAAATTTAACATCAATATTGCTCCATTGACGCTGCAAAGTCCACGACATCAGGTGTTTAGTATCAGAAATAAATATCTTATTTTAAGAAAAATAAATGAACAATGCTTTTAGACGTTTTTTGCACACAGGTGCTTCTTAACTGCTTCTACATTGCCACATCTAGAGATCCTAAGTACGGAGAGATTGGACAACTTTGGAACGGCAGCCATCTTATGTCCAAAGATGCTCACTCCCCGTAGACGACAATGCATCTTCTGCCCCAAATATCACAGTACATTGCATCGAAAAAAATTAGAAGCTAGTTATGATATTGTGAAATGAAATGTGCAAATCACAAATATATCTTTGTTTTCAATCTTTATGAACAAATTTTTGAGAAAAAAATTTTCTTTGTAAGCGTTATGTCGATACAAAACGATTGGCGCCGGATGGCCAGATTTGGCTCTCACTCCTTTTAATGAAAATAAGAGGAGAAAAAAATTTTAGTCATTTCTTTAAAGATTTCATGTCCTACATTCCGTGAAAAAGCTAGAAATTCACACAGCGCAGCATTTCGAGCTGACAACACTTGGACTAAACATGGCGGAGAGCGGCTCGCCGTTGTCCAATCTCTCCGTATACAGGATCTCTAGCTACATCTATGCGTAAGCACGTGTAAGCACCTAAGGACATGTTACTGATAATAGCTGAATAAAAATAATTTTCTCAGCTTCTTGACGTTTTATCAAAAAAATCGTTTAACAGCAACTATCAGTGGAAAATCAAAGTGGTTGTTATCCTTTCAGCACGTTAAAGATATCTTTTCTTTCTCTGACGATCATGATACTCAGAAAAAAAATATTTTCTCATTTCTAGAAACTATTTTGTAATTGTTGCCTAAAAATAGTAATTTGTGAGAAATTGTTCAATGAGAGCAAGAAAAGGCGGGAAACACATTTTCGATTCCCTCTAGTTTCAGTCAGTAGAATTCATTGTTGCATAATAACTTTTCCAGTACTGTTTTTAAGAAAATTGTAAAATATTTTCTTTTATTTTTTTAATGCTGTTTCTAAAAATAACTTTAAAGCCTTTACAAATCGTATCATCTCTATTCCAAGCAAATAAATGAAACAAAAAATTGAGTTATTTTAACCACTTCTAAGCTGGTAACACATGCCCTCAAAAATGTTTTACTTCATTGCATTTCCCTTCACATCCGCTTTTCATTCTTTGAAAATTTGATGTTTTTACAAAAAGTGGGCGTGGTTTTTATTGTGTACCGACAAAATTTACATTCAGTGTTTATCTTTTATGCTCCCCCCTCCCCACGCCCTAGAAAAGTTCGAAATGATGAGTCTGCTTGAAAAACTGATTAGCATTTTCCTTTTAATCATTCTTTTTAATCATATTTTTATTTTATGTACTTTTAACACTTTTGAACTATTATATGGGACACATGTAGCCCCTAAGTTTAAGTTTTGTTTTATAAATTACCGAACAGAAATAATTTATAAATTATATTTTTTCATGTTATTGAGACATCATAATATGAATATTAGAAGAAAAAAAAGTTAGTTAAAAAAATGTAGTTTTTTCTTTCTTTTTTTTTAAACACCACTAACTTTCATGTTCCACTTAAAAGCTTACTTTTCTCAAAGAGTTAAATAAGATTTTCGGTTGTTTGTAGCATTTTAAAGCCTTTTATCTAATTATTTAAAAAATCGTAGGTTTCTCTGGTTTCAAAAAAAATTTTTTTTTTGGCAATTTTTTCCCCATTTGAGAAATACAGAATTTTAGTCTCAGTAATTGATTTTTCTTTTGAAATTCTTTTCTTGCGAAACATTACGCCGTCAAATACGCTTTTATTTCTACAATCTCATATTAACTCTCGTTTATTTATTGTAAACAGGGTTCTGTTTTTTCAGCACTGAGAAAAGTACACATTAAAAATACGAGTAACAATAAAAACTATGAAATACACCGCCAACTCAGTAATTCCAGCCGAGGACTGCAGTTTCGTGCTTATCAGCACTCATCAGCCCGGCATAGGAAAGTGACTGAGTTGGAGATGGGAAACCATGCATGTGCCAGGCTGATGAGTGCTAATAAGCACGAAACTGCAGCCCTCGGCTGGAATGACTGAGATGGCGGTGTATTTTATGTATTTCTGTCTTAGCCCTGGCTAATGGGTGGTAACTTACTGAATAAAAAACTATTTAATAATATTATAAATATTTTGGCATTTTCGAGATACTTTTCATGTTCAACGATAGTTTTACGATAGGGAGAGCGTTTCCTATTTGACAGTATACTTTTTAATAAATTTTAGTTAACTTCAGTTTATAAAATCCGAGCCAAGTCCTGTTGTTAGGTAATTTCAGCTTTCACCTAGTAGAACCCAATGTGATCACCTGATACCAAACTTTTATTTCATTACCGCTAAGCATAAAGATGAGAATTCATATTCGTAAGTAATCTGTCGGTATATCGTTTTCGGTACCTTTCCTCCAATACTCTGCATGTAGCTTAAAAGCAATATATAACAAAAAAAAAAATATACATTAAAATATTCTTTCTATTATGGTGTCTTATAAGATTTTTCTTGTCTATTCATTGATCAGAACATGTTACGAAACTTTAAAATTAGACAGTGAGCAGAGTAATATATTTCGACAAAAATATTTTCTTATTGACAACTACTGTACCTTTGAAACCGACACAGTTTAGGTTAGATCGATGTTTCATATCAACGAGTTTTTCATCGGAATATGATGCTTGTCCTGCATTTTTCAATCGTGTTCATTGTGCTTCAGGCTTATTCCCATGTGCTCCCCTATAGGGGCACATGTGAACAAATGAAGACATTTTTAAAAGTGCCATAAAGTAAAAAAATAAATTTTAAATTAATCTGAAAAAAACCCATAGCACAAAGAAAAGACTAATAAATCACGGGGACATTTTTACTCTAAGAAATTGATAATATTTTTTCAGAAATAAAGAAATTAAAATAAACATGTTCCCCTCTTTTCCCTACGCGAAAAATAAATGAAATTAAAGATTATGTGGTATTCAAACAATACAGAGGGAATAAAAACATTTGCCTAACGTTTGTGTGTGTGTGTGTGTGTGTGTGTGTGTGTGTGTGTGTGTGTAATTCAGATTTAACTAATAGAGCCCTTCCAGTTACGGATATTGAGAATTTTTATTGAAAAAAATTTCTGTTCAAACTCATTTTCCAATTTAACGAAGTTGCTATACATATTCCATTGTTTAAATTTTTCAATTTATTTTCTGTTTATTCAATTAACGTGCCTAAGTATCAACATGTAATGTATCAGAATTATGTATTCTCGAACTATGTATTTATGTGTGTATATACGTGCGCGTTATATTACATACACGTATACACAAGCAACTCAAAGCAGACATCAAAAAATTGTACATAAAAGTGAATGACAACCACATTTTATTTGAATCTGATACAACTTTGCAAGTAAGTCTTGTATTCATTGAACAGCTATTTGTGGGCAGCCTCCAACACCGCCGCATGGTGGCAGTACTCGGGATTCAAGATGTTCGAAATGTAAGGGTTTCTTACAGTATTCACAAGCCTATAAATAAATAAATAAATAAATCATTTAATGAGTAAGTTTTGGGTAAAGGTTCGGTTGAACTCTCAGAATACGAGCGCAATTAACACCCGATAAGAGAGATATATAGAGAGAGATCATTAAGAAATTCACTTTCCAATAACAAATTATTATAGTTAACATGCATGCAGGATCATAAATCGTAAATAACATTTTTAGTTAAGCCATGAACTATGTTCGAACTGCGATTTAAGCGCAGTAAACTCCGGATTATCTGCGGAGTAGGGTGGCACGGTAACCGCGGATAAGCAAAAACCGCGGATAATCCGAATATTAGATAGTATATAATTAAAAAATACGAATATCACTCACACATACATTTAAATCATAGCTAACAACGATAACATTTAATGTTAAAAAAAGGATGTAAAAATTAAACACGAATAATAACAGAATCATAAGTTTCAAAAACATTTAATGACTATGATATTAGTACATATCTTAATTTTTTACAAAAAAAAAGTGGGTTAGTTGCAAATCATCACCGTTAAAAAAAATTTAAAAAAAATGTGAAAAGACCCGCGGATAATCCGACCGCCGATTAATCGGGTGTTTACTGTACTCCTTTTTTTTAAATCAAGTTTTTGTCAATAATAGCTCTCTGTATTTAAAAAAAAATAGTTTTTTTTAGGTTACAGACATACAATAAACATCTGTGCAAGGTAATCTGGAATTACAATTTTGTACTTATCACCGTCATGCTGAACATTCGACATGTTATGCACCTTTCAAATAATTTCGATCCGAACAGAACACAGCGCAAATCGCGCATTTGAGTTCTGTATCCGTCGCCAAAGATTGAAAATTACTTTTTATTTGTATATCAAATACCTTTCTTCTCGAATTCGTTTTTAGAGAATGGTTATAAAAACATACTCAACAATTAATACGCTTTACGAATAAATACATAATCGCAATTTTTTATTATGTTGTGCATTACAAGTCTATAGTAGAACATCACTTAACACACACACACAAAAAAAAAACTAATTTAATAAAAACAAAATAAAATAATGCTATCTAATCACCAGCGATTAAAACAAAATAACAGAAATAGCACCATTAAAATGCTATGAAACGTTTTATGCAACTTATTTTATCATTAGAGCTCTTATATGAAGTGAACACATTACAATTACCGTACTTCTATTACACATTAAGATGAAAAAAAAAAAAAAAAAACAAGAAAAGTAAGGAAAAAAAAAAAGAAATTTAACTAATCAAGAGAGTTGCATCAGATTTAGTTTTAGTGGGTCAACAAGTGAGATGGACCTTGAAATCGACGAATAAACCGAAAATCTGAATCAAAACTGAGATTCAATTAAGGGATCTCCGTATGTATGCCAGTTATGATCCCTGAAAGATTAGATCAAGTTACAATATTTATCAAATCTTTCAACTGAATGAGACTATCAGAAACAGTCACTCAAGTACGTGATAACAAAGATAAACAAGTGGGGGATACTGATGTTCAAAATTGGGCAAAGAAGTAAAGTGTTTTTTCTTAGATTCAGAATTCAAGTCTTCTATTGAGATGTATCATTTAAATCTGCTTCAAAAACGAGTTAAATTTTGTTTTCAAAGTGAGCGACGCACGTTTAGCAAACTGTTTGACACGAAGGAACATTTTATTTAAGCTTATTTAAAAGCCATGATTTATTCCACACGAAATACTGTCTAAATGATTTGAACGAAAAAAAAAAAAACATGACTTAACTATTTCGACTAAGTACCGGAAAAAATTATACAGCTGCTTGTTTTCTAAGACTTTTGTTATTTGATTCAGATACTTTAATAATTAAAATAAACTGTTTCTTAAAATCATGATAAAAATACATCTGTAATAATATTTAAATAAATGCTTTTCTATTCATAGATTGAGAAACTCCAGCAAGTTAAATGTTCCTCGAGTGAAAACTCTTACTTTTAAAGAGCTAATTGCTATCAGTAAAAACAGTATTCCAAAATTAAAAACATGTTTTCATATAACTAAAGCTCCTTTTTTTTCCACAAATGATTGCAATTCACATAAATATATGGGCCATTGCACGGAAAACGGTCACTTTGTCCCGCACGTGACGCCTCAAAAATTTCATTAAAAATAATACTTTAAAATATTAATCAACAAATTTCTTCTGCTTAAGAAATTAAACTTATGTGTGATTTCATAAACAAAAAAACTCGTCATTACTCATTATAATTATTACTTTTTAATGAAATATATGAACAGTCACGGTCGGGACAAAGGGTTGATTTTTTCGTAAAATGCCCCACATTAGGATAGGTCGATTTTAACATTTTTTTAAAATTTGAGTTTCCTGCGGTAGGAAAAGTTGTGCATTGGCATCAAATGTTAGTAGAAAAATTTGTTTTGAAATCAAATATATTTAGACCCTTCGTCAGGCCCTTGAAGTTTCACCAAATATGTGAAAAATAGCATTTTAATTTTTATTTAAAAAATTATATGCATGAATTTTATTAATCACAAGTAGTGAAAATAGTTGCACAGGAGAGACTTGTTGTTCAAGAAAAAAAAATATTTTCATATCGTATGACATTTAAGCTCTCTGACATGCCATTGAAGTTTCACCAATTATGTAAAAAATTGTATTTCAAGTTTTATTTAAAAATATTGTATGCAGGAAATTTTTAACCGTCTGTAGCAAAAATAGTTTCACAGTAAGGCTCTTTGCTAATAAATAAATATTCTGATATTGTTTGTCATTCAATTCGTATTATTTGCACACTATCGATTTTTACCCTTTGAAACAGAATTTTTATTTTCAGCTACATTAAAGTTTTCAAACATTAAAGATATTTTAAACATTTTTTTTCTGTAACAACATTAAAGCCTGTACCAGTATGTAGACATAGCACTTTAGTCGCTGTTGTAAGCCTCTTGTCATGAGAGAACTTTTCTTGTGATTTGCTGGAAAACATTTTAAGAACAATTCGCTTGACATAGTTAATACAAATAATTTTTGCTGTATACGGGGAATTATAATTCGAAAGTCTTTATAAAGATAAAACTTAAAGTGGCAAGGAAAATAATGGATGTTGTACGACTGAATAAGCATAACAAACTATCGAAGAGGGATATGAATAATCTGCTTTAACAATGTGAATGTATTTCGGATTGTACTAGTACTGTAGAAAGTGAAAAACTTCGATTTCGATGAGGATTTCAAGCAAGTTACTGTAGATTCAAACGATATGAGAGGCTTCAAAATGATGTTTTTATTATCAGCATTAGCAACAGCATTAGATAGAAGCGGAGTTTCGAGTTGAAAAAGAGTAATGATAGCAAGCGACTTGAGCAACTTGAAGATGCTGGTTGATAGCGCAGGAAGACTCCACCACGGCGATTGATACATGTAAATAGATCATCAAATGAAAGGAGTTCCCCTGGATGTGTAAAATAATTTAAAAGAAAATAAAACAACGTTGTAGGCTCAATATTTCGATGAAAGACCGAACCCTAGCCTTTAAAGAAGGGGGCCATTCACATTGGAGAGCTTAAGTGAAGATATGCATGTACTGCTGTTTCATGAGCCGAGAAGCGATTTCTTCATTCATTTATCACCAGAAAACAGTAGTACTGCTAACTGCGTCTAGGATGATAGATTGCATAGGTCAGCAAAATTCGGGACATGAAAAAGTTACTGCATGGTAATGTATGGTAATAGTATAGTACTTTTATACTATCGCTGATTTCAAATTTGGCAACCATTTTTCTCGATCACTTGAGGAGCATAAAAATATGGGTATGGTTAAAAAGGTGGGTGGATATGGGTTATGGGTATGGGTTTTGCATATTCTGGGAGAAAGAAGGTTTTTTCAATATGCAGGGTGACAAGAAATAACTTAAACACGCATTATACATCATAACTTTAATGCTAATGAAAATATTACTACCAAACTTCAAAATAAATATAAATACATTATTTCGTCTAATATATTTACAAATTTTCAAAGTGGCTACCTTTAGCCTTATTACAAATCTTCAAACGTGTCACAAAATTTTCGGGTATGGACCGGAACTCACTTACGGATATTTTACCCCATGCATGCCTTGCATAAGGATTTCTTTAGAGCTGCCATCGATCGAACTGATAAATGTATAGCAGAAGTCAATACCAACTACTGAATACAGGAAGAATATATTTCCCTTTTCATGAGGTCAAATCATATTCAGCTTCAAAATGTAGATGGAAATTTTTGTGATCATAAGCTCAAAGACTAGGCTGAATATGAACCAGACATGGGAGGGACAACATTCTCAATGACAAACGATGTAGATAACCGTAAATATAAAGTGTAATACGCGGTTATATGAAGTATTAAATATGTACAAAAAAAACTTTTATGAGAAATTCATTCAAAATTACATACACCGGATGAAAGAGAAAAGACACAAATAAATTATAGAAGATAACAGAGATAAACTATAAAGAAATATAGGATATTTGTTAAAGAAGAATGATTGAGATTTTAATTCCTAATTCTGGACTACTACATGAATTTGTTTCAACTTGAGAGTTTTCAGTGAACCTTTTTACAGCAAAAGTACGTACTTGGCTACAGAAATTGTGATTCAGCTCTAGTCCAACATATTTCCAAGTGTCAACTAGATCATTAGTAAATTGATCCATCAGTACTTTAGTGTGAAATGGAGTGGGCGCAATGCGAAGTTTTTCTTCTCCCTTTGGAACTGTAGGATAGTTGATCGCCTGAACATAATGACCATGTCTTTGAATCAATTCGTTACTCAGTTTTGTTGAGTACCATGGATCCCCAACCTAGAAAAGATCTTATTTAATTAAGTGATACGTCTAAACATGGGTCTTGTACTAACATGGTCGAAACGACTCGAAAGGTAGACAAGTAATGCCCAATGTTTTCTTTTCTCGTACTGCACATCCATTTGTCTAATGGTAGAGTCGTTTCGATCATACCTGCAAGCGACCCCAGAATTTGTAAACAGACTTTTTATTTTTATAACTTTAAGTGCAAATAAGCTGTGTCATTTAATTTCAATAGGATCCGGTTTTTAGTACCATTTAAAGCACAAAGCTTCCCAAAAAGATTCAAAAGGCTACGACAGATTACTGTATTTTCTAAAGTTTGTACAACCAACCAACCCAGTTACCAGTTTGAAATAATTTATTTTACTTGAGTCCTTTTAGCGCAATTTTCAACTGAAATAACTAAATTACTAAGATTTTAATTGCAAATATTAGCTATATTTATGCATGTTTATAGTAAAAATTAACTTTTACACTACTTCATGTTGAATAAGAAATAATTTATTTACCTAGCATTCCTTCGTTGGACTATGTTCAAGAGGACAATTTTAAATCGATAAACTTAAATTTTCATGACGCTGTTAGTCATCTAGTATTTTTAAACTGACTATGATATTTTAATCATTCACTTATTCATTTTCGCTTTAAAAACCGTTTATTCATATTTATATTTCATCCTCTATTAAAATTTGTAGTATTTATTCTTTCGATTCATAAAACGTTTTTGCGATGAATTTTAAATTTTATGCTTACTGATCATTTGGTTTTAAAATACCTCTAAATAAATTAGTTAAAATTATAAGTTTCATTAAATGTAATACAAAACGAGTAGGGGAATGTGAGGCAAAGTGAAATGGTTAAGATGACTAAGTTTTTTCAAAATAAACTAATCGGAAATTTGTTTTGAAAATTGCAGTACATAAAGACATTTTATTTCATAATAAAACTTGAGTTGAAACAGTATTTTTTATTTTTGGAAGTAAATTTGAGTCTTCAAAAAAAAAAAAAAAAAAGGAAAAATTTCACTTTTTTCTTCATGGCGCAAAGTGAAAAATAAAATATTTTTCTAATGAAATATTTTCTATTTGATTATAAAACATATTTTTGATCAAAAAGAATCAGTAAATAAAAGGTTCAATGAATAAATGAAAATATAATAAAACAATAAACGAATAGTTACATGAATAAATCAATTACTATATGAAGAAAAATAAATGAACGAGTAAAAGAATGAATGAGTAAGAAAATAAGTGAATGAATGAATAAATAAGTGAATTACTAAATGAAGGAATGTAAATGAATTAATTAATAAATGAAAACGTAAGTGATTTATATTAAATGATTGAATGAGTAAATGAAACGAACTATTTCACTTTGCCCCATCCACTTTCTCCGAATGTACTTGACTAATTGTACAATTTATTTAAAATACAAACAAGCTTAATATTGACTAAATTAATACTGCATTGAATATTAGGAGGTCTGAATTAATATTTAAAATGTTAACAACAATAACTTTATAATTTTATGATAACAAAAATAATTTTTGACTTACAACAAAATATTACAATACGAGCATCATTTTTTATAATTGCCTGTATTACCAAATGCTTTAATCTTCGGCTGTATTTTTTCCCTGACTGGAATAGACGACATGTGGCACTACATAGGTAAAATAATGCAAGATAGGTGGTCTTAAAACCAGAGAAAATATTTCACCATTTCACTTTGCCCCGCTATTCCACTTTGCCCCATGTTCCCCTACTATCTGACAAGAAATAATATTTTTAGCTGAAATGTATCCCATGGTAAGAAACAAAAGTTATCAAGAAAGCAACTGCTTGCAAACTTTAAATAGCGATGTTACAAATATAAACAAGCTGCTGTTGTTTCTAATGGGAATTGGCTCCTCCTTATTTGCAGACCTAGTGTATTCCCCAAAGATTGGAAACCAATCTTTAATACAGCATCACTATCGGTGGATACTATTACACTTGAGAAGTTGAGCACCCAGGAAAAGTTTTTCACCAGATGGAGACATCTCGGCTCTTACGACGTGAATTGCAGAAGGAATTTAATTTAGCGGTGAGGCTCTGAAACAAACTAACAAGCATGAGATCTCTAACATGATGATACCTTTACGACATGGATGCTAAAGATTTTCTGCACTTTATGAATACACCGACTCGGGTAGAGTTTGAACTCGCAAGCTTGGGCACAAAAGGCCAACTCCAGCACAACCTTGCTGGCGAATTTTCATAAGTAGAATGCATAAAAATACAGCTGTAGCTGTTTTCTTATTTTCAAGTGAAGCCGCATTGAGTATATTATTATCATTTTTTAAAATTAGTTCTGAGAAAAGCTTTGTAAAAAGTAAGAATGGAGAATGGAATGAGGTTCCTGCTTCTTGTGCGCTGTTCTAAGAAAATAGAAAGGAATTGCTGGAATCGAGAAGATTTTTTTGGGCTATATTATAGGATTTTTTTTCTTAATGGAATAATTTAGTGTTGTGAAAAGTTTTAAATACTACAATCGGAAATATTTAGTAATGTGTTGTTAGATTGCTATACTCAGAGAAAAAGATTTTTTGAAAAATAAAATTGTTTCCCTATCAGATTTGAATAACTCATTTTTTATATTAGGGGTTGAGAGAATTCCATGTCAAACATTAGTAGAGTTTCACCTTTACAATTTTCGAACTTTTACTGTTGAATTTCTCTTAATATTGTTTTCGATTTCATCTCTCACCAACAAGTAGTACTTGGAAAATTTTGTAACTGACCCAGTAATTTAATTTCCCGTTAGTGTTAAATAAGTTTGAAACTAACTACGAAGCTGAAGCTTTTATTCGTAAGTGCTTTCCAAGAGAAATAATTTTTCTTTTAACAATATTCATAACTTCTTCCTATTATTCGGATGTTTTACAAATAAGAAGTTTCATTCTGTTATTACTATCTTTTCTTAATATCTCAAAAATCATACTATAGTACGCAACGGTTTTTAAAAATACTTTGATACCAAAAGCTAAAAAATCCAGTGCTTCAAATGATCATTCAAAATTTTTGTTTTAGCCAATTTATCCATAAAAATCACATTTTCAACACACTTTATGCACACATTTATCTTTTTGATAAAGCATTAGTGGAGCTTTCCAATCGTTGAGATGATTTTATTTCAAATTAACGAATAAAAATTGTAGACATTTTATGAATCTCAAAAAATTTTATAAAAGGCCATGGTGTCTTAATATCGTATTACAGGTAAAAAATGTTGAAAACATATTGAAACAACAATTGAAATAAGTTTCTGTTAATACAGTTAAATTTCTCAATTCAACATCATCAACTTCAACGTTATAAGCTCACGTTGTTCAATAAAAGCAAAGGTTATGTCGGCCAGTTCCTCTACTGTCATTTCTTTTTTTAATAGAAAAACATATCACTCTTCCGAGTGGGATGAAACCACCAACCTTTCAGTTAACCGGACGCGCTAGTCGATTACGCCACCGAGGTTTCGCTCCAGAAGAGTTGTCAAAGGAGTTGAAATAAATAAAGCTATGTGCATGCGCTTGAAAGTAGAAGGTGAAACGCTTTTTGATATCGTTTTTACTTCCTTTTACAAAAAAGAAGGTATTGTTTTCGCAAAAAAATTTTCACTCAAAAATCGGCCTTAATTTCCATTTTTCTCACCCCCGAATGAATGCTGAGTTTTTTTTTTTTTTTTTTCGACCCGACCACACGTGGATATATGCCTAGGAACCTACAGACATCCGAAATATCCATTTTGACGACCCCCGAGTTAATTACAACGAATTTTCTCGTGACGTCCGTATGTACGTTTGTATGTGCGTATTTGCGTATGTGTGTATGTATCTCGCATAACTCGAAAACGGTATGGCCTAGAAAATTGAAATTTGGTACGTAGACTCCTAGTGGGGCCTAGTTGTGAACCTTCTCTTTTGAATGCATTCGGATGTTCCTAAGGGGGTCTTTTGCCCCTTTTTTTGGGGGGGGGGAATTATTGATAATTTCGATGTAAACACAAGTGGTGTTATAATTTGTCGGACAATTGGCGATATATCGCCTTTTTTTTGGTCGCCTAGATTTGTTGCCAACTTGGCGACAAATTTGGCAATTTTTTTTTTAAATTTAGTTTTAATTTGGCCACTGTTGGTGAAATTTAGAGAATAAACAATTGAATCACATTAAAATCGCCAATAATGCTTAAATGACATTAAATTGGAGTAAAAGGAAGTCATGTGATGCACACATCAGCTCGTTTCTTTTCAGTGTACTCCCACCGCCAACGTGCAACAAGATGCACAGCTTCAAAAATACTTACATGAACTGGGATGATATGGCTGGGACAATGAACCACTGGGATGCCAGCTTCTTGTAGAGATCTTCGTAGATACCTAACGTTTTCTTGATGCTTTTGTCGCAAAAGTCTACCTTCATTGCTCTTCAGTACCTGAGAAGGTTAATATAGAGTTCAACATCAGTTTGCTCATTCAATGTGCGCTACATAGAATAGAAAAATATGCTTGATATCAAAAAAAAAAAAAAACGACTGGCTTTCTTAATTTAAAACCATTTGGCTACAGTTTTGCTCTTTTTGGAGCATTTTCATTCAGGGCAATATAAAATTTAAATTACAATGCAAATATCTTCAATTATGTTCAGATACGGTGAACATTCATAACGACTTGATAGTATTCGTTTTCTAGTTAAAAATTAAATGAAGCATGCGAATGAGAATTTGTTGTGAGTGAACCTAATATTACGACTAAATAACTGATGACTAAGTGAGCGAGCGCGTATGGTACTTAATTTAAGGTTCATTTGTCCTTTCGAGTTTCTAAAATAATTTACAAAGTATGATAAATAAAACAAGTCATACTTAATGGAATTGGTGTAGTTTTGAACAACATACAGACAGTTTTAAAAATTACTATTCATTTTCACGAAAATACTAATGCATTGATTTCGTTCACCAATGTTTGAAGAAATATTCTCGTTAGAAGAAAGAATAGCCATCGTTTCCAGAAAACTTAGCAGTAAAACATGTGAAAAGGTGTGTTAGCTGTACCAGCGAAAATACGGAAAACAGCCACCAATCTAATAATCCCCTTGACTTCTTAGCTTGGGCTTACATCAAATCCTTGCGTACTGGGTTAAATTCACAAGCCTGCATCAGCTGTGTGCAAGGCTTGTGGAAGCAGTGTACAGCATCACAGTTGATCAACTAAAGGATGTGCTTCGTTCTATGATGGAACCTTGGTCTCTGTGTTGATATATAGAACTTTGTTGAATTCTAATGTATATATGTTCCTTGTTTGATGCATGTATTCATTTCTTTCATCAAACATGTAATCATAAAAATGGATTGCTATTTTTGGAACACCCTGCGTTTTTTATCAGTTGACAGAGAGCAATTCCTGAAATACTACGAGTTTTAATAAACATCAAAAATTCTGCGTAGTGCAGACTGTTTAAATACATTACAATATCAATAAAAAAAACTGTCTTTCAAAATCTGTAAAATACATAACGTTTACAAAGAAAGGAGTATTATAATTCTTGTTCAACTTCTTATGTTTTATTTTGTTGCTCTTTACATACGTTTTTTCCTTCGAATATGACTTTGCAAACTTTCCTAAGATATTTTAATGGTCTCTCTTGGAATTCTTCTCATTTGAAACGTAACTTAATAAACACTTCAAGCCAAATCTAATATTAGCACTACTTACTTAACTACGTTAATAATCCATGGTTGGCATTTGCTTTAGTGAGTAACAAAAATCAACGTTTTGGTACATTTTTCATACAATAAATACTGTCGCGATGCATCAATCAACTTTACCATAACAATATTGGTTACCTTTTTCTAAATCATTACAATTTACCTTGTGATCAATATTTCGAGTCGTTTAAATTTTTAGTAAATAACATTAACGATAAAACAATCAAATTTTGCAGTAAAGATTTATAATATTTTAAATAATGAAGCACTGTGCAGATTTATTTGACGGATAATTATAATGCATAGACCAGAGACTAATATTTATATAAAAATTGAATATACTTCATGTACACTGTTATAACCAGAGGTTCCAGATGAGTGAATATATTCCCCCTAAGGTGAAAGCATGGTGCTCAAGGGTGCCATACTAGCCAGGAAGTAGAGCAGGGGTGCGAAAACAGCAGACAATCGCAGACAAGGATGCCAAAACAGCGAGCAATAGCTAAATGACTTGCTGGCGCATGCGCTTCCGGCATACATTCACCATTCAACCACTTGAATATGGCGGACGAATGATAGGTTGCATCTATGCGTGGCTTCTATGTCTTTCACATTGAATGAAGTACACTATTGGATTAAATCTCAACTTTTCTAGGATAATTCTTTAAAATAACAAGCAAGTACAGCTTTTGATCACTTTGTAGCTTTTAGGGCTTTCAAACATAGTTAAAAGTACGTTTAATGCTTTTCAGTTACCGTTAGTCCGTTACAATACCGTAGTACCGTTAGTTGTTTATTTTCATTTACCGTTACTGTCGTGAAAATTCCATCATTCACAACGCTACTAAATATATCTATCATTATTTTCTTGAGTACTCGATAAGCAACATTTAATCACCTAAATAATAACCGCAAGAAGATTATCAATAATCAACAAGTGAGAACCTAAATAAAAATGATTCTTGTACTTCCTAGTGAGCGCAAAAAATAAAAAAGAAATCTCTCTCCGTCTAGCTTTTCCTTTTGCTTTTTCGTTCAAGTAATTGAATCATTTCCTGTTAGCGGTTAATATTTCGATAGTGTTAGGAGTTTCTTTAAATTTTTAAACTGTCGAAAAATTTCATGCGCATTTTATTTTATTGTTATTTTGATTGAAATTTTGAACGTTTGAGAAGCGATTTTGTTTTTCCGTAACTTTAATATCCCAGAATATTTTTGGAACTTCATGTAAATAATTCATAAGTACCTCTACACTTTACATTCGGTGCGGTTATTTCTCACAAATGATCATTAACTTAACTATGATTATTCAAATAATTACTCGTCTTTAACTTTAAATATATTTGACTCTTTGATACCAAATAAAGTCTGTAGATATTTATTGTTTTATTCATTTTTAATATTACTTTGTAAAACAAAAAAACAAAATTCATCAGTACGCAGAATTTTTCCACAGGTTTTTTACCGGCCCGAGAGTTATTATAATGATTATTATTTATTTTATTTATTTTTAAGAAAAGATCAAAAATTTCACAGGTGCGCAATGTGTTTCATTTGCTTTTACCGACCCGTGGGTCAAAAAAAGTTGAGAAACACTGACGCAGAGAACGATCAGATGAATTAAAGCAATGAGCACTTCTTAACTATGTTGAAAACTCTGAAATATGATCAAATGCTGTAATTACAAGTTTTAATCATTTCCAGTACTGAATTCATGCAATGTGAAAAGTGTGCAAAACGTATACTATCATGAATCAAAACAGAACTATTAAAAAAAAATACACACCTGTATTCAAAAACGCACACAATACGGGGGGGGGGGAGGGGGGAGGAGGATCTACAGTAAGGGTGCCATTTCTCTCTCCGAAGGTTCATTCTATTCACTCCGGCTGCCTATTTTTTAAAAGGTGCCTGTTTTTCACCCTAGTTAGAGGTGCAATTTCGGCTCCGTATTAGGTGCCGCTGGTGAACAAGCGTTTCACCCCTGAAAGGTGCCGAATGCAACCTGTAGTTTTAACAGAGTATTCTAAAAGTATGTTGATAAATGTATTACCTTTATGGAAGCAAGAGCTCCTTTCAATACAGTTATTGGCAGTGAAGTTGTGAAAATAAATCCTGCGGCATAACTTCGTATCATATCAACGAGGGCTTCCGTACTAGCAATATAGCCACCAATATTTCCAAACGCTTTCCCTAAAAAATAAAATTTAAATGTTTTAATTTAAAAATAAACACAGGTGTATATCTGATGGAATGATCATTTGCGTTACAGTACACGACAAGCATTATGGGCTGAATCAGAAGATGCACAGATAATTTCGAAGTGCAGAAAATCGTCATCAATTTCATCTGTGAGGCAGTGAGAAGCAATGGGATGTAAGCACTAAAATTAAAAATTTGAAGATAACTAGTACGAATGGTAGGTGAAATTCTGCTCTGTTTTGGGATCAGGGATAGTACTAATAGCCCTTATAGGGGCAGTTATTCACCATGATTTTGAAAAAAATTTTAATGAAAGCCTACCTAGAACAGTAACTTTTAACGTGTTTTACTCAAAACTTAAAAATGTCTACTTACATTTATTTGCGTCTAACTGTCTCTTTTATGTATCAAATTTCATTGAAATTTTGTTTGAACATTTATGGTTACCATTTTAGCTAATATAGTAAAACCGGACTATGAAATATTGGAAGTTTCTTTTATGCAATAAACTAATAACGGTTGTGTAATGATTGCATAACTGCTTTGATTACTCTTCAGTATTTAATAGCTTACCTCACGGATTTTAGAATTATTTTTGAAAATATATATCCAGTAAATTGGATGATGGGGCTTTGTGTAAAAAAGATATATAGGAAGCACAGAAAAAAATTTAACTCCGAGCTAGTTTAAAGTGCTATTTTTAATTCTGGATAAATTGAAAACGGAAACAAAGTTTTATTCCTAAAGATTTTACCTTAAGCATAATTTATGGTGTAGTTTGAATTATATAACTAATTTAATTCGGAAAACAAAACTATTTAAATGGGTGCGCCAAGTAGATCATGTAAACAAAAAAGCAAAGCCGCCATTTTTTATGTAAGATAGGAAAAATGCGCTTTACTGTTTAAAAAAATCCTGAAATTTTACTGTAAAAGTTACTGGCATTCATGTAGCCAGTAACTTTTACCGTAAAAGCCTATTTTACTGTAAAATTTTACGGTAGCAGGTTTGAACACGAGAACCTCGTATTGGCAAGCGGCTTTGTTAACCACTTAACCAGTTGAGAGACATCGCGCGAGGTGAAATACCCGTGTTATCTGCTTAGCACTAGAAATCACGTGGGGTATGAATTGGCACTACAATCGTTTATTTTTTTCGGTAAAATTTACTGCAATTTTTTAAGGAGCTGCAAACACTTCATTTTACCGTAATATTTACCATAAAAGTTTCCTGAATTTTTAACAGTGTAGCTCGTGATTTATCGTCGTCAGGAAGCCTAAATGATGATAAAGCATTATCAACAAGCAGTTAGTTATCACTAATAATAATCAAAATTGGTGTCCTTATACGGACACCAATTTTGAGGTTTATTACGTAAATTACTGTGGAATTGCCTCTGACTCGTTATTTATTGACTGCTTTTAATACATACATTAAGTGGGGCAGTTATGTAAAAAAATATCTTGTTAAAAAGTGATTTCATCAGTGCATGAATTCAAAAACATATATACAGGGGTTTCCCTCATATAACATGGTTAATTTGTTGTGTGTAGCATCGAAACCGTGTAATACGAGACTTTTTTTTAAAATAGCATTTTTACTTATTTTTAATACTAATTATGTATGTGCATGAGAAAAATCATGTTAAGATGTATCGTGTATATCGAAACCGTCTTATACGAGACTTAGAAATAATGTAAATCAAGGGATGTGTACCGTGTTATATCGAAACCAAGTTTCATAAAAACAAAGTAAAAACTTATTAGAGTTATCAACCGTTAACAGAATGTATTAAACACAAATGAAATTTCATCTTTTTTAAACATAACGTTCGAGTTATATCAAAACCATGAAGTATTAAATTCAAGTTTCGTACCATGTAATATCGAAACCTTGTTATAATAATCGCAAATTTGGTACCGTGTAATATCGAAACCGTGTTGTAGAAGTACCGTGTTATACGAGGGACGCCTGTATCTCCTCAAAGCAGAATACCCGATCTCTTAAATGAGTCAAATATTTTGTGTGGTACAAAGATCGCAGCACATAGTATTTAAACCAGTATAAAAGTATACTACATCAATAAAGTTTCTTTAATATTAATTGAAAAACGATAATTATATTAACATGTTAAAGGTTTTGTGAGTGTAGTCCTGTAGGGCGTACAGCAATGAAAAATCTCTCACCTAGAGTGCCTGATATTATATCCATTTTATGCAGCACTCCATCTCTTTCTCCTATACCAGCTCCATGTTCACCATACAATCCAACAGCGTGAACTTCGTCAACAAACGTTAAGGCTCCATGCTCATGCGCTATATCGCATAACTCATTCAAAGGACATACTGCTCCTATAATAATAACGCAGCAATATTACTCGTGAATTTCTTTTTTTTTCTTTTTACATCAATAAATACTTGCTAACCGGATCTGTGAAAAATTAAAAATGTTCCTCAAGTTCTGGGACTGCAGCCTGCCTTCCTTTTCAGTTAGATATATCAGGGACAAATAAAAAACAACAAAAGAGATAGATAAGTCTTGTAAAATTGTTCAAGGAGGCAAAAAAAAAAAAAAAAAAAAACTTTAAAAACAGGAAGTAAATATTAAGAAGTGGTAAAACACTTCAAAAAAGGCATTTTTCAGCATCAAGTTAAGCAGGAATTGTCATATTAGTTAGCGTAACAAGGATGTGTTATCCTCAAAAGAAGTGTTAAAATGGAGAAAGTAAGATCCTTTTGGAATTGCAAGAAAGCAGCTAGAAGACATGCCATTTCATCGCATAACAGATTTATGAAAACACTTGGCGAACTTACGGTCACACCAAGCATCACGATGCTTGACATGATGATTCGCACTGTCGATCCTTGCAATTCTTTGCTTAGTTATGTCAACCTGAGTTGTACAAAACCTTTCTCGTCAAAAAAAAAAAAAAAAAGAAAGAAATATAAATGTCACTCTCTCGACGAAAATTCGGCGGCACGCAGTGACTACCACCAGACAAAAACCTTTTCTCTGTAGGCGACTGGAAAACAAGCCTGTGTTGTTTCTATTAGATGTCTGCTCTAAGGTGCTATCATGCCATTGGAAAACTTGCCATAAGTTATTAAAGTCAAGCACATATCGCACCTCGGCAAGAAAAGTGACAAAACTCAAAATTTGTGAAAAACGTACTAACTATTGATTCTAAACCTAAATTTAATGCTGATTCTTGCACCAAGACTCGTGCAAAGTTCTCTTAAGTAACTGGTGCGTGGTGGCGTAAAAACGATAGAATCAATAATGACATATGATTAAAATTTCGCAATTTAGAAGAAAAAAATTCATGCTTTAACTATGCATTTTTAATTTAGACAACATAAACTAATCAGTAAACATCAAATCATAATTTTCTTGCCCATATTGACACGAAATCACTTAAAAGTACTATTGCGTTAAACCTTGATTTTCTCCAATACTTTTTTCTGAGTTGTGTCACTTTCCTTGCAAAGGTGCGATATGCAAAGATTAAAATTTCAGAATGATTGTGTATAAGATTGTGTAAAGGCAAGGTGACAATATGCATTGATCAAAATTTTAGCATGACTATTTTTATAATATATATTTATAATATATTTTATATATATTTTTATAATATATTTTTATATATATTTTATATGGCATTTGTATAAGATTGTGTAAAGGCAACGGTTCGATATGCAAAGATAAAAATTTCAGCATGATTGTGTATAAGATAGTTTAAAGACAAGAGAGCGATATGTATCTTCTACATGACTCCTTAACTATAAATTTGAGTGACAAGCAGTCACGCGTAGCAGGAAGAGTTTCATTCTCAAATATATATATTAAAAAACTTGCGTATCTCAATGCACAACTGCTTTGCAATATGTAAGTCAAAACAATTCATGAGATGTAAAGATTACATCAATGTTACAATTTAAGATTTGAAGGTGTCATATTTAAATAAGGATCTAACAATTTCTCCTCGGTGTTTTAATTCTCACGTCAATGAGCTCTCAGCACTTTCTTAACACAATTTAGTTTTTAGTGTTAACTACATGTATAAACGTTTAGTTGAGCGACAGCAGTAAACAGAAACAAGGAGTTAAGTCGAAAGCCTGAACATTGTTTTAAATTGTATTTTAGTGCAGGAAGAAATTTCGTCACTTGATTTTAAATTAAAAAAAAAGAAACTTTTAAATTGGATCTTTGAGGCCCTTTAAAACGTGTTGAGACCTCTTAAGAAATATCAAAAATATAAATAAGTTTGAAAGAAAATGAAAATTTTTTTTAGAAAATTGCAATAAATTGCTTTAATATTTCGCAACCTCTAATATCTTGAAATACCAAAAATATAAAATTTATTTCTGTAATAATCAGGCAAAATAAAGTCCAGAAAAGAAATCATAAAAGAGTGTCAGAAGAAAATTTAATGTTATGTTTAAGTTTTAAAGTCTAATTTGTTCGTTATTCGTAATTATTAATCTCAAACATTACCAGTCATAGAATGAACAGTTTCAAAAGCAACAATTTTCGGTACAGATACGTCAACAGATTTAAGTTGCCGCTCCAGGTCCTTAGGATCATTGTGCCTAAAAATATGCTTCGGAACTCCGCTGTTTCGAATACCTTGTATCATCGACGCATGATTTCCAGAGTCCGAAAAAATATGGCAGCCTGTTTTAAAATAAAAGTAAGGAGTTAAAATGAATTCATTGCAAAAATAAAGTAATCTTAAACTAGGTTCAGATTGAGGGCAACAGCAGCAGTCTGTCCATTGAAAATCAGCTCTTGCGTACTACGTTCAACCAGATTTTAATTGAATCGCTTGTTTCTGAAACCAATCAAACGCTAAAATTTCTAATTTCAGGTTGTTCAACAAAGCTTTTTGCTGAAAGAAATAAACCTAAATATGTATTCCTTTTAGTTTAACGCATTATATACCTCATAGAATAATTTTAATATGACTCTAAAAATGATTTTTCAAAATATTAGAGCTTGTCGCTTGGCTGGTTTCTGAAATAAATGGTTACATTTCTATCCTAAAAATACGGGAGTTCGATAATCAGCAAAACTTTTTTGTACGTCAACAGCCTAAAATCTGACGAATATAAAAACATTTACACATAATTTTAAAGAGTGCAGAAGCTGAGCTTCCGCATGAGCTCCCATGCGAATTAAGCTCTTCTCTCAGCATTACCCCCCCCCCCCTCCCCTCGCTGGCAAGTAGTACTAACTACTTTAGAAATTGATTGTATACGAGAAACCATTTTTACTCATATGCTACGTGTTACAATTAGAATGTTTACGCTTTTTGGCAAAACACTAGCTGCTGTCATCAGTTAGTACATAGTTTTTGCAACCTATTTTCAAGTTCATAAATGTAAATTTGGAATGTTTATGAAAGTTTATGATTTTTCCAACTGCTAGAAATGGTTTGGCAGAGAAAGACTCGATATGACGTGTTATCTTGCAGTCGACAACACACTGGTCTGACAAGCAAAATAAAAAATAACAACATATAATTGCACAAAAATTGCAGACACGTGTTTCGGGGCTGCAAGGAACCCCCTTTTCAATGCAAAATAAGTGAGCTTATGGATGAAAAGACATTCATCCATAAGCTTCCAAGAATTTTTGGGAAACCGCGGGAATAAGGGTGCGGACGGTGGTTTAAACCCCAACAGAAAATTTGTTTTTAATCCATATTACCAATTTTATCATATTAATATGCATGCATGTTTGGACCTGGTGCCAGAGCTGGCCTAAGGCACAAATACTTTTTGGAACCTTCTCACTCCTTCCCAGAAATGAACATTTCGGTTCACAGTGGATGAACATTCGTATGTCTTCATTTAAAGTCATTAAAACCCCTCTATCAACTGGGGTGACATCAACGGAAAAGTACCACATATTTTTCGTATTTTAATCATGATATAAAATTGAACATACAATCTGAAACCTGAGGGCACATAGTAATAAAAGACAACTAATGAATGAAAATCTTTTATGTGCTAGCATTAGAAAAAAAAATAATAGCTAAAGCTATTTAAATTGTTTTTCATCATAAGCTCAGTTTACTGTGCCCTCTCATATCTTGGCGCCCCGGTTGCCCTACTCGCCCACGTTTTCCTGCAAATGCCCCTGCCTTGTGCTATCTCCAACACCAGGGGTTCCGAAACTTTTCCAAGTCGTGGCACCCTTTGAACTGTTAGAATTTTGCCACGGCACCTTCAGTCAGATATTGGGTGTATGACACAGAGATAGATAAGTTTTGTAAAATTGTTTTATTTTGTTTGAAAAAATGTCTTTAGGTGCAGGGCTTCCACTTATTATTTACTTATTGAAAGAAGGCTTTTTAATATGGTGTCCCTCTCAGTTGTTATTATTTTTATTGAAGCTAAATATCTGAAACCGGGTAAGGTTTTATGAGTAATCATTGCATCTTTTTGTTTCCTTAACAACACAAATCTAACATCATGGACACTTTGCGTCCATGTCACTCCTTGCCTCAACCTGCGGTACCCTAGGGTGCCATGGTTCCAACTTAGGAATCCTCTGTCTTACTCATAGATGCAAACATGAGGGAAGTATATTTTCTATCTCTCTCTCTCCTCTCTTACTGTATTTTCTTCTTCTTCTTTTTTTTTCTTTTTTCTTTTTCCCTTTTTTTAACCGACGAAAAAACGGAGGAGGTTCTCAATTCGACACGTATATTTTTTTTTTTTTTTTTTAATGTATGACCACGCATAACTTTTTACATAACAGTCTGATTTTGATAATTCTTTTTTTATTGGAAAGGGTATACCCCGAAGGTGGTCCCATAAAAATTTTGAAAAAAAATTCCTACCCTAAGGGTGGGAAAAGGGGGTTGATTTGTTGTTCACTCACAGATTTTTAATGTATGACCACACATAACTTTTTACAAAATAGTCCGATTTTGATAATTCTTTTTTTATTGGAAAGGTTATACCCTGAAGTTGGTCTCATATAAATTTGGAGAAAAAATTCCTACCCTAAGGGTGGGAAAAGGGGGAGATTTGTTGTTCACTCACAGATTTTTTTATATATGACCACACATAACTTTTTACAGAATAGTCCGATTTAGAATATTCTTTTTTTTTATTTGAAAGGGTACAGCCTGAAGTTGTTCCTATATAAATTTGAGGGAAAAATCCTTCCCTAAGGATGGGGAAAGGAGGGCGATTAGTAGTTCACTCTAAGATTTTTTGATGCTGAATTGGGTATAACAAAAAAAAAAAAAAACCTCACGATGAATGAGATGCAGACTTGTATGTCTCTCGTGTGTACTGTCTTGAGCAGGTAAACGACAGTATCTGCAGAAATGAGTTTTCGAGATATTTGAAGAATTGTGCGCTGGATTCAGTACTATCAACTGGGAAATGTTGGAATTATATTTTTTTAGCGGAAACCAAATAAGTTAATTTGTACAACAAAGCTAACGTACAAACAATGATGACAAAATGCAAAAAAAAGATAAAATTGCAGTTATAGCCCTTTACCTGCACACGGCAGTGTAGACCTCTCAATCTCTGGTACTTGTGATTAGGGTTAGTTTTCAGTGCCAGTCGTCAAACATTTTTTATATTCAGGATTTGTATGAAAAAATAGGGCAAAGTTTAGTGATGGTGACATACTATTTTTAACCGACGAAAAAACGGAGGAGGTTCTCAAGTCGACACGTATTTTTTTTTTTTTTTTAAATGTATGACCACACATAACTTTTTACAGAATAGTCTGATTTTGATTATTCCTTTTTTATTAGAAAGGGTATAGCCTGAAGTAATTCCCCTATAAATTTGAGGGGAAAATTCCTACCCTAAGGGGGGGAGAGGGGGGTGATTAGTTGTTTACTCCAAGATTTTTTGATTCTGAGTTGGGTATTACAAAAAAAAAAAGCTCACAGTGAATGAGCTTCAGACCTGTATGTCTCTCGTGTGTACTGCCGTGGGCAGGTAAGCGGCAGTATCTGCAGAAATGAGTTTTCGAGATATTTGAAGAAATGTGTGTTGGATTCAGTAGTACTAACAATAAGAAAATGTTGGAGTTATATATTTTTTTCAGCGGAAACCAAATAAGTTAGTTTGTACAACAAAGCTAACGTACAATAGATGACAAAATGCAAATTCGTCAGCAATTTGTGTTATCGTAGAAATATCGATCACAGTAGGAAAATGCACACGAACATCTTTATACAGTGCATTATTCTTTAGGAGCCACTGCAATGCCACTTGAAGTTTACCTATATCAATTTGAAACTCCCTAGAATGTTCTAAATTTTCACGACTTTCTACTACGAGCACTAATCCAGTTTGATAAGGTTCAAGCGGAAGTTGTTCCGCCAGCTCGACCACATCCTGAGCAGAAAGGATTGCCTGCCCTTTGCACCAGTCTTGGCTCAAACGATTTTGAACTTTTATTATTTTAAGAAATGGCACTACTCTGCAAATAAAACGTTTCTCAATTTCCGATAACTCATCAATTTCTGTAGGTATTGCAGCTACCGACATTTTGTTCCAATAGGCCTGGGGTGGAGTTTTATGTCTTTTAATATTGTTTGAGCATCGTGAACAAGTAATTATATTACCTAAAGCTACCAGTTCGTTAGGCAAAATAGAGCCTAATTTTTTAGTTTGCAATTTCCTACGTTGCTGAGGATACAAATTTTTTTTTGCATATTGAACACGACAAGTCAGCATAAACATTAATTGATTTCTTAAAGTTTTCTGCGTTACACTGGTTTCTTCGATCGCGAGCTGCTTGTCGCATGGCGCTCAGACGATTAATTCTCTCCTCGGAAGATTCGTGAAGTACCACCATTGCTGAACGGTTACGAGCAGCATCCAAACGCAGCATACGTTCGTCCTCAATTTCAATTGAAACTCGCTCTCTTATCAGATCTAAACGATGAGCGCGTTGCTCTTCACTCTCATTTGAAAGTCGCTCTCTTATCAGATCTAAACGACGAGCGCGCTGCTTATCACTTTCTTGCAATAACCTATCGTTATTGTAGCTTCTCATTCTGGACAGTCTTTCCTCGCGCTGACCTAAACTCTCCTGCGAACGTGTTAATGTAATTCTCTTTCTGTTTGCTTCCAACCTTTTTTCTTTCTCATTAATAGATTCTTCTAAACATCTTTTCCTCATCCGAGCAGCATTTTTTGTAGGCCTACCTATGTTAGTATATAAAGCCTGCTTTTTTAAAATTATTTATGTAACACAACAGATAATTGTTAAAATACGATTATATATATATATATATATATATATATATATATATATATATATATATATATATATATATATATATATATATATATATATATATATATATATATATATATATATATATATATGTGTGTGTGTGTGTGTGTGTGTTAATAGCTAAAGTAAGGTAGGTAGATATTTTAAAAGTAATCAAAAATATAAGCATACAGATTATAGCCACAAAAAACTATAAAATAAAAACTTTTTAACAAAAAAATTGAACCGCCGAAAAAACTGAAAAGCAAAAAATAATAAACCATTTTATTAAACCTTAATAACTAAGTTCTTAAACTGATGTAAGTATACCTAAGTATATATTTTTGTAATAATTTAGAGTTTTTAATTAACCTTAATAACTCAGTTCTTAAATTAATGTAAGTATACCTAAGTAGTTTTGAGTCGGTGCCAAACAATAAATAAACAAAGATCCCTAAATTACCTAAATTTAAAGAAATAACCAAATAAAATTAGCAATGTAATGTGAAATGTCCGGCGATAAACATAAATGTTTCAAAAAATGCTCCCTCCACACGCCATCATTAAATCATGAATACTAGAAGATCGTATACAACAAAAAGTACCTCTCGTTGGAGCTTTGAAACCTTTGGGACCTCGCACGAGAGAGGCAAACAACCAGTGAGAAAAATCTTCAGGATCATGTATGCAATTAACGGCTACAGTTGTTATGCCATACTTACGCTGAATAATACTATGACCCACAAAACCATTTATTTGAGCTTTTAACAAGATGAGAAATCCTTCTTCAGTATGATGAACAATGATATAAACATTTTGACTGTTGTATATGAGGCAAAAGCTCAGTAGCAGCCAAATACTCGACACGTGCTTCTTCGAGACCACTTGACGACGTTCGGGTTTAACTTCGTGAACGCTCGGCATTTTCCGGCGAAGGGGCGTGTCGCCATACGCCACCGCTGCGCCTCACGCTTTACAAAAATAATTAATTTGCTTGTTTGGCACCGACTCAAAACTACTTAGGTATACTTACATTAATTTAAGAACTGAGTTATTAAGGTTAATTAAAAACTCTAAATTATTACAAAAATATATACTTAGGTATACTTACATCAGTTTAAGAACTTAGTTATTAAGGTTTAATAAAATGGTTTATTATTTTTTGCTTTTCAGTTTTTTCGGCGGTTCAATTTTTTTGTTAAAAAGTTTTTTTCTTTCTTTTTTTTTTTTTTTTTTTTGTCTTAAGACGATGAAAACTCATAGTTTTCAAATGGGAATGGAAGAAACCGAACTTTTTGATTAA
This sequence comes from Uloborus diversus, assembly GCF_026930045.1. NCBI lineage: Eukaryota > Metazoa > Arthropoda > Arachnida > Araneae > Uloboridae > Uloborus > Uloborus diversus. The sequence goes on along the minus strand of NC_072740.1, from coordinate 85,782,678 downwards.
GAATGAAATCTTTTCTGAGATGCAGAACTTTTACATCCGAGAGAAGTGAAACAGACCTATACATATCTCTTAAATATCTCTATCTATCTATGTAACCGGAATATCTCTCTTTTGAAATTGTAAAAATGCAATGTTTCCTAAAGAGAGATAAAAATGCTGTGTTATGGCAGGAAGAGGATGTGGTTCAATACACGGTCGACGGGAAGGATGCTTTCTCCTACGGAAGTTTAGAAGAAGCGATGTAATGTTAGGTGTACAGGTTTTGCTTTTTTTGCTTCGTTGAAAATTTTATGGCTAATCATAAAGCATGATCAGTTTAACAGTTCAAACTGCATATCAGCTGAAATTAACTGGATGGAAAAATGTTTAAAGAATAATTTAAATTTTATTAGTTCTCAGAAAAAAATTAAGTCATTATATTAGACTTATGTTGAGAGAAAACAGTACATTTGAAAAATATAATTTCAATTATCTTCTACTTTTGTAAGAAAAATGTTCGACAGTTTTTTTTTTTTCAACCTCAACAACTTATATTTGACATATTTAAGGATTTAAACTTGAAATATTATAAACACGTGGTTTTCAACCATTCTTGCTCTTCTCCCTCCCCCCCCCCTCTTTTGACCCATAGATGAGAATCCCACGCACCACGGGACACATTTTGGAAAAAGAATTTATTGAACAGTTTAGAGTTTCGAAATTTTTTGCACTAATTAACCATCTATTTAATAAGAAAAATCATTAAAAAAACCCATAAAAAAGTTTTTTTAATTTTAATTTAATTTTTTTAAATGGGCTTGCTTTAAATCGCTAAAACTCAAAATATTCAAGGTCAATTTTAAAAAATTTTCAAAAAATTATGCCCAAATATCTAAGTTTTAATTTTTATTTGCCGATTTAAAAAATATTAATTCAATAAAAAATAGAAAACAGTTGAAGAAAATTTTCGAAAAATGAGAAGATACTTTTGGAAAAAATAATCATATTTTTTGAATAAACGTTTTTTTTTTTTTTAAATTTGCCGAATAAAAATTAAAGTAAACTGTTTGAAAAAGTTATGTTCCCAATTTCATTACTTGATCTTTATCAGTTTTTTACTTATAAGAGTTTGAATGCGAAAAATCGGGAAAAACTGCTTCATGGAGAAAAACGCGTTCAAAGTTTTTAAGTTAAATATAATATTAGGTAAATGCATGCAACAGAAATAATTATAGCTTTCGTTCTAATTAAGATAGAAACAAGATTCAAACGTCCTTTTAAGGAGAAAAAAAAAGCTGAAATTTTTTTCATATGATTTAAAAAAAAAAATTGCAAAATTTGATGATTTTTGTGTCTCGGACTCCCTTAAAGTAAGAGGTAAACCTAAAATTTAAAAATAAGAAGTCACAGATACATTTCTATTTTCATATAAATAAAAGCATAATTACTTAAAAAAAAGTCACCGTAGTTCCTTTTATGAAATATTTAGCCCAGCGTCTTTGCTTTCAGATCCAAATCTACTCATTAAAAAAAAAAAGAAAAAACTAGCTTGCTTGTTTGTGTTGAGATAAATATGTATATGAAAACGGAAAAACGTACCTGGCATCATACGTGCTAAAGTATATAGTGTCGAATCATTCGCTACATAGCATGAAGTGAAAAGCAGCGCAGCCTTTTTCTTATGCAAAGAAGCTAATTCCCTCTCTAATTCTTCATGAAACGTTGAATTTCCAGATATGTTTCGCGTTCCTCCAGCACCGGCACCATGATGCTCTACAGCGTCACTAAAAAGATTAAAAATAATCAACAACGGTTCGACGATTTTACCAACCCTTCTAAAACACAAGTAATTTCAATAGTTAAAACAAAAATCAATAATATTTTTAAAGCATAATGAGTAATTTTGGGATGCTCATCCCAATACCCCAAAAGCGATGGTGCACCCTTCAATTGCAACAAAATACCCTCCATCTCCAGAATGAGTCCCCAAATAGTAGAATAATCCTCATCACACCCCTACCCCTAAAATTCTACATAATTCTATAATCCAGTTAAAACTGAAAACTCCTTTTTGGACCCTTGTGGAACAACATTCGTTGATTTTTTTTTAATAGTAATTGTAATGGCTGTTGAAAAAATATTGAAATCGTATTTTTAAAAGTAATGATTAATTAAACAGGGCTTACAATCATTTTCTTTCTTTCTTTTTATTTGCGAATATTATTGCGAGGAGCTGTATATTTTCTTAAAACATAGTTGTGACTGTGATCAACTTTTTTATGCAATTAGAATCACATTCGGTTAGTTTTAAAATGAAATCCATTATGATGACTCATACAGTCCTTGAAAATAGCAATCGTAACGTATACTCATGTAAGTGACCGTAATAATCCAGTATAAATGAACTAAAGTGAACATAATTAATCATGTCCCCATAGGAGGTGTAATGATTACAAATGGCTGCAATCATCTCAATGTTGTGATGCACAACTTTTGCTAGAAATCAATTTATTTTCGAAAGAACTACGAAAGTTGGTATAACCACTATCATATTTAAAATACAAATATCGAATATACATTTCCATTTACTTCTCTGGCTAGAGCCGATAGATGAGTCGTTTAAATTTGTAACATATTAACTTTTCTCTATACATATTAACCAAACTGCATCAACTAAATAATAGCATACCTCAAGTAAGAAGTCAATTTGTATTCATTGATATTTACACCAATAAGGAATTCTACTTAAACCTCAGCATTTGCACAAACCAATGTTTTTCGCAACATATATTTTTGCTGTTAAATTAGAATTTGCAATACAAATTACTTCCTCATACAACTGCTTCATAAAGTATCATGCGTGTAAAGACATAAATATGTAGTAAAGGATACGTTAATTAGACATTCAAGTATTTTTCAAATTTTACATCTTGTTGATGATGATGCAGATAAAACAGTTTTTGAAACTACAGTAGAACCTCTTTTATCTGAACCCCCGAGAACCGAACTCCACTAATACAGGCGCCACAAAGATGAAAGACATGTACTTCAAATAAAATTAATTTAACGCACTGCTCAGCGAGAGCGTTTGAAGTACTTCGGCATTGATTGAGACAAGCGACTTTTTAAAATTTTAAAGCTTTGGATATTTAGCACGTTGTACACAGCAGTACTGGGCTGTACTGTATTGTATTTTTACTGAGATAGATTTTTCTACTGTAAAAGGATTTATACTCTATGTTTACTATTTATTAATTTGTACTGCAAATCATTACTATCTTTTCTGTAAAGCTTGACTACGGAGGTATAGCAGGTGAACTGGAAGTGAAAATAAACCACTTTATTTTGTAATAGGTTGAATCAGTGACAACGCGCAAGCAGTCTAGTCTCGCGTTCTCGCTGATCTTACCTATATTACAGAATGAAGTGGTCCGCTTCCGCTTCGGGTTCACGCGTCATCTCTCCGTGGTCAAGCTTTAGCACTTATGATTCATTTCAGCCACCTGCTAGTTGTTGTTGCTCTACTGTTGTTTTTAAATTTTTATTTGGAAAAAATAGCCATAGAAATCAGACTAAAAATCACCGAATACAATAATTTTTAAACACAGCACCATAAATAACTTACGTCACCGCTTCTCTTACAGCAGGGTGTCTGCTCATTCCTAGATAATCATTACTGCACCACACTATTATATCCTTCGCATCTTGAGTGAACTCATTGGCGCATGGAAAATTGTTTGCTAGACGATTCACTTTCTTGAAAACCCTATACGAATGATCACGTTTCTTCTTCGCTATCTGTTCCTGGAAAAAGCTTTCATATTGAAATTGTTCACCTGAAAGAGAACATCTGCAATTAGTTCAATTTTTGGATATTTATGACTTATACAAGTCTAAAAGTTACACAGTAGTAAATATTAGTTAAGCAAAATTCATTTACAAGAATTTTATGATATCTAATAGTGAAATTATGTGTATTTCAAAACTCTGCGCAGTACTAGGCATTTCAAGACAGAGAGCTACAAAAATGGTAAAGTTTCAAGTTCATTCATACTTTGGTTCATTCATACAAGAAACTTTAGTTCATTCATACCAGATACCAGAATGAAATTTTAGACCAAACAGATTATTTCTCTGAGTTTATTGAAAAATTTAGAGTGACATGGCTTCTGAAAGAGTTAGTCGCCATAGTATTTATTTTAGCCATCCGGGAGCTCTGGCGTCCGGGATTTGACAGATCCCGTTTGATAATATGGCCCAAATCTAATTGGAATGGGTAGGAAGAGAATTCAGTACAGGAAAGAGATGAAGTTCTAATAAACTTAATCAACTAATCTCAAACGGAATGTGTCACCAAATATTAAATGAAGTTACTTTCATAGTTGGATAGCGCACTATGAAGGAATGTTGCTAATTTTATTGACTAGAAACAGATTTATTTCGTCCAGAGTCTAATTTTCAAAAATGCAGGACAAAATTTCATCGTTGTTTTATTTATTGAACACGGAAAATATCGCAGTTGGCACACACTCATATTTTTTGAGAACAATTGCACATATCTTCAAGAATAATGTTTTCAAATGTAAAATAAGTCAACCACGCGGTTAAAGGATGTGAGAAGTAGCAGAACATAAAAATAACAGGAACAATACAGAGCAGAGAAAAGTATCCTGCTAAAAGCGTGCTGATAAATAGCAATAAGCAACTAGTGTATGAGTCAAAAGCTAAGTTTACACCCATCCCGCAATCGAGAGCAGCATTCCAAAAACTGTCAAACACTACACAATCAAACAGTACCTACAGTTTTCAAAAAATCACTATGTCTAGTAATTTAACTGCTAGAAGATTTTGAAAGTAAGGTTGGTTTGTGGAGTACGACTATTTTTGTTGAAGAAGAGTGAACTTAGGTTAACTGTGAAGTGGTTGAAATTGTTGGCCTCTAATTATTAATCGTTTTGAATATGGGGTGAATTAGTGCCAGCAGGGGTTAGATTGTGCCACATAGGTTTTGGCGTAACTATAAGAGTGAGATGCTGTTTTTATTACAGATAGAGGGTTTGAAATTTGCTGCACTCTGCTATATCTTTAACGTAATTTTATTAAACATATTTGTATTGGTATTAGTATATATAATATGGCACAATCTCACCCCATGCTGGCACAAAGTCATCCCATTCGACGGTAGTATTCAGGGAGCTGGGAATTGCTTTTAGGCTTTAGAAGTGATTTTAGGTAATGGAAGAGCATGCAGACTGCTCAATACAAGTTGTCTCGGATTTACAACGCAGTGAGCGATCGCTATTTAGCAATAATTGCTATAGTTGCGTCACGGAGAGATGACGGACGAAAAGGAGGTGGAAACAGACCACTTCATTTTTCAATAGGTAGGATCAGCGAGAAAAAACAAGCAGCATTTTTTTAACTACTTGCTCGTTTTCGGGGATTATGCCTACTTCAATACGAAGTATTCTGTTTCCGTTTCTAGTTCATCCGCCATCTTTCCGTGGCGCATCTATAAAACAGGCGCATTTATAGGTTGGAAGCCTCACGTATGAGATGTCTTGTGGCATGTTGTGTTCCTCAGACATTTATGAAACCTTTTTTAATTTACTTCTGGCAGTTATGTTACATTTACAGCAGCAGTCACTGATAGTTATCTTGTCGAAGAAAACGTACTAACTGGACTTGGTAATGTATCCCTTTCATTCCAGACCAATTTTGCTTTTCAACAATTTTGCAATGCAATTAAACTCACGTCATATCTTTACACAGAAACCACCAGGAACTCATTACGCCCAAGATAGTATCATAGAACAACACCGTTATAGTATTGTTGACTTCTCGGTACGGACCACATTGTCCTAGAACTAAGTAGTACCCAAACGACCGATCATTGTGCAATTTCGCTGAACAGGCCAAGCACGAAGTGCTTCTATGTATCGCTGGAGGTCCTACAGCTTAAAGTGGAATCCGAATCACTAGCAAATGTCCAGAAGAAAAACCTGTAACAATCCATGCTCTGGCCACCATTTGACCCTATGTCATTGGCTCGAAACCATTTGCTCCAGCTATTCTGCCACTGGACACATCATTGTTCAAATCGTAAGCATGGCAGGCTCTATTTATTGGGATAATGTTCTGAAACATCAGGCGTGTCTGTTCAGATGTGAAGTGAGCGCATTTTTTTTTTCTTTTTAGAACAATGCCATCCTCATTATATGAACATTTAAAATCAAACTCATTAGCGTAGTTCAGAAGGTACTTTTATGCCCCAAAAAGTCTTCCTTCAACTCCCGAAAAACCCTTTCTTTTTTAAAAAGTGATGTCTCGGAAAGTGGTTTTCCCTATCGACATAAACAAGTTTACAAATAGTGTACCGGGTAGAAATCCGCAAAAAATCCAACAGAAAGCAGGAGGCAAGTAGATCCGCATGTTGCTGGTTATCTGCGGTTGCTGGAATCGATTTGTGGGTGACGTGCAGATTCTATTAGACTGCCATGAGAATGCTGCTTTTGAAGATGAAAATATCACCGCTTGGAATCATAGAGCAAGGAATTAGTAACTGGAGGGAGTAAAGTTCAAGCATTGGCTTAGGAAAAGCTGAGGCTGCGATCCCTTGTCACGTGATTCACCTACGACGAATGATTGACACGTTTTGCGCAAAATTGGTACGAAATAAACCTCATTTCTTCCAATACTTTGCTTTAAAATCAATCATGTTACTTGGGATCTTTGCTTCAAGAGAGAAAGGCTTCGCTCCCTCTATCTCTTATCCCTTCTCAATGCTTGGAATAATCGGTATTTACCTCTGCATTATAGCCCATGTATCTACATGAGACGCTCTTTGTAGACAAACAACTCTGTAGCATCTTTTCTACTAATTATAACTGCATGTCTGTTTTTTTCCTACTAATTGCATGTCTTTTTTTTCCCCTTTCCTTTCATGCTTTTTACTCATTTCTTATTCTACGGTATTTTTGCATCACTGGTTGAGTTCAAAGTTCTTAAACATACCGTCGCCTCAGAGCAACAGTAGGATATCATAGTGTTATTCCTGGGATTAGTTGTCTTACTGTTGCTCTGAGGCAACGATATAGCAGTTAATACAATAACTACTTTCGGTGCATTTTCGCTTGCTCGAATAAATTAATTTTAAATGTATTCCGAAGTTCTAATCTAAGACCGATCGAGTCAGTGTTTCTTGAATTGACTCACATAATTTCTTGCTGTTTTTCATTTTTTTTCTTTATTTCTATGAGTTTATTTCATAAAATATTAGGAAGCGGTTATAATAAAATGTAACATATAAGGTACTTTGGATCACAAAGAAAAGCACTTAAATCGTGTAACAGTAGGATATGTTTTAACATGCTTAAAAAGGATTGCAGTTACTTTCCTGACTGATAAATACTTCTAGCTAGAAAGATTTAGAAGCCATTAAATTCCAAAATCTCTGTCTCCGAAAGTGCCAACTTTTGTAGGTTCTAGAAGTATTTTTCTTTTGCTGTCAACGAATGAAAAATGTCTCGTTCTTGAACTTTGTTATACATTCCTAATCAGTTAAGTAAACAGATAATGGCGATAGCTAATGTGAATTTCAAATCTTATGAGATATTTTCTAGACGAAGTTCATTCGCGTAAGATAGAGTGCAATTACTACTCAGATACTTTGATTTATGTTATTGTAATTGAGTTATATAATATTACAAATGTATATACGTTATCATTATTTTGTTTAACGTGGTTTTGAAAAACACAAACATTCTTATAACTCTGGGTCCTTTAAAAAAAATAGGATAAAAAAATTATAAATCTGAGAAAAAGTTATGAATATTTTTAAAATGTACATCACATAGGAACATGATAAAACTCATTTTCAAACTCTTTTAATGGCGATTTTTATTTGTAAAAGTTATTTACTTTATCAAAGCAGAACTCAAATGCGCTTTTTGTTTAAGAGTTATTTTCAGTAAAGCTATTTAATGTTTTTTATTTATATGTACAAATTAATTGAATGTAATTTTTGAACAATTGGATGCTGCATTAAATTTACTCTTAAATTTTTTGGAGGGTTTTTAACAAAAACTGGTCTGTGAATTTAATAGATCTTTGAAAATGCTTTTCAAAAGTGATTTTTTATGAAATCTTGCCAGTTTTCTTTTATTTTCAGTGAATTAAATTTCTCTTTAAACGATTTATTCATTAAAATACCCTTCACCTTCTTTTAAAAATCTATATTAAAACTAGAAATTTAAAATTTTGTATATTTTCAACGCTCTTTTTTTACATGGCAATTAATTATTTATTAATATTATCATAATCAATAATTATTATTTTATTTTGTGAAAAAGTAATAAACGCCATAAAAATTATTTCAGTAGTGATTTTAAAGCTAAAAAGTCAATTCAGTAAATTAACCTATTAAGTTTTTTTTTTTTTTTTTGGTCCGTTGATGTAACTTGGCTCTTCATTAAAAACTGCGCAGTATTTTGCTGAATTGGATTACTAAACCGCCTCATTAAATCAAGAAACTTATATTAATGAAACAGAGGGAAAACTAATAAAATTAAATAATACAAAGGCTATCAACATATAAAACAAATACCTATGTTTTTCTTTTCAGTTAAATCAATGACGTCACGGTCAACAGCAGCAGTGGCTTCTGTCATTATTGGCTTCACGTGTTCAAGAAAGGGGCATTTGTTTGCAGGCACCTCTTCTGCAAGAAAAAGTAAAAATAAAAAGACGCAATCCAGCTCGAAATGCATACACAAGAACTAGTTTCATTACTTAAGGGTTCTCTATAAATGATGTCACACTTTTTTTTCACCATTTTCGACCCCCTTTTCCTCTTTGTCAAAGTGTAACGCATCACCTTGACTCTCCCCCTCCCCCCTATTACATGTCAAGCTATTTTTCATAAACATAACTTTATAGAATGCGTGATGTCACGTGTATTGTTACTCCCTCCCTCCCCCTTGTCCCAAACTGTCACAATTTTAGGAAACCCCAATTATAGCATGACATCATTTGTGGACAGCCCCTTATAAAATTAATTCATGATAACCTTCTGTGTTATCAAAATTCTTCTGTTTCTACGACAAGAGAAGATCAATACTGCCGCGGTCATAGTTCAGGCAAACGGCAGAATCTGCAGAAATAAATTGTCAAGATATTTGGAGAAACGCGATGAATGATTCAATACTTACAACAGGAAAATTTTGGAATGAAAAGTTTTTTTATGCACTTTTGTTTCAGCGGAAATCAAATAAGCAAGCTTGTACAATAAAGCCAACGTACACTATATGACAAAAATATAAAAAAATGAAAAAGGAATACCTGTACCAACTATTCTAAAGTAGTTTTAGAGAAACAATCCTCCTCCTCCTCCTCCTCCCCCACCCCCTAGCTCTATTCAAATTATCGACCCCGATTTTTTTTCAAACTATAGTAATTAAAACAGATTCATTATTAACTTGGTGCTAAGAGAGAAAACAATATTCCCTCAAGAAATGCGTAGTCTGGGGGAAAAAAAAAAGAAACTGTATTTTCCTCTATTTAATGACGCTCTAACGTAAAATGCCCTCATAAAATGTATTAAGTTTCTAGAAAAAACCTGAACTTCGAAGTATGATTTTGAAAGATGTGCATGGAATATTAGGTCTTTTTTAATAGTAAACTGATCATTCAGAAACATAGAAATCTCATTTCTGTACCTCAAAGTCAGACATTCGCAAGTCCACAAATGGCGATTTTAAGGTATTACTATATTGTGTGTAGAACTTTATTCCAAATTGACCCATAACATCGTAGTTCTTTGTAAAAAAAAATATTTTATATTTGTTTGACAGTGTTATTATAAGAGCCCAGTCCCAACCTTTATGTGTTTCAAATTCGTTTTAGCTGTCATGCAAAGTAGTGATAACGTGATTACGTCAGTATGGCTTTCAGGTACAGTGTTTACTCTTATTATTTTTTGACTATCGTCATTTACTTTTGCTTTCTCCTCATCATCATGATCATCTTCACATTTGCAATGATCTTCACTACTGTCAAATGCATTGCTTGTCCCATACTCTGGGGTAAATCAAAACAGCTGAGTTCTTCCAATTTTTTTGAAGATTAATTTATTTTTAATGTAAATCACCCTTTGTGTGTATTTTACGTGAATTCACAAAACTTGTGTGTGATTTTTCTTGATACATAATTTCAGATTACATTCAGAGGATTCAGTTTGAGCATTGTTGGTGCAGAACTTCTTAAGTTCTTAGATTGACTTTTCACTCCAGGATCCCCCGTACTCACTACTATTTGTGGTTTAACCAATTGGATATGACTATGAAAACAGCTCTGATTTTTCGTATCCTGACCAGAAGTCGAGCTATCCCTGGCCCAGCACCCCCAGAGGTATCGTTTCACTTGAAAGACTTTGTGTCCAGGAGCATATTTAACGTCCTCAAGTCACAATAAATGAAGATGGATCTTCGGCTGGCTGCGATCGAACCCGGGACTCTCCGGTCATTAGTCCAATGCCTTACTGATCAGGCTACCACGACCCTCTTTTAAATTGACTCTGTACATTGCGGTTATCTACCTACATCAACAAAAATGTGAAATAAATGGGATGTTTCCATTCACCCCCGTTCTCAATGTTAAAATGGAACACGGTTGGGTAGAAGGAAATACGATATCATTTTCTAACAAGCAATCATAAAATCATCTTCATATCCAGTTACTCTAAGCGAGTGTCGTCTTCGACACGATGCACAAAACTTTATCTCTAAATTCATCCAAAAGCTTGGGAAGGATCTAAAGATGAAACAGTGTGATAATGTTTCCCTTCGTCCTAACTTATCCTATATACTTTTAAAAATTCGTTACTGATAGCGGCATATAATTTAAGCATTCAACTTAGTAGGTCGATTATATTTTCGCATAAAATTGATCCGTGTCAACAATAAAAAATTAATAATAAAAAAAAAGTTATAATCAGACAAATTTTCTAAACAGATTTGCTCTAATTCATGGAGTGCACCTCTCAGAAATGTAAAGTTCTTATACATAATGATCATTAAAATTAAAGCATTATTTACCTGTTTGCTCTGTGCTCTGAAACGTAGTAGCGAAGTTCCGTATAAATGGACATTTATCCACATACATTTGTAGAACAGATGATCCATAATTCTTCAAGAACAATGGGTTCAATCCAGAAATGAAAGGGCAGTTTCGAACAGATATTTGCCCAAGGTGTCTCACACCTCCTGAAAAAGGTAACAAGTTGGAGTAATGAAGAAAAAATATTTTAAATGCGTTAATTCTAATAATTAATTTTTTAACCCAATTTTGATTGTTACGTCAAGAAATCTATGCATAATAATACTGGAACTATATTGAAGTCAAATCTGTAAATATAAACCTAAATAAGAATTAAAATAATAAAAATTTCGCGTAATAACTACATGACAAAGTAAAGCAACTCTTCCTATTTGATTACACGTTTAGCAGTGATGAAAATCTGAACAATTTCTGGAACCAACCTTGGACAAGTCCCACTATTCGTTTCAAATAGACATACCAAAATGCAATTATTATAGTAATAACAACTGAATCAAAAGTGTAGAGAAGCACATTTACAACTTTTTAAATTTATTTAATGAACTGAATGTAGCTTTTGCGCATTGCAATGTGCCATATTTTCTTTTCAAATTAAATTATTGATTAACAATCATTTAGCCATATATGATGCTAGTTTTCACATGCTTACTAGGAGTTTTAGTATTTTGTACTCCAAATTTTATATCCAATATTAATATCAAGCTATCGACGGCACTGCTGAATAATCGACTGCTCCATATTACAGTCAAGTGCCCATACTTGAGACATTTTGATGAATTCTGTTTTGAGTACTAGTAAACACACATGCCAGTACATCACCAGTAAGAAATAAATTATGTTACATTATAAATGAATATAGTTATCTTCCAAAAGGTTGCGTGAGTTAAACTTTCATGCTTCAACTGTATAGATAAGTTTTATTGTTTTAGTAATGTCGACAAAAAATGAGACTTTAAAGCATGGAATTAATTTTATTTACCTACGTTAAATGAACAGTAGGGTCAGCCGATTTTTTTTTTCTTTCCAAATTTCGATCATGGATAGTGCAAAAAAGATGTCATTGGTAAAGCAAAGTGCACATAAATTTTTCTAATGTTCTTGGGCAATTTCTTGATCGATTGAAGTTTTGAGCAAATGCTGTTTGATATTTTTAGCAAAATTAGTAAAAAAGTCTTTATATTTTCGATGACGGATAGTGCAGAAAAGGTGCCATTATTGGCCCTAAAATCATATTAATAAAATTTCAGTTGCGTAATGTTGGCAATTTCCATTTTTTTTTTTAACGTTTTTAATACATTTTATCGAGGCGTTAAAATACTGTTTTCGCCGTATTCATCTCAAATAATTATATACGATTTGTCACACATAATTAATTTTTAGATGCTTACTGTGTTATAAAGTACCTACTTATTGCTTACAAAATTAAAAATTTGAAATATGCTATTAGAAAACTTTGTGCAATCGTATTAAAAATTAAGGTTAAACAGTACAAAACTCAGCAAAGAACTAAAGAAGGAGTTTATGTACAGAAAATTTCCACCCGCACTCCCAACAGTGTGTTTTTTTCTTTTTCTTTTTTTTTTTTTTTTTTGCCCCATTTAAGACAACAAATGCTTTTTTCGAGTTGACTTTCTGCATTTCAGCGCTTTTATTTTCATTATTTTTGCTACAATGAAAAACCATATCTTACTTCATAGCCCTTTGCAACTTCCTGAGTATTTTAGTAGTACTATTTTTATTAACTTTAAAGTTAGCGCAGAACTTGTAAAGCACACTTAAGATTCTAAAATTGTTTCAGATTTTATGTTTATTTCAGTTTTTTTTTTTGAGCAATCACGATTGCTTATTGTTCTCATTTGACCGTTTTTGGCGTCCGTGCCTTTTTCAGCTTGGACCAGGCCTGCAGCACCACCGTCCACCGGCGGCGGTGCGGCTGTCCCCCGGAATCGACTTTTGCTGGGCGGTGGCGTCCATGTCCCACACACACGAACGCCTACACACACACACACACACGAACGCCTACACACACACACACACAACCGCCTACACACACACACACGAACGCCTACACACACACACACACACGAACGCCTACACACACACACACACACACGAACGCCTACACACACGCACGAACGCCTACACACACACACACGAACGCCTACACACACGCACGAACGCCTACACACACACGAACGCCTACACAGACACACACACGAACGCCTATGCAACACTCACTCACACACATGCATACATACACTTACGCACCCACGCACCCACACACATGCGCTTACACAAACACACACGCTCGTGATTGCGAAAAACATAATTTGAATTCAAGATGCCAAAAATTCAAATTAATTTTTTACAATTTTTTTTTTTTTTGACGAAAGACACTTTATGATTCGAGGTTCGCTGAGATTGGTTCAGAACCAAATCAAGCCGATTGTAGTATTCCATTAACCTGAACTGTAATTTTGGATCCTTAAACTCTCGACTTAATTGATCTTTATTTATTCTTTGAATTGCGGCATACTTTTTCTATTAATTTTCATAACAATGCTTTGATATATTTGTTTTTGTCCGTTGCCATTGCTGTGGTTGCGTTGTTGTGAATTCTCAGGATGACCATATTATTTTAATATCTATCAAAATCCCTTTGCATGCTCGGGTCGTTTCTTTAGGCAAATCATACGGAATAATCAATTTATGTTACGAACAGTACGACGTATCGTAAGGTCCTGGTTTATACAGGCCTATGTTTTTGTGTTCAAATTTTTTTTTCTCTAATGGTTGTGATTTCCCTAAATATGAATGAGGGGACAAACTAAATAAATAAATAAATAAATAAATAAACTTCCTATTTTTTTCATTAAATTTTCACTTCAAACTTTCAATATCGTAACTCTGCATCTCATTTCGACTATTTTTGCCACTGGAAGTATGTATTTAGGACTCACGGTTGCGAAAATAGAGGCAATGCAAGTTAAACGGGGACAAGCTGCATTAGGAGGCAAGCGTTTCTTCCAGCAGATGTCATAAGGAAACTTTTGCCACATAAAAATATGCAAATATCTGCTCGTTTCAAATACATAATTTTATGAACGGCATGAAGCATTAAATGCGTATTAAATCTTTATCTTTCTCAACTCAAACACATTTTTCTTACGATGAATTTTAATCTTTATCTAGTTACTAGCTGTGCTGCCCTGCGTTGCACGGTCCACTTCAAAAATAGAAGTTGTATCAAGTGACGCATGTTCAGCAACCAGGCAAAAAGAAAAATAATGTAATACCCATCAACGTATAGAACACCGCAATTTTACGACTCAAAATTTAAATTTAGACTTCTTTGGGGGTTTTTTAAATTCAAAACTTCATTCCTCTTTGTGTATTAACCAGCATCAGGTGCGACCTTTCCACATTGATAGCAGCATGTATTAATGAATTAAGTTCTGAAAATTTCAGAAAAATATTTGAATATTTAGACTGAAAGTAATTTTAAAACTAATGTACATCATATAATCGGAATTTTACCCATCAATTTTTTCCACAAAAGCTGTTAAAACTGGCAGGAATCGCAGACAATATTTTGGGAAAAAAAAAAAGAAAAGAAAAAAAAACTAAATCCATTATTCTTTTTGAATATATAAAAAAAATGGAGTTGCACAAAGATAGCTCAGTGATACATCATTAATTTTTCATAATTTAGAAGAAATAATTTCGAACTTTAAGTATGCATTAGTAATTATTAGTAATTTCGACAACAAAAATTAACCAGTTAACATTATATCAAAAAACGTTTTGGGCCTATTGTTGAGTTTGAGAATAAATCACTTAAAACAGCTATTGCGTAAAACCTAGATTTTCTCCAATGCTGTTTTTTTTTTTTTTTTTTTTTTTTTTGAGTTGTGTAACTTTCTTTGCCGGGGTGCGATATATGGATATGTATGTACTTTTTTAAAACTACAAAATTTCACTCTGACCATTTCGAAGTATAAATATGCGTGAATGAAAAACGTAAAAAGAGGGGAATCCAGGTCACGGGCAGTAGCGTAACTATGGGGTCTAGCGCCCCTAGCGAACTTAACAAATTGCGCCCCCCCTCACCCCACCCCCAAAAAAATCGTGAACATTTTGACTAATTAATTCGACAAATTAGGAGACAGTATTGCAATTTTAATGTTCTTATTCAAATAAATTCACTAAAACCAATGACATTTGCAATTCATTATTGAATCTATATAATTTTCGGTTCTTGAACCGAAAGAACATTTTTCAAAACCGTTTATGGCAATGTATGTTTATTTTATTTTATTTTATTTTTTCAAAATAGCTTTAATTTTAAATCAATTTGTTTCAAAACACTAGGAGAATCCTCAAGCCAATGATCGAGTAACCGGCGAGTTTTAACAATGAAACTGGCACCACGGCATGATAATTTGATGATGCGTTTTGGTAATGTTTAACATGCAGGGAAAGGCTTTAATGTGACAAGGATGAACTCGATAATTACCGATACCCGATAACTCGAGAACCTAACTGTTTTATTGGCAAGACTGTCATTTCAGGGGAATGAAGAAAAGAAAGAATGGTCAACAATGAACGCTATCTAATTGAGTTTAGGGTTAATTCACTAGAGTTAGGGTTACAATTTCAAGTATCAAAATATCATCAAACAGGCAATGGCTTCGTTCAAATGTAGAAGCAATTTTCACCCGTCATACCTTGACGGGCGACTTTCTAGTACACAATAAACATAATTTACACATTTACTAAAAGAAAGAAAGAAACCCTTTTTTAAAAAAAATAATAATCAAAGCATTTAAGAAATTCTGTTATAATTAGGAAAGCACAGCAAATACAAAAAGCATGGCTAATCTGAAATTGACTGAAAAACACTACCATTTACAAACGGGCAAAATAAAAGATATTCGCTAATTAAGGCCTCCCAATACTTTATTCAAAAGTCTTTTTATGCTTATATTATTTCTTGTAACGAAAATTAATACTTAGCCAAAGAACAACTATGCATTTTAAACTATACACGACAAAATGTCCGTACCCTCCCCGAAAAAAAAATGGAATCACCCGGCGTAGAACGCCTTCCCCCACCGCTCCCTGGTACACAAATTGTGTATAGTGATAGACTGTGTGTAATATTTAGCTAACTCAGTGAATCGGAATGGAATTTCACGCCACGGGAATTCCCCTTTTTTTAAAAAACATTTTTCTACTTACTTTTTTCTACTAACTCTTTTTTTTTTAATTCCAAAAAAAAAAAATCTCCCCCCCCCCTCTTCTAAATCAGTCGAAATGCCGCTCCCCTGGCAAGAGCAACTCCTGCCAACCGCTAGTTACGCTGCTGGTCACGGGAACACTTTAGAAAACACTTCTCATGTAAAATATGCAAAATACATGCCATAGTAAACATACTTGTTTCAAATCACGATAAAAAAATTCTTTTCGTTATTCAGTATGAAGTTGAGAGAATGAAAATGTAAATTAATGAATGTAATTCACTACCTTACAATTAGGAAAACAATTAATAATTTAGAAAAGCAATTAATAATTTAGGAAAACATTTCTCATGTCAAATGCTTAATATACATGCGTTTTTTACACACTTGCTTAAAACCACATTAAAGAATTCTTTCCTTTTTAACACGCTTTTATCGGCTTCACTTGTATGTTTGTGAGTAACTCTCCTTTGGACCAAGAGCTAGTGGCTTATTACTGTTAGTACATTCCAACACTTTATGAGCGTTTGTTGCCGAGCGTTCTAAGGCGCGGGTCTTCGCTGACGTCCACCTCCGGGAATCATTGGAAGTGCGTTCTGATCCCGTCTACATCGAAATTAAATTTATAATCTTGCAACTCAATTTTCGCCCTTTTTTTGTGATCGGATTCTTTTAAGATTTGGAATGCAACCTCAGACCCGATGACAATGCAATATTCTATAATCAAATTAATTTATTAACGATAAATTATTAGTTTATTCTAATTAACACGCTTTTATTAGCTTAACTTGTATATTTGTGGGTCCAACTTTCCTTTGGACAAATAGCCAGTGGCTTATTAAAATTACTTACAAATCAGAGCTGCGGAGTGTAAAAATGTTTGCACATGGAATTTACCAGAAAGCATTCAAAATGTCCGATGCAAATAAAGCAATAGAATACTAAGATACATTCCATTATAAATTAAAAAATAGTTTAAAAAACAAAAAAAACACGTTTTAGTAGCAAAATGAAAAAAAAAGTTAAAAATAATCTTTGGATGACAAGTATACAAAGTAATTGACCAAACACTTAATTTTACTGTAATAAAAAAAAAGCGTGGGGGGTTGCCTATTTACATTTCTGCATGGATAACAAGTGGGAGAAATTTAAGACAACTGATAAGAAGCCCCCCACGCTTTTTTTTATTACAGTAAAGTTAAGTGTTTGATCAATTACTTTATATACTTGTCATCCAAAGATTATTTTAAACTTTTTAGTTCATTTTGCTACCAAAGCATATTTTTTTTAGTTTTTTAAACTATTATTTTATTTAGTATAAAGTTGCGAGAATGAAAATGTAAAAGTAATGAATATGGGTCACGACCTTAACAGTTTGGAAAACACTGCTTGTAAACAATAATAAAATCAATATGCATGCATTAGTATACAAACTTGTCGGAAACCACATTAAGAAGTTCATTTATTTTATAATAATAATTCGTTCATGATTCTTTCACTCACCGTATAAAAGTGCGTGAATGAAAATGTAAAAGTAGTGAATAAAATTTTAAATTTAAATCTTTATACTAAATCCTTTTTTGTATTTTTTGCTGTAACTGTTCATAATCTGCCATTAAAACCAAAAATAATAAAATTGTAAAAAAAAAATAAATGAAAAAAGCAAGTAAATCGATAAAGAGAACTGTATTCTGTCATGACTTTTCTTCCTTCGTGAAAAGTTCATAAATATAACTCACATTTGTATTGAAAAATGCTCATACCTGAATATAAACTGTTTACAAGAACAGAATTTACCATGACTAGTCAGTAGTTTTAAAATTTTCTTAACAAATTCAGGAATCCAAAGAACGGGTTATTTCTCTTACAGAGACTGAAAAGAGCTTTTCGGTTTTCTTCGTGTATATAAACTTGTTAAGTAACAGGTGCAAGTTGTCACGTGGTTTATATCACTTGTTGATTTTTTTCCGTTGCCTTTTTTTTTTTTCTAACCCTTCGGGCTTTATCTGATTTCCGCATAGTTACGTAAGCAAAGCGACGTCAGATAGAATATTAGAAAAAAGTAAAAATTGATGCTGCAGAGCAACCGTGCTGCCAGTGTTTCAAAAAACACTGTAATTTCCCTTTTCAACACCCTTGCTTTTTCGATTTAGTAGCTTATCGAATGAAGGTTAATAAAACACTTCAAATACAATCCAGCTGTTTCAATTCACTTTTATTACTTCGTTCGGGAGAAATCACTTCGCAAAGATTCGGAGCGATTAAATTCCTCAGTTTTATGTCCCATTTCTAATCAAACATTAATGTTATTGCTGTATAAAAGGAATAGTGTTGAAAAATAAGTGCAATTGAGATGACATTGATCCAGTGTTAAAATAAAAGTTTATTTTTGCATTTGAAAATACAGTAAAACCTGTAAAGTTGATTACCCTTTTAAGTTGACCACCTGTCTAAGTTGACCACTATTTTCAGGCACAGAATTAGGTTTACATCATATAATTCAACCTCTATAAGTCGACCACCTGTTTAAGTTGACCACTAAAGTAGTGCACCGCGAGTGGTCAACTTACACAGGTTTCACTGTACTGATAATTTTCACAAATCCGGTAATCAACGACCGGGGAAACTAATTTAAAGTAGGGGAATATGGGGCAAAGTGAAAGAGCGGGGCAAAGTGAAATGGTGAAATATTTACTGTGCTTTTAGTGCCACCTATCTGGTAATATTTTAACTATGTAGTACCATATGTAGTCTATTCCATTCAAGAAAAAATACCTCTGAAAACTATAGAATACGATAATACAAGCAATTTTCAGAAATTGATACTCATATTGTAATATTTTGTTGTAAGTCAAAAATTATTTTTGGCATTATTAAATTATAAAGTTCTTGTAATTATCAGTTGAAATATTAATTGGGCTCTTCTAATATTCGGTGCAGTATTTATTTAGTTAATATTAAGCTTACTTGTATTTTAAGTATTTTTTACAATTAGACAAGTACAAGCGAGGCAAACTGGATGGGGCAAAGTTAAATAGTTAATTTCGTTTAATTGTTCAATCATTTATTAAATCTTTCACAGATTTTTTATTAATTACTTTATCAACATACCTTAATTTAGCAATTCACTTATTTATTCATTCATTCATTCATTTTCTTTTCTTTTCTTTTTTTTTGCATTCACTCTTTTACTTACTCATTTACTTGTCCTCATACATTAATTACAAGGGCGCCCATATGGGGAGGGGGCAAGTGGAGGCTTAATGAATAAGTTATTAAAATGTCAACATTTAATAACTCTAAACTGTTCTGAAATCGGTTTCTATGGGGAAAATATCCTGCTAAACCATGAGGAAAATATCTGACCCCCCCCCCTCCTTAAAATTTTGCATATGGGCGCCTTTGATTAATTAGTTATTTTATTCAATTACTCGTTTATTTATTCTTTTTTAGTATAATTTTATTTATGCAATCAATATTTTATTTACTGATTTACTTGATCAAAATACTTTTTATAGTTGAATAGAAAATATTTCACTACAAAAATATTTCATTTTTCACTTTGCCCCGTGAAAAAAAAATGAAAAATTTCCACTTTTTTTTTAAAGCGAAAATTTACTGCCAAAAATAAAAAATAATATTTCAATGAAAGTTTTATTATAAAATACAATGTTTTTTCTTCATGTACTGTAATTTTAAAAATAAATTTCCAATTTGTTCATTTTGAAAAAGCTTCGTCATCTTAACAATTTCACTTTGCCCCACATTCCCCTAATAAGAAGAAAATCAATAAAATTATAATACTTTATGCGAAGTAATAAGAACAGTAAAAAGAACTAATTTTTATTAACAATATTTAAGTAAAATAGTAGAATTAATTGCTGAAATATAACAGAAATAGCTAAAGCTCATTAAATACTAACTTAAAGTGCAACAATTAAATACATAACCAAAAGAATACTAATTATCTGAGTTATAGTTAGTCGAATTCCCAATCATCCGAATCGTACTTTAGTGAGGAGATAAAAACGATAAAATTTTGATAATTTCAAAAATGAAGGAAAATAAAGACCCAGGATTTATATATGTTGTGCTTTATATAATTACTAGCTTATTACCCGGCGTTGCCCGGGTGCTTCTCAATGCAACATATCATTTAGATAATTAAATGGATGAATTCTATCTAAATGAGAGTAAAAAAACTGCATTCACACCACTCTAGGCTCTAATTTTCAAAAGACTGTAAATAGCACAGAAAGTTGAGCATTTGCAGGAAAAATAGCATCAAGTAAAAACGAAAAAGCAATGAGACATGTTATCGGGGCTCTGTCAACGATATTCTTTGGTTCTGCCGTGTCCACTGGCACGTTATCTGCGGTTGAATCAGACGGGCGGTACATCCAATGTCTTAATGCAGAGACAAATGATTGTCTTGTATATCTTGAGGGACAACCTTTTGCTGGTGCTTCGAATACGAAAACCATTGTGCTGCCTTTGACGGTTTTGTATACCTCAAGACATTAAAGCATGCTATAGTACTCTTTACATACATTTTATTCTGGAAAAAAAAATCTTGGAGTGTTTTCCTAGAAAGAGTCGTTAATAAATTCAATGGCTTTTATCAGTTACAAATATAAGCAAAATATGCCACCGTTACAATATTTTCAGATATGAAAATCATCCTCAATGGTCCAAAAGCTAAACAGATAGTCCACTGTACAGAAAATAAGGAATTCGGTCATTGTTATTAATAGCCGTTAACATTTCGTTTTACGGATAATTGGCGGTGTTTTTACTTTCAAGGTTTCACGTTGTTAGGTAGACTCATTTTATAATTTTTTGCAAGTGTTCAGGAATGTAAGCACATTCCGTAGAAAACGTTCACTTAGTATAAATAACTTCACAAAATGTGTCTGTTTTCCCTTTCCGTGGCGATTTAGTAGCATGCCGTGGAGTAATATTAGATAAGTGTAAATTGCATAAAAAGACGTACGTCAACTACATTTTATTTCCTATATTTATTTCAAATTTCTATTTTCGTAGGTAAAAATGACAGTTAGATATTAATATTGGTGTCTTGCAACGATTCAAAATTTGTCTAGATTAAAATTTTATTTCAAATTTTTAAAACCTCACACTTGCCGTAAATGTTGTTCATGATAACTGAAACTGATGCAGGTAGTAAGATCACTTATTTAGGTTTGCTGCTCTGAAGTATTCCGTTGAGAATATCGAAATTTTAATTTGCAGAGGCACAGTCGTCATAAGGGGTAAGAATGGTTCCACTGAATAATAGTTGCCACAGAAATAGTTACAGTTAATATTTTAAGATACATAAAGCATTAAAAATGGAGTACGTGGACGCGAACTTATGAAACGAACTATATAAAGCCAGTCAATTGAACTGCCTTATAGAAAAAGAAATAGGCGTGCACATTTTGGTCACTATCCGCGTCGTTTTTTTTTTTTTTTTTTTCAATTATTTGCAAGCCAAGAAATTAAAAGAAAGAAAAAAACCGTCTTGTTTCTACTTACAACTGTATAATAGACAATTCTTTTGTTTATGTTTTACAAAAACTTGTTGCACATTCTGTTCCCCGTATCCGCAGCTTCAAAACGAAGGAAATGTATTTCCACGTTTAGAAACGTAATCCAAGTACTAAAAAGTTAAATTATTCAAAATTTTCTAATTCTTAAATTTAACTCAAATCTTGCTCCTAAATACAATTTTTAGTCCCCCTTCCAGCAGCAAAATGAGATACATTTTTGAATGAACCCAACCTTAAGCATGCAACATAAAATTATCTATATGGGAAATAGGTAAATTTCACATGCATTTAAAGTACTTAATCGCCTGCCCTTCTGACTTATTGATCGTGATACAGAACTTAAGTCTCAGTGGAGATTTTAATTTCTTGAAGTTTAAAGAATGATGTATTGCGATTAGCGGACATACGTGAGATACAAATCGTTTCACCTTATCCCTCCACTGTGAACAGAGTTGCTTCTATAACACTGATACGTATCCATTTTTATCTTATAGCATTTTTTCAATGACGGTTGAATTACTTAGTGGTAGTTACAAACAGTAATATTTCTCGATTGTTTACAATAAAAGTTATCGAACTGAGAGTCTTGTAACTGGAAATGGAGCTTCTCAACTAATTTCCCTATGAAGACTAAAACAAAAGAACTTTATAATGTGGCGTAATATTTCATCATGCCCATTTCAGTAGCAATCTCTTCGTGTCAAAAGTTGCCTCATACCCGCTAACTGATTTAAAATTATTGCTAGTCAGCGATGATGCTCCTTCAGGTGTACTATTGCTTCACATTTAATATTTCTTTACATTTTTCAAACTTTAAACTTTTACCCTTCTAAAACTATGAATTCCGCCGTATTAAATTTTCGTGTGGTTTCGAGTCTAAAGGTGCACAGCCTTTTACTCTACCACACATTAGCAATCCTAGTATGATAGTTTATGTACATGTAATGAACCCCATGGCTATCTCCCTTCCCCTTGAAAGATAAATTCAATCTTCGCTACTATGCACAAAAATGATTATTTTGCAGTTCATTAGCCATATTAGTATTTTTACCCCTGGTCTCTGATAACATGGAGCAATTTCTGTGAAACTTAGTTGAACTGAATTAGGTAAATCATGGAATAGTATAAATAACATATACATATTGATTTGTTTAAGGATAATACAATACTAAATTATATTTCCGATGCAATGATGTCGTTTTAATATAAATTTAGTATTCTAATTGTAAAACTGTTGAAGATTGTACTTCGATAATACCTATCTCATTTTGTTACTTTCTGTGCTGTTTATGTATAGAAAATACAGATCAAAATTTCGTTTACTGTTACGGTATTATTACGTGAAAACTTATTAGCGAAATGCGCAAGCAAATTGAAGAAGAAACACCGATTGTGATTTCAATGCATCCCTGCATGTGTCTTTGCAGGGTGCAATTTAAGAACTACTGAAAGACAGCATTTCTTTTTTGTTCGGTTTTTTTTGCCAAACATGCTATACGTTTGTCGATAATCGACATTAACAGCCATTGTAGAGGATACTTTTTGTGTTGATTGCATTTAAAATATCTCCTGGTGGTTAAATGTTGTTAACCATTTTCATTTGCTTTGAACCAAATTTCACTAATACCGATACAGTTGAACCGAATTACTTAAAGATTCGATGTAAATCAAGCAGTAGTATAAAGAAAATTTACAAGTTGCAAATTGGTTTGATAAGGATCATAGAACATTAAATAAAATTTCTGTTGCAAGGATGAAATAGATGTGGTTTTAATAAAAGTAGTCTAATGTTGAAACAGTCGAAGATTGTACGTCAATATTGAATGCAATACTATTACCTTACTCATGTTTGTATTTTCCTGCTATTAACGGGATAAACACTGATCAAAAATTACACGAAGCCTTACTCTGTTGTGGATTTTATAATTAAACAATATTTAAAAATTATAATTAAACGGTAACATCAAAATAAGTAGCACCATGAGTAGCATCAATGGACCACTGGGGCCTCGTAGGTCGCAGTT
This sequence comes from Uloborus diversus, assembly GCF_026930045.1. Taxonomy (NCBI): domain Eukaryota; kingdom Metazoa; phylum Arthropoda; class Arachnida; order Araneae; family Uloboridae; genus Uloborus; species Uloborus diversus. The sequence continues at coordinate 85,758,771 of NC_072740.1, read as the reverse complement.
TAAGAAACGATGTATAGCATCATTTATTATATCTACGGCTTTCTCGCTAAACATGCTTCAACGCTCATCGCTAAACGGCATTGACCGCCATCGTTTAGGATACGTTTTGTGTTGATTGCATTTAAAATAGCTCCTGGTGGGTATATATTGATAACCGTTTTCATTTGCTTTGAACCAAGGTTCACAAATTTAACGATTAAAGTCAATCTTTGAAGAAACTTCATCTAGGGAAGTTTTTTACGGGCTTTTCATTTAGACTAAATTCATAACTATACAAAAATTAGTTCGTGCAGAAAAAAGCAATTTTATGACTCAAAATATGAAATTAGACCTCTTTGGGTGTTTTTAAAATTCCAAAAACCCGCCTATATGAATTCCTGAGCAACAATTTACCTTTGTGCCAAATTTGGAAGAAATCCGACGAAAACTGTGGATTTGTATAAGAAACATACACACATACCCACACACCCACAAACATACATCCATTTATATATATAGAGATTACATTGTTACATTGAACTTGGGCACAATTTAATTGGTTGTTTCCTTTTTACTGTTTTTTTCCAATACAGTACAATATCTGTGTTAGTCAAATTCATCTGAATTCCCACGTTTAAAAGTCGATACAGTCCTCAATTATTTTGGACAATTAAACCCTTACTGTAGTATACACAGAGTTTTTATGCTTAGCGAATATAATAAGTAATAAAACCTAGTAATTAAAAGGTTTGCACCTAATACTGCGTGCACGTGTTTCAGGATTTTATGAAACATCGTTAGCTATTAAAAATACTTTTTGAGATATCCTTAGCTATAAAAAAAATGAATCGTATAATCTCCTAAACATTTTCAGTTGATAGACGCATAAGGAGAAAAGTGAGACAGGAAAGGTAAGCAGGAAAAATATCGTAATATGAATTTCAAACTTACAGGTTAAGAAAAAAAGGGGGGGGGGGGTGACACAAGAAGAAGCTGTTCGTTTTTTGTAGTAAGTTACCGCCCTAATCCAGGGATAAGACAGAAATACTTAAAATACACCGCCAGCTCAGTCATTCCATCCGAGGACTAGTTTCGTGCTTTTTAGCACTCATCAGCCCGGAACAGGAATTAGCTGAGCTGGAGGCGAAAAACCTCTTAAGGGAGCCAAGAAAGCCAAACAAACTAGTAGCTAATGTAGAATTAGCACACCAGATGAGTGACCGTAGCAATGGTGCGGTTCAACTCAAAGATTTATGGGAAAGCATGGTATTTATCATGGTAAATCTGGTGTGATCCTTCTGCATTAGCTACCAGTTTGTTTTGCTCTCTTGACTCCCTTGAGGTTTTTCACCTTCAGCTCAGGTAATTCCTATTCCGGGCTAATGAGTGCTAAAAAACACGAAACTGTAGTCCTCGGATGGAATAACTGAGCTGGCGGTGTATTTTAAGCTGTTCGTTATTTTGAGTTGCATGTAAATTTCATTGCAAATGTATGTGTAAATGAGAAAATTATGTGTAAGGGAAGAAAGATTTGCAAAGCTTATGAACAATGATCAATGCTATTCCACATGCGTTCTTTTTTCTTTCTTTTTGTAATAAACGAAGTTCAATCAAACCACATCTGTTAATAAAATGACAAGGAACTCATACTTTCTCAACAGTTACAAATCATTTTTTTAACTAATTACACTGAACAATTAAAGTTTACTCTGAGTAACATTCATTTTATTCAATTGGTTTCAATAATCTCGTTATTAGTGACATATAACCATTGTTCACGTTTCTTACTCAATATAGTTATGGCAAAAATTATATTATATTACAAAGAAAAATGTCTTAGTTATGTTAGCACAGTTTCTTCAGGATAATTTGTCATAATGATTTAGTTTCTTCAATAATGTGCTCTTAACTTGAGCTTAAAACAATTTGATGCTGATATGATTCGATTCAAGTATGATCGTTATGTATTCGACGGAATTTTGAGAAACTACATGCTTTGAAATTTTAAATAAAACAAATCATTTAAAAGATTTTTGATAAATGACAATTTTAATCTAGTACGTTTTACATAAATTTTTATGACATAAATTTTGTTTTTGTGTGCTAAGAGCCGTGTTTTGGAACAATTTATCATCTGTCTATTATTTATAATATTTTATAAGAATAAGTTCTCTCTCTCTCTCTCTCTCTTTTTTTTTGACTATATGTACATCTGCTGGACGCAAAAATTTAATTTAGACTTTGGTATAATTTGTTCTGAGTACGATATATAAATCATTCGAAGAAAATTTTTATTTAATAATATTTAAAATTAAAAAAAAACAGAAAAATAATGCTTCATTATGTATGAAATAAACAAAATATATTTACCGATAGCACTAAACTGCATTATATTATGCATTAAATGACTTTAATAAAAATCCATTCAAAATCCAATTAGTTAAAAAAAATAAGAATTATTGGCAATAAAAACAGTTCCTTTTTCTCTTTGGCAACATAAAGAGAAAGCAAAACCTTTCCTTAAAACAATCTTAACTCTCTTCTATATGTGTTTCATTGTTAGAGATAAGAAAGCTCACTATTTATATCTTCTATTTAAAGCGACTTATCTTCTTCTATACAACATCGCTCTAATAACATACAATCCTATTTTTAAAGTGCTGGTTTTTCAACAATATACTCTAAAGCGCAAAAAATTAAATACTCTTTAATGTTTGATAATTGAAATTAATCTTCCAATTACGTACTATTAAAACACGTAACATTCATTCATTCATTCATTAGTTTAGAGGTATTAACAGAACAAATCAATAACAAGCAGTTTTTTCTTTATCTGACTTTACAGTGAATTTTAGTTGTCATGAAAATTTAGAGAAGTAATACCATGATGTTCAAGAGCAAATTGTAATCACTAGAAAAAAAATGTTTCATTAATACAGTAGAACCTCATTAATCCGGACTAATGAGGATCGTCCGAATTAATGGAAGTGCAGATTAAACAATCCGCTCTCCGATTGAAAAATCCGCATTAAACTAAACAATCCTATCCGATCCCATTAAACAATCCGCATTAAACAACTTGTAAATTGAGCCAAGGTACATAAACTACTGTACGCAGTAAAAATTGTACAGTAACCCCTTGTTATATCGTGCTTGTCAGGAGACAACAAAAAAGTGCGATATATCCGAAAAAGAGACATAACCGAGGTCATAAAAAGTAGCGATTCAACTAATGTACAAATTAATGGCATGTTCATCTACAAGAAAAAAAAAGGTTTTTTATCACATTAAGATGATTTTCTAAATAAAAAACAAAAGAAAATTAGCTTGCTAATTGTTTTCTTAACATAAAGAAAATAGTTTAAAATATGTCTGTTGTTTTATGATGGAATACGCACCGAAAGTTGCGGCTTACACTGAAACGAACGATGTGTAGAAAAAATACCAATTTTGTTGATTAATTTAATAAATCTTTCTTTTTTTCCCGTGAAGCAACAAATTTTAAAATATATTTTTTCGAAAGGTCAATCAGATTAAAAGCGTGCTATATTCGAATGAGCGATGTAACGAGGGATTACTGTATTTTGAATTCAAGAGAATTAAGTATGAAACGTAATAAGAGAAAATTACAAAAGTACATTACAAAAATACAAAATACTGCCTGCAAAATACATTATTGCGCTAGCACGCCCTTTATTTATACAGTTCGTATGCATTTAAATAGCTGTCCGGATTAAGAGAAGTCTGGTTTAATAGGGTCCGGATTAATGAGGGTTTATTGTATTCGGAAAAGAGTCTCCTTTATCATGAAACAAGGTTTTCTAGCACATTCTCGCTTCACTGGCTGGGTTTGCATTAGCATTGTCAATCGATAAATACTTCGTGTCTAGGAAAAACAAGGGGAAAAAAAGAGATTTAAAAAAAATCATCAAAAAAATTTCATTCATTATTGTAAAACAAGAGATATACTTTCGATAAATGAAGAGAAAATTTCACTTAATTCTAATCTTTACTCTTATCGTTTAAAGAAGAGAATCTCTTATTTCTTGTAATAAAACACATTTTTTTTTCCAAAGAGCTGATATACTTCTTGATAACAAGGAACAAAATTTGACACTGCAATGGGATCAAGCTATCACTAATGTCAAAAGTAACTTGAAGGTTGATTTATCTAATATTTTTTTGATAAAAATTTTCTTCTCTTTTATTTAAAAACGGAAGTATCATGTTTCAATCAGTGGCATTATTTTTAACTCTTCAAATAAAGTTCAATGCTTGAATTTGAATAAATATATGATACTTTACTGCGTAGGGGAAAAATCAGTTAATGTCATTTGAATGCTGGTTGAGTGATATTATATCAGTTGTTTATTAAAGACATGAATAAATAAGGGTAGCAACGGAGCACTCAATACGGGTAGTAGTGTTGCCACCCCTGTTACTACCCCCACCCTAAATCTTTAATCCTGAAATTCAAAAACCAAAAAAGGAATCCCCCCCCCCAAAAAAAAAGTACATAAGTAATTATGAATAAAAAATTTCTTCTTTTTTAAATTGAATCTGTTTTACAACTTATTTTTTTTTCGCTCATTAATGAGCCTGCTGCTTGAGTTAATGTGAAAATATTTAAACAAGAATACTGGAAATTACATTACTGGAAAGGAAATAATATTTTCTGACTCGCAACTGACATCTGTACTATATATGAGGAATGAGGGTAAACCTTCTGTTTTTTTTCCGCCGAAAAATAGCCTCTGATTTTTAATGAATTTGATATTTGATAATTTATTTTAATGAGTTTTTTTTTTTTTTTAGATAGTTACGGAAAAATGACTTCCAGGAATAGCTGATAGATATTGATAATTTAATTTGCATCATTTAGTTTTTGCTATGCATAAAAAGTTTATCACGTTTCATAGACAAATATGCATCTCACACTGCTGTATGCGGGAATGCCCACGAGGGGTGGTTCAAGACGCAGACTGCGCCATACTTTTAGCGGGGAGGGTTGAGAGGATTTGATCTTATTTGGAGGTTCGAAATCCGGGTGGGGGGTTGTACTCCGCATCATTTTTGGGGGGAAGTCATCTTTCTTCAAGGAGGGGGAGGGGGACATTGGACACTCCTGCTATAAGGGTAGTATTTTCAGAAAAGTAAAAATTTTTAGTACTTATTTTCTACATTTTAATCTAAGTTACAGCCCCTCTTCCCTCTAAATTTCTGGTATATCCTCTTAATTTTCATTTCATGTACACAGATACGCACCTAAGTTAAATTTTTGGGGAATGTGGGACAAAGTCAAAAGGTAAAATATTTTCACTGTTTGTAGAGCCAACTGTCTAGCAATATTTTAGTTACGTAGTAAAACATATAGTTGGTTCCTGTCGAAAAAATAATAGTTCTAAAGATTAAGGAAATTTATAATATAAGACATTTTCAAAAGCTGATACAAATATGTAATATTTTGCGGTTAATCAAAAATAATTTTTGTTACTATATCTAATAAAATAGTTATTATTATTAACATTTTAACTATTAATTGATCTCTACTGATGCTCAGTGCAGCACTTATTTTGTTAATATTAGGCATGTTTTGAATTTAAATGTTTCATAGAGTTTGTCAAGTACTTACGGGGCGAAGTCAAATAGTTCATTTCGTTTTATTAATTTATTGAGTCACTTATGTATTTATTCATTAGTTAATTCATTTACATTCCTTCATTTATTAATTCACTTACTTATTCATTCACTCACTATTGTAGTCACTCACTTATTTTTTCGCATATATAAATTAATTTATTTATTTATTCATTCGCTTATTGGTTTATTAGTTCCTGATTCATTCATTTGATCAAAATTATTTTCAATAATCAATTAGAAAACATTTCATTGGAAAAAATATTTTCTTTTTCACTTTCAGAATTTTCCGCCTTTTTCTTTTCTTCTCTCTCTCTCTCTCTCTCTCTCTTTTTTTTTTTTTTGAAGTTGCCAATTTGCTGCAGAAAATGAAAATTAATGTTTCAATGGAAATTTTATAGTAAAATGTACTGCATTTTCTATATGTACTTTCTTTTTCGAAACAAATTTCCAATTTGTTCTTTTTGAAAAAGATAAGTTATCTTAGTTTTTACATTATATTCCACATTCCCCGACTAAAGAAGCGCTATAATGAGTTTTTGCAGGAAATAGATATTGGGAACTGAACTTCTACTCATTATCAAACTGATTTTCGATGCAGAAAGACTCAAACACTCTTTTAAAAAATTAAAACTCAAAAAAATAGCAGTTCAAAAATTATATTCTTGTACCCAAAACAAAATTGCTCTGAAATGTGAACTCTCATGTCATAAACATGTTTTAAGCAGTCATTGCATAACCCATGCGCGATATAGAATGTCCATTATTTACATGTATACAATTTTATAGCAAAATTGTTTAAGTAAACTCGTATTTTTGGCGAAACTAATGTTTAACTTTAGCACAAGTGCGTTGTTTCGTTTAGCATTTCAAAATAAGTTAGCATTGTAGATGAAAAAAAAGAGACAGTAAAATATAATTAAAGTTTTCTCATTTCACTTTCACTGCACAAATTTTGTACAAAGAGCTACCATTTCATTTATTAACAAATTTTAATTCAATTGTATTGCTAAGGAATACAATTGCATCGATGGAATATATTTAACAAATGATTAACTTAAACATCATATTATTAATGCTCATTGTATTAATATTATCCCATTTGCAATTTTCGTATGCATAATAATGGGACACAGTTATTATGAATGAATTTTTATCAGTTGTTTTTCTTTCGTGTGAAATTTATCAATCTCAGAAACGCCATCTATGGGCTATTTGAATCATTCTACATTTCTTGAAGAAAAACATATTCAAGCTGCATCGGTAGTTTGGAAAAACACAACTTCAAGCTATATAAGACATATATAAGACATGGTTTCAAAAAAATTCGAAATAAAACAGCTTTTTCATTTTTTTCTTCATTCATTCATTTGTTTTACTTAAAAAAAAAAAAAAAAAAAAACATTTTATTATCATCTGGTAAGGAAGCAACAATAAAATTGGCAGGCTTTTATATTGCATTCAATGTAAACTTGAAATGATAACTTTTCACGCAACACAAACCGCACCCTGAAGTTAACTTTTTGGGATTGATAAACCCTCAATTTACCGAGAGAAATGTAGAATTTTTCTAAATGATTAAAATCAAAATCGTGCACCTTCAACCAATGAGAAGAGATTATACATCTTTTAAAATATAAAAATTAAATGCAATACTGTCTCCAAATTTTCGGAATCATCAGTCAAAATCTGACAAATAAGAAAAAATTTTGGGAGTGTCACAAGTGACCTCCTATCGGGTTGCCCCTGACTGTAATAAAATAATAAAACTGAAAATATGCTGAAGTATGACGAAGTCAAAACCGTTGCGTTCATCGTTTATTCGGGAGACTCCCGAGTTTGAAATACTTTATCCTGAACTCACTAATGTAGTAAATATCCCCCAAATTTTCATCAAAGCAATGAAATGTCCCAAAAAGGGCATTTTTCTGTGATTAGAATTTCGGGAAAAAACCGTACAGTAAAGCAATCGCGATCACAAAAGCGAAACCTTTTCATTCCCGTGTCTAAAAATTGTATATGACCGATCGTTTTTGAAAGAGGTTATTTTATTTTCTTCTTAGAACTTTTATTTCCCGAAAAATGCGGTAAAATGCTCCCGATCTTTCTCAGAATTTTCCGAATTTTTATCTGTTGCAAGTAATGTTTACTTGTAAGAGAAAATAAAGTTATGCCTCAAAACAAAAAACTTTCTTTCTTTTTTCAAATTTAAAAGTTTTTTTTTTTTTTTTTTTTTACAAAAAAATAAACATAGTAATCTTAGTTTCCAAACTTCCTGCCGGATTTCCGAACACCAAATTTCAACGCCAATGCAATCTTTCACATATTTATATTTTTAAGTAATTATATTTTAAAACTTCTGTTTTCACTCAATTTTTGTAGCTAAAATTATTCTTGGAAAATCTGAATAATTTTTCGTATAAGTTTCCCCAATTTTCATAATGCACTGTCGGCAGCTATGCACTTGTATGATTTCAAAAAAATATTTCTTATTGAATCTTTAAAAAATTAAAGATATTTCGTAGTTTGAAATATAATAAATGCACTATAATTAATAAACTGAAAAAATGCAGAATGATTTTGAAATATTTGTATTAGAAACAAATCAATAAATCGTACTAAAGATAGAAAAGCAGTATACCGTAATTTAGTAATCCAGACACTATATGTTGCCCTACTTGACTCCCTAAGATTTTGCTTGACTTCATCATCTGAAATTAAAAAAAAAAAAAAAACAGTTAAAATATCATTCATATTTCTGAATTTTTTCCACAACTGTAAGTCAATATTCAAGTTGTATTATTTTTCAAATCTCAAATTAAAATTATTGTTTTGATCTCGTGTTCCAAAAAATAGACTTAAATGAAACAAGTTAAAAGCAATTATTTTACATTCAAGGGGAAATGTGCTAAATTATTTTCTATTTTTCCCTCTATCTTAAAGCAGTGTCATCAAAGTTAAGTAGACCGTTTTAGTTGAATAGGAATAACCAATTTCACTTAGGAAAGTTTTAGCATTTTTCAAGGAAATTTAAAAAAAAAAAAGTCGCATGCTGCTGTAAAAAATTATAGACTCGAATATTTTCAATTTTGTTTAAATCATAATTTAACCATAATACTAATTTACACCATGAACAATACCATAATTTTACATCTTAAAAGGTATGATTCATCATAATGAACATTTGGTTATGACCAAACTTAATCACCAGTTTAAATGCAAAAACTTATAAACTTAATAAAATAGCTATATGCAAACAATAACTCCCTCTATAACCACATAACGAAGTTATAATGAAAAACCAACGTAAATATAGCACAAAATCTCAAGAAAAAACAGCATATAGCTATTTCAAGGTTACAATGGAACTTCTTTATCAGTGCAGAACACTCAGCACACAACAGAATTGGAGCAATTCTCGCACGACTTTCTTGTTGTGTGCTAAGTTCGATGATATTATTGGATTTTATGATATTACTGCAAATTAAACTTTTTTACTTTGTATGAACTGTAATAATACAAATAAAACAAAAAACGCATTAACAGTATTGGAGCAATCCTCGCACGACTTTCTGGTTGTGTGCTGAGTTTTATGATGTGAGTGGGTTTTATGATATTACTGCAAATTTAACTTTTTTACTTCGTATGAACTGTAGCAGAGAGTGTTTTAACTTGGGATAAAAAAAATTCAGTTGATTAGTTTTACAAAGACAGAAAATTAAATAAAAATGAAGAAAATATTTTCTTTGGAGTCATGAAATTTTCTTTCTCTCACAAATCGTCAATTTTACTTATTTGATGCTGATTTTTATTATGGCACCATTTAGTGGTGAAGGTTACTATTAGAGATTACAAAAACATGGCTGCTAAAAATAGATTCTTAGAAATTATCAGTGTCCCAAGGTACAACACTCTCCCCTAATAATACAAATGAAACAAAAAACGCAAGAACAGTATGATAAAGGGAGTGCAGATAACAGCACGATAAAGAAAATAAGTACACAGAGAGACATTAAAAAAAAAAAAAAAGAAAACTTAATTTAGAAGCCAAATACAACCAACTGAAATTTTTTAGACTTGAGGTGTTTAAGTATGTTTAATTATGAAGGTGTTTAAGAATGTTTATCTCTCGTACAACATTCATTAATACAAAACAAAAGAAATTAGAAAGATTTAATGTTGAAATCATATCACAATATGTGTTTTAGTGAAACGTTGCTCATTTTCCGAATTAGCTCAATTCTTAACGCAAACTATGTTTCATTTCTTACAAAATTTATATAAAGCAATAATTTGTGAACCTCATAAAATCTGGATAGTTATACAGTTACTTCAAAACGAACAGATCTTGACGGTCGCATTATTTTCAAAGGCATCGGCTGTTTTGAACAACATCACCCTGTAGGTCTACGATCGTGACCCCTCCAACCCCTGACCGGATGTGATATCTTGTTTCGAAAGGGTTCCGTGGGAATTTTGACAGAGGAAGGAAGGAAGGAAGGGAGGGGGGGGGGGGTGATTTTTGACTTGTATTGCACTAGTTCTGCATTAACAGTTGTGTATGTAGCTATGCGAAATGTAATTTATAAAATATGTGATGTGTACCACTATGAAAGTTCAAAATAAAAACGCTTGGGACTTTCAAGTGATCATTTCACAAAATGCTGGACAGTCATCCTACGACTGGATACTACTCCAGTGCAATAATCAAGCTCTCGGATCGAATGCCAGTTGTTAAAGTAGAGAAAAATAGAAACGGAGCGGGTGTAACATGGTGAGACAGAATTGTGATTTTGATCTGGTTTATGTGTGACCACATCTGGAATGTTTGGCCATCTCATACATTAAATCCCTGACTTTCGAGCAGATAAGTGACTTGATATTGTTTCACATTGCAGTGTCTCAATCAAGAGCCACAGAGCTCTGTGTGCCACTTAACGTAAGTAAATAAATAAATGAATAATAACTCATTATCCTCAAACATGCAATAGCGAATTCACTGATCGAGTAACTTTCCTGACGTCAACACCAATGAAACTCGTACCACGGCATGAAAATTTAAATAATATTTTTTGGTAATGTTCGACATGCCGGAAAATGCTTTATTTTGAAAAGGCTGAACTGGATCCGGTAACTTGACTGCTTTACTGGTAAGACTGATTTTAGGAAAATGAAGAAACGAAAAATTGAACAAATTAATGCTATCTACTGGGGTTTAGGGTTAATCCACTGGAGTTAGGGTCAAAACATCAAAATATCATCAAACAGGCAATTGCTTCGTCCAAATGTAAAAGCAATTTTCACCGTCATACCTTGACGGACGAGTTTCTAGTAGTAATAATAAAGAACCAGTGTTTCTAATGAGGGCCAAATCATTTTTCTTTGTTAAAACTGCTAAAAACATAATTGAAACTTAAATTTTCACACGGAATGTTATATATATATATATATATATATATATATATATATATATATATATATATATATATATATATATATATATATATATATATATATATATATATATATATATATATATATATATATATATATATATAAATCGTGTGATGATTGTTCAAAGTTTGGAACCAATTCAATCATAATTGAACTAGATACTAGGCCATGAACCTTAGATTAGCCTTATTTGGCACACCTGCCTTATATTGTACAGTTTCTGTACCTGACTCCACATGGTTTTAAATTACGGAATTATCAGAAGAAATTTTAAATCTTAATAATGAATGAAATTTTCCCATCGTTTGCACTCTTGCAACTCCCGTGAATTCGTCATTTGTTCGAATTCATCATCTTTTTGCAGCTGCTTGTTGAGCATACTTACTAGAGAGCTGGCTACTATATATAGCGCTATGGGATATACGTTAGTAATGCTCATATATGAGTACACACCAATTCTTATGATTCTTCAAAAGAAGCATCAATTATTTAATGCGGGTACAAGGAATTCATAGTTCTAAAACGTGTGCATTCGTTTACCTCGCATTTATTAAAATTTAAATTATTCTTAAATTGGTCTTAAGCTTGAGTTAGTACGCTTTGTATACTTATGTATACATAATTTAGCAAAATATTCGATAGCAGCCGCTACTAAAAAAGTTATTTCAACACACTGATCTCCGTTTAATTTCTCTGTCTACTTTTTCAAAACGTGTTCTAAATTTTAGTCCAAGTTTTATTAAAAGAAAGATGCTTAACAACCACGCCTAGATTAAATCTCCAGACATTTTAAATCTATCCATTTTGCTTGTAACGTCCCCAATAAAAGTAACACAACACTGAACAGACCTTGACTTGATTCCAAATTCAAGGTTGACTGAAATGCAGCCTTGTGCTATTTATTAAACAATTAATTGAAAATTTCTGAGCTAGACGTTTTGTTGCAAATAACTGTAGATTTAAAAGATAACGTAGATCAAATGCTTTCAGCTATGAACTGCGCTGAAATACGTCTCTAACTAATAACCAACAAATATATAAATATTATACGATTTTATTATTACTGTCTAACCAAAATTTGAAGAAGCATTTTTAACTAAAACACCAGAAAGAACTTTTTGCCGGATTATTATTCAAGGTATAGATTCCGGAGAAAATAGTGCTCCTCTTCCTCTGGATCGACCTGTATCCAACGTCAGTACTTGTACCGTCGGATACAGAACATCCAGAGGAAGCAATTTCGCCCTGTCTTGTCCCTATAAACCTTAAGGGCCGAAGATCCATTTCTGAGGATGTCCTGACACACTGAAAAGCATTAAAGTCATCAATTGTCATCCGCTACAGGTGGCGACCGAATGTGGGCGAGTGAATCGAGCAGGGATCCCCCTAGTTTGCTTTAAAACCCTGCACTTGTTTTCAGGTACGTCACGCTCACATTATGCGAAGTCTTCAATCAAAGTTTGCGAAACTCATACAAAAGTTGTCATGGAACAAGGAAAACGAACTGCATTTTTAAATTTAAATCTAACTCTCTCTCTCCCCCAAGTTATTATTATTATTATTATGATTTTTTACTGTGAACATACTTGTTTCTGTTCAAACATTCAAGGCTGTTCCTCGTTGAAACAGTTGTTTGTTAAAAGATTTCACTAGTATGTTTAATGAGTTTATTGGATTTCTCACTTCCGAAGATTTACAAAATTGGCCAATTTTCGCCTCAACGTTCATTAGGATCAAAGATATTGGCTATTGTATGTGCATAATCTAAGGCTAAACATGAAAGTTTAAACTTAAAATGCCTTTTTTTTTTTCGAAAAGGGTTTTATGTAAAATTTGTTTTTTTTTTTTGAAAACAGATAATTTAAAATATTCTCATCCCACATTTATGTAACTTTGCAGACTTTGTATCTGTACTAGCTGCTAGAGGATGTACCAAGAGTTAAATCATAATGACAAAATATCAATGTAGGAAATTTGTCGAAAATCTTACAGAAATGGCTTTAATGAGTTAGTTCTTAAAGTTATTTTTTTTTTCAACATATTCACAAACGTTTTGATATATATGATAGGTGGAGCAATAAGGTATTTCGGTGGCACTTTTATTCAAATTAATTTTTAAAAACTATTTTATAGCACTTTTGAAGTTTTTGAATTTTTTTTAATGTTCTACTAATAATTACACTTTTAATAGAATTTTATGAAAACTCAAGGGAGCTGAGGGCCTACACTTTCGATTTTATTGGAGTTTTAACTTTTTAGACGAATTTCAGACAATTAACGTGTGAAAATAAGTTTTGATGACCCCACTTCTTTTGTTAGAAATTATTCCCGGCTTTAAACCTAAACATATCGAAGATGGCAATCCCTAAAAATCTAAGTCTTTACGAAAAATATAAAACTGAAGAGTTTGTTTGTTTGAACGCGCTAATCTCAAGAACTACTGGTTCGAATTGAAAAAATCTTTTGTGTTGCTTAGTCCATTTGTTGAGAAACGCTATAGGCTATTTTTTTAAAAATCAGATTGACCGAAATATTTGTAATTGCAAATTTAATGTTTAGCTAGTTGATTAGTTCTGCGAATTCCTAATAGATAGCGGGGCAAGTTTAGTTCTATGAATTCCTTATAGATGGCGGGGTAAGTTAACTCATTGAGAAGACGTTGGCCGACAATATTGATAGTTGGGAAAAAAACCCATGCCGCGCTGCTCAGACGCGGTGTCGGCTACGCTGTTGTGGTCAGCGAACCGATTTTTGAATGCGTTTTTTTTCGATATTCAGGTATATCGATTGTATATAACTTGATTTTGTAGAATTTTTCTATTGGGTTTTGTTTTCCTTGTTTCTTCAACATTTGTTTTTGTTCTTACAGTTGAAGACAGTTTACAGTAGAAGATCTAAGTAAATAATTTGATTTGTCGCATTATTCATTTCTGATTGTTCTTTATGACACTTTTATTATAGTATTGTTTATTTGACGAAACATTTTAAATTTCAGAACAAAACCGCTTCTCTTGCTAAAGGGCAATGTTACGGTAGCGTAAACGGTAGCGTTGGCGCGTTAGCGAATAACTATACAGTTAAAGGATTATTTTGAGTTTTAAAGCTACTGTTAATATTTTTATGTGTTTTGACGATTTGTTTTAAATTCCAGAGAGACTTCAATAGGTTTTTTGAAAAGGTGTGTACGCATTTTAGTTGAAGAAAAATGATCATTTCACATCAGAAGGGAGGTGGAGGTGTGAATGTTTTTTATTTAACGGATTTCCTTTAAATTCTTAGCGCGGGCATCGCCACGCGGGTACTGCTAGTGTTAAAAAAAAACTTCAACGAAAATCCATATACCTCCAAACCCTAAAGCTGTAGAAGATAATCGCCATCAAGATAAGATAGCTTTGAGAATAGTTAAACTTTTGTTGAATCTTTCGTTTTCATCCCTTCTTTTAGTTGAAATATACTACTCCCGGCACTCGAAAGTTATTTCATTATAAAAATATAAGCTTAACATTAATTAAGTTATTTACTTTTCTCTCCAACATAGCTACTTTATAATCTTTACTAATAATAAAGCTGAAAGTCTCTCTGTCTGTCAGGATCTCTCTCTGTCCGGATGTCTGTGACGCGCATAGCGCCTAAACCGTTCGGCCGATTTTCATGAAATTTGGCACAAAGTTAGTTTGTAGCATGGGGGTGTGCACCTCGAAGCGATTTTTCGAAAATTCGATGTGGTTCTTTTTCTATTCCAATTTTAAGAACAAAATTATCTTAAGATGGACGAGTAAATTACGAAATTATCATAACGTGGAACCGTAACATGGGCACAAGCCAATTGGTGAGAAAATTCACCATACATTATTTCTAAATATACAGGGGAACCAAAAGACCTTTCAATTTTCTATTACGTGCAAAGCCGTACGGGTACCACCTAGTACATTCATAAAATAGACCAACCAGTGAATGAACACTTAAGCACTATTTCATTTTCAAAAGTTCATAATATCGTTAAAGCTACAAAATTTTGCACATACAATAAACCATTTTAACTGATATATGTAACTATTTTTTAAAACAATGAGAGAATTTTCTCTCTTCTGCGTAAGGTTTTTTGAGAGTTATAATGAAAAAAAGCAACTCAGTTAAATCAGTGGTTCAAATCGGTGGTCCGTGAGAGCCTCAAAAGAGAGTCTATATTTATTGAAAAGTTAAAATTTTTCAGTGATTGAACAAAAATTAAGACTTTTGTTGAACAAGATTAAGTAAATACATTAATCCTACTGAAGATCAGATATGTATTGAATTATTTTTAATGTACTAATTATTAGATAAAACATACCGTAACACAGACATAATTTTTGTACAATGTAGAAAACAAGTTTTCAACATCATTATGTCAGGGGAACATTTCATGGTCAGGTCTGCAAGCGTCGCTTAGTCTGCAGTCAATACTCACGTGATGGTACTGTTCATTTTAAAAGTTCTTCAATTAATAATGAGTTTGCTTTGATAAAAAAGTTATTGTATTCCTTTTGAATTCGGTTACAACTGCTATCATTAATGGTCAGCATTAATTCACTTTCGGGCTCAGTACACTGTTAAACTGGAAATTGCGGGATGCATATGAAGCCTTTTAATGTAAAACGTTGTAGCTCCAGCAGCATCCCTTTAAAGGTGCCATGTGGGTTTCTATGGCACCCTTAAGGACGCCAGAGTATGCCTTGATGGTTCCAGAGGAACCGAATGGTACTCTTAGAGGGTGCCATAGGGTGCCATACGAAACCAGTTGGCATCAACAAGGGTGCTATAGGTAGCCAAACAGCATCTTTGAGGAGGTATCGCTGGTGCTGCAAGGTTTCACCCTAAAAGGTGTCATATGTAACCCGTAATATTAACAGTCTGGTCCGCAGGCATCTGCGGGTTGGGAACTGCAGTAAATGAACAGCATAACCAGCAGATAAACACACCGTTATCCAATAGTTTCCTTTTTGGAATTATACTGAATTTAGTTACTACTGCTAATTCATCTAACAGAAAACTTTTGAAACTTTATATTGAAAAAAAAAAAATAATACGAATTGTTCATTCATTGGTCGATCTACTCTACCACATTTTTAAAAATTAGTTTCTAAAATGAGAAAAAAAAACAGCAACTTACTAAATTTTTAATACGAATTGTTCATTCATTGGTCGATCTACTCTACCACATTTTTCAAAATTAGTTTCTAAAATGAGTAAAAAAAAAAGCAACATACCAAATACTTTTCAACGAAATGCTGTTTTATCCTCGTGATCTTGTCTCACGCAAATTTTGAAAGCAAAACCGTTCTGATTGGAACAAGTGAAAAAAACATGAAATCACAACTTCACTACCTGTTGGAAAAGGAAAGAACGGTAGGTTCAAAAAAAGTAGCTCTGACCTCGTTCGAACTACTGACGCGAAAGGCGAGGTTTTGATCTCTTTTTAAGTGGAACAATAAGCAATCATAGTGTCAAGTACTTTGTCGAACTTCTTGCTACCTGAAAAGGTGAAACTTCTTAACTTTTAAAAATCAATGACAGAGAAGTTTAGCTGTAAATATTCATTTCACTAAACGCTTTACAGACAGGAAAGATAATGCTCTATTTGCTTCGCTTCCTTTTAGCAATTTGAGAAACTTAAATTTCACGACTAGGCAAATATTTAACCGGGGCAATAACTTATTCGAAACTGAATATACTCTGAAATAGATGACTGAAAATAGATGCTCTAAAGACTAATAAAAGTATTAATACAAAACTACTCATTAAAGTTCTGTCTAATGATTTATTTAAACAGTTGTAGTACACGACCTATATTTTCAGTACTTACTGCAGTCATAAAGTAGAATTAATGTTACACCGCATTTAGACTACATTATCAAAATTAATTTTTACATACAACTCAGTTTCAAGATTTATTTAGTTCAAATTTAATCATTTACGTTAATGATATCAATTAACATTCATTTAAAATTTCGTTAGCTTAAATTTTCTGAGCAATTAATTTTGATCTAAAATTTTCTGATAATTATCAAAGTTTTTAATTGAAAAATCAGCACTCAAAGTATTGAATTCGTTTGAAATAAGTTGTGAACTACGTTCTTCACGATATTTTGAACGATTGCTTTATCAAAACTTTAATGATGCAGTTTGAATTCAAAAATATTCACTTTAGATATTTATAAACAGTGAACATCAATTATAAGGCATCGTCCTAAATTGCTTTAATAATTAAGGCAATGTAAAGCAAAAGGCTGGAAGAGGACGTTTTAAAGTTTTGAGTAAAAAGCGTTTTAAGTATACCCTTTGCAGGCTATCATTGACATTTTATTTATTTTATTCTTTTCTCAAAATCATACTGTATAGCAGCATTTACTATACAAGTATTTGCTATACCAAGTACCTCAAAACCAGTACCCTCTCCCTTACCCCTAAACAGAGGAGAGGTTCTCCTTCCATTTGGACTGGAAATTTCTATTCCTTTTATTTTTTTAAATTTTCTCATTTACACCCCTCTTCTTCGCACTACCTCAATTAAGTCACCTAAAGCTTAATAGTTTTTTTTAAATACATGAAATGTGCCGCATACTTAATATTAATGTGGCTACATCATTGAAAACCAAATGAATAAAATTCATAAACTTAATATTAATATGGCTACATCATTGAAAACCAAATGAGTAAAATTCATAAATTTGATTTTATAAGAACGTGAACTTGGAAATATTCGCTACATAATTTAACAAGTAATTTGTATTTTGTACTGAAGTATTGAGTGTAGTTAATATAATAATAAATTAACCTCCAGCTGGAATTTAATTAACTTAAGACTAAAGAATAATTATTTAACAATATCGAGTTCATTTGATTTGAATGAATTCAATAAATTTCATAGAAACGAAATTTTTAATTTTTTTAATAAAATTATTTTAAAACGTTTAAATATTTAACTTTCTTGTTTCAAGAGTTAAAGTTATTTAATTTTAATCTCAAATTGACTCCAGACTTGAGCGTGGCTCAAACTGATCCATTCGAGTATTTAAAGCTTTTCTCATGAGCACAAACAACCACTCTTCCAACAGTTTCAGAGATCAGAGAAAAATTGAGAAGATGAAATAATCTTATGGCAGTACAAATCTTTTAGAAACTCTAAACTAATATAAGTTCAAAGTTCAGGGGGCAAAAGACGTTTCCAAAGATGAGAAATTTAGGACTGACGATATCAAATAACAGAAGTTTTTAATCCTGTATTGGCGGAGGTACTAAGCATTTTATTTATTTGTTTTTCTTTTATTTTTTCTTTTATCTTGTTTATTTATTTATTTACTTATTTTATTTTGTTCATTTATTTGATTTTTTCTTTTTTTAAGCAGTCACGGTTGCATATTGCTTTAACTTGACCGTTAAATGGCGTCTTATCCTTTTTTGAGGTACACTCAGGGGTGCCCACCTGCGGGGGGGGGGGGGGGTCGTGGCGCAGACTGCGCCATTGAAAAATTAAAGGGGGGGGGGGTGTTTTGAGGAGTATTTTTCTTATTTTTAGGCGGGGCTCTTGCTTCCATTGGGGTTTTCGCGATATTTAGGAGGGTGCGCCCTTGCCCTTTGGGGGGGGGGGGGCACTCCTAGGTACACAGGTCTCCGCGCGCGGGTTCTCCTCCTGGGCGATGGCGGGAGCGAAGTCCTCCAGCTCAACGTTCATATTCCCCGGACTAGACTTTATTTATATGTACATGATTGTCTCAACAACTCTCACAGGACAAAAACAGCATCCAGAATCCTGCACAGAACATCTAGCATCCAGTCTTTGGCATTAATTTGAATTTTGACTTCTTGAATTCAAATTATGATTGAGATAGGAGCCATTTGTAGAAACAAGACACCCAACGAGTAGGGTCCTATCGCAATTCGTGATTGCGGAAAACGTAATTTAAATTCAAGAAATCAAAATTTAAATTTCATGCTAGGAGAGGGATGCTTAGGGTTGGTTGCTAGATGTTGCGTGCTGGATTTTTTTTTTTTTTTTTTTTTGAGCGATTGCTTAATCTATTTGCACAAATGAAACATTTTTGCTTTTTTAATTGCATTTTACTCCTGGAATTAAAAACTTTTTCTTTCATTTTTTTATGTTTTCGAATGTAAAGAATCATCGTAATATGAAGTATCAAATTTCTAAAAAGTTTTCTTCTATTTAAAAAATAATGATTTGTGTGCACGTGTTGCATGTACAACCTTGCGGATGGTTTGAGTACAATCAAGATGGCTTATTGTTCTCACTTTGCCGAGGCCTTGATTAAAGATTCATTCATTTTGTGATTGGTATGCATAGAGATGTAAAATTTCCGGAAATTTTGAAGTGGTAAAAAAAAACGTTTTTTTACCGATTTTTTTCAGGAAAAATTGGAAAAAAATGGAAAAATTGATTTTTTTTATGAATAAAAATAGGATTTCTTAATAACTCTGTGTTTCTGGGAACATATAAAGGGTTAACTGACAACCCACCAAATCCTGAGTTAAACACTAATTTAACAAAACGCGCAAGTCTTTAAAACTAAATCTACTCAGTTACGTTAGGTAGTAGTTTATAGGAGGCCCCGACTTCAAATGGTTATTAAAAACTAAGAGATCGTATATAATTAGTTTGGTATTAAAATAATTCAACTTATAGTAATTAAAGTCAGTGTTTATTTTATAATTGGATGTTTAGTTTAGTTTATTTTTGTACTGGAATGGTAAAATAAATTTGATTTATACGTTTGGGTAGGAAATCCTATGTAAGTATGATCAATTTTTTTTACTTTTTAGTTCCTCTTTGTTTTTTGAAGTCGGTTCTTCTTTTATTTGAAAATAATTTATTTAGATTGCCTTTGAAACTTGAAATAGAAAATGTAATTTTTGACTTCCAAACATGATTGATATTGTTTCAAAGAAAAATAAGTATGCCTTCCTTTCCTTACACTGTCACTTTACTGTCTGAAAATGAAAGCTATTGAGTTTTGATTTTTTCCAATCCAGCCTAAGTCCAAACCAAAACTAAATTGGTTTTCTTTTTCTTTCCAACAGAAACCCCAAACCAAAACTGCGTAATGGTTTCTAAAGCTGAACCAAAACATAAACTGGACTTTCAGTTTATTCATACGGCCGTGCTAAGCACAATAGTAAAAATAGTCATACCTGCATTTTTAAACAAAACTGAGTTATTATAACCAAGTTTTTCCCAATTTCGTATTTTAATAAATAAAATGGATGCTCTACTCGCTAGACCTCAATCCCATTTATTATAGTATGGCCTGTTTTAGAGTCAAAGCTCTACCCAAAAATCAACGAACCGGTTCCATGACTAGACCGCGAAGATATTTCCCGTACCAGAGTTTGTGCAGACGCGTAATCAGTTTTAGTACCTTCTTTTGTCTGAAAACAATCTACTGCAGAGTCGTCAAATAGCTAAAATTATTTAATCATATTGTTAACCGCTCAGAAAAGATTTCTACCATTGTCTTACTAATTACTAAGATTTTCGTTTAGTTATAACATGCTTTGAACATCACTGATCAATTAAACGTGAACATAGACTTAAAAAGAGTGCCTTTTCAAGTACAATTCCCTATACTTCATGTTTCATTATGATTCGTCACAGCAGTAACACAAATAAGAATATTCAAAATGACGCAGTTGCTATCATTGGACCACTAGGTGTTTCCACGAACGGACCACCTGACAAAGTGGTTCAGTTATGGAAAATCTCAAATATTATTATAACTTCAGCTCAATTACCTTTGAAAATTGCTCAATTGTTTTAAAATAAATATAATAATGAAAAAAAATAATCTCAGTAATTCATGAAAATTCTTATACTAATATATAATTTCAAGGCATTTTTTTAAATAAAATTTATTAAAAATTTAAATTATAACAAGACAGTTTCAAATACTTTTGCTATTCCAGAAAAAAATTCCAAACTTAGTGAAATATGGCCAGTGGATAAGTAAGAGCATGTAACGTGCTACAGTAGCTTATAGAAATGGTGGTATGGGCCTTGTCGAAGTCTGCCTACAATATCGAGCAATGAAACCAACTTTAAACAGTCGGATGGAAAATAAAACCGGTTTGTTGTTACCTTAGTCACTTATTAAAAATTTAGGAGCTAAACCCTCTAAAATAGAAATATGATTAGTGAAACATATTTCGAAACTAGATCAGAAGGTTTTGGAATTACTTCCGAAAAATTGGGGGAATTGGCCTTTCAAAAGGCTGAGAAAAATAACATGCCACACAGATTTAATTGAGACAAAAAGTCTGTTAGGACTATATTCTCAGGTAGTTTGAGACTTAAGCTTCTGGTTTCAGTAATAAAATGGTCAAAAATGTTGTCTGATATTTTAGAGAGCACGTTCAATCTTACTTCGAACGAAAATTTTCAAAATCGATTTAACAAAATTATCAATAGTTCAAAAGAGGTTGAAAAGATATTTGCTAAGAACAGTGTTGCACAGGATGGAAAAATACCGAGTGGTGAACCAGATGTGATGATAACAACTGTGTGTTGTGTGAGTGTTTTTTTTTTTTTTTTTTTTATGTTCGTCTTATCTAAAATAAAACATTTTAGAAACTAAATCTATTTTTGTATCCACTTATTGTTATTTTTAGTGTTTATTGATCACCTGTTATAAATATTTGTAAGTTACGCATTGGTTTTTTAATTTGAGAATGTGGTCCATCGATGGAAACTCGATATTCCATCCATAGCAACCGGTAGCCATGAATGGACCACATGCTAAAATATTTATTTTTAATTTTCATTCTGTATTGTGTATATTTATCATGAAAGTGAATATTATTTTTAAAACAGAAATATACTGAGAAATTGTTCCTGTAATTAACGTGAAATTAGAGTTCCTTTCTAAAAAAAATTGAAAACTGTTATGTGGTTCATTGACGGCAACCTTCCCCTACACATAAGTTTGGACCTCTAAACCGTATAGGGAATAGGATTGAATAAAGGACTTGCAGCTCTCTGGAATGAAAATTTCAATTAGCAGTTGCACCTCTGTATTACTTCAAAATGTGGCCAGTTTGAAATCAATTAATTTATTGATTGCTAAGGGTCTTCTCATATTATTATTTTTTGTGTTTTGTTAATTTATTTAT
Source organism: Uloborus diversus (assembly GCF_026930045.1). Lineage (NCBI taxonomy): Eukaryota > Metazoa > Arthropoda > Arachnida > Araneae > Uloboridae > Uloborus > Uloborus diversus. The sequence goes on along the minus strand of NC_072740.1, from coordinate 85,736,544 downwards.
TTTTAATAAAGTTACATGGAAAATTGCTTATCCGTTTTTTTTTTTTTTTTTTTTTTGTCGCACCGTGTACACTTGGTTCGCACAGTCAGCGGAAACAATTCTGTGATTGAAGTTAAGCTAATTTGTTTTATGAAGAAGGAAAATAAATTCTTCGCTAATTATATTGGTTTATTTATTTATTTTTTTTTTTTTTGCAAAAAGTAATTAATGTTTTTTGATCTGTATGCAAATTATATTATCATACAACAACTTGCATTACCAAAGTTACAGTATTTTAACACATAAGGAGGGGGGGAGAGAAATTGCATCAAAAATTAAGTATAAGAAATTTCTAATAATTTTTTTGCTAAAAATTTCGTTTAAAACTTCTTCAAAAGTTGAAAAAAAATAAGTTTTTCAATTTTTCTCGAGTGGAAATAAACTCCATTGAAAAAAAACGGTTTATCTCCGTTTTTTACCGAAGTTTTCCGTTTTTTTTCCGACTGTTCTCATCTCTAGTTGCGAGAAATTCTTGAGAAATTTTGCTTGATTAATTGGAATGTATGCGGCCTACGGCCGCACCTTACCTTGGCCGCCCGTTGCGGTGCACGCGCTGCACATCTGCTAGGATCGGCCTTGCAAGTGACAAAAACTCTGGTTTTTTGTGGATGAGGGCCATAAAATGAATCAAAAAGTACCAGAAGGACATTTATAAGCTGTTGTACTTCTGTGGACTTAAGAGCACTTTAGCATAGCAACGTAGACTGGACGTTTCAATTTGACTCCACACCAGTTCATACGGTCAAAAAGAGAAGAGTGGTGCAAGACGCATTGTTTTTGACATGATATCTTAAGAGTGGACGCTCTACTCTCGTTAGACCTCAATCCCATTTACACTGTATGAACTCTTTTAGAGTAAAAGATCTACCCTAAATTAGACATAAATTTGGACTCTCTAAAGCAATTGCTTCACAGGGAGTAGGATTGATTAAAGGACTTGCGGCCCTTGAATGAAAATTTCAATAAGCAGTTGCACCTCTATAATTACTTTAAAAGGCGGCCAGTTTGAAATCAATTAATTTATTGATTGTTAATGGTCTTCTCATATTATTATGTTTTGTGTTTTGTTAATTATTTATTTTTAATAAAGTTACATGGAAAGTTGCTTACCGGTTTTTTTTTTTTTTTTTCTTTGCCGCACCTTGTATACTTGGTTCGCACAGTCAGCGGAAACAGTTCTGCGATTGAAGTTAAGCCAACTTGTTTTATGAAGAAGAAAAATAAAAATTCTTCACTAATTATTATTGGTTTAATATTTTTTTGCAAAAAGTAATTAATGTTTTTTGATCTGTATGCAAATTATATTATCATACAACAACTTGCATTACCAAAGTTACAGTATTTTAACACATAAGGAGGGGGGGAGAGAAATTGCATCAAAAATTAAGTATAAGAAATTTCTAATAATTTTTTTGCTAAAAATTTCGTTTAAAACTTCTTCAAAAGTTGAAAAAAAATAAGTTTTTCAAATTTTCTCGAGTGGAAATAAACTCCATTGAAAAAAAACGGTTTATCTCCGTTTTTTACCGAAGTTTTCCGTTTTTTTTTTCCGACTGTTCTCATCTCTAGTTGCGAGAAATTCTTGAGAAATTTTGCTTGATTAATTGGAATGTATGCGGCCTACGGCCGCACCTTACCTTGGCCGCCCGTTGCGGTGCACGCGCTGCACATCTGCTAGGATCGGCCTTGCAAGTGACAAAAACTCTGGTTTTTTGTGGATGAGGGCCATAAAATGAATCAAAAAGTACCAGAAGGACATTTATAAGCTGTTGTACTTCTGTGGACTTAAGAGCACTTTAGCATAGCAACGTAGACTGGACGTTTCAATTTGACTCCACACCAGTTCATACGGTCAAAAAGAGAAGAGTGGTGCAAGACGCATTGTTTTTGACATGATATCTTAAGAGTGGACGCTCTACTCTCGTTAGACCTCAATCCCATTTACACTGTATGAACTCTTTTAGAGTAAAAGATCTACCCTAAATTAGACATAAATTTGGACTCTCTAAAGCAATTGCTTCACAGGGAGTAGGATTGATTAAAGGACTTGCGGCCCTTGAATGAAAATTTCAATAAGCAGTTGCACCTCTATAATTACTTTAAAAGGCGGCCAGTTTGAAATCAATTAATTTATTGATTGTTAATGGTCTTCTCATATTATTATGTTTTGTGTTTTGTTAATTATTTATTTTTAATAAAGTTACATGGAAAGTTGCTTACCGGTTTTTTTTTTTTTTTTTTCTTTGCCGCACCTTGTATACTTGGTTCGCACAGTCAGCGGAAACAGTTCTGCGATTGAAGTTAAGCCAACTTGTTTTATGAAGAAGAAAAATAAAAATTCTTCACTAATTATTATTGGTTTAATATTTTTTGCAAAAAGTAATTAATGTTTTTTGATCTGTATGCAAATTATATTATCATACAACAACTTGCATTACCAAAGTTACAGTATTTTAACACATAAGGAGGGGGGGAGAGAAATTGCATCAAAAATTAAGTATAAGAAATTTCTAATAATTTTTTTGCTAAAAATTTCGTTTAAAACTTCTTCAAAAGTTGAAAAAAAATAAGTTTTTCAATTTTTCTCGAGTGGAAATAAACTCCATTGAAAAAAAACGGTTTATCTCCGTTTTTTACCGAAGTTTTCCGTTTTTTTTCCGACTGTTCTCATCTCTAGTTGCGAGAAATTCTTGAGAAATTTTGCTTGATTAATTGGAATGTATGCGGCCTACGGCCGCACCTTACCTTGGCCGCCCGTTGCGGTGCACGCGCTGCACATCTGCTAGGATCGGCCTTGCAAGTGACAAAAACTCTGGTTTTTTGTGGATGAGGGCCATAAAATGAATCAAAAAGTACCAGAAGGACATTTATAAGCTGTTGTACTTCTGTGGACTTAAGAGCACTTTAGCATAGCAACGTAGACTGGACGTTTCAATTTGACTCCACACCAGTTCATACGGTCAAAAAGAGAAGAGTGGTGCAAGACGCATTGTTTTTGACATGATATCTTAAGAGTGGACGCTCTACTCTCGTTAGACCTCAATCCCATTTACACTGTATGAACTCTTTTAGAGTAAAAGATCTACCCTAAATTAGACATAAATTTGGACTCTCTAAAGCAATTGCTTCACAGGGAGTAGGATTGATTAAAGGACTTGCGGCCCTTGAATGAAAATTTCAATAAGCAGTTGCACCTCTATAATTACTTTAAAAGGCGGCCAGTTTGAAATCAATTAATTTATTGATTGTTAATGGTCTTCTCATATTATTATGTTTTGTGTTTTGTTAATTATTTATTTTTAATAAAGTTACATGGAAAGTTGCTTACCGGTTTTTTTTTTTTTTTCTTTGCCGCACCTTGTATACTTGGTTCGCACAGTCAGCGGAAACAGTTCTGCGATTGAAGTTAAGCCAACTTGTTTTATGAAGAAGAAAAATAAAAATTCTTCACTAATTATTATTGGTTTAATATTTTTTTGCAAAAAGTAATTAATGTTTTTTGATCTGTATGCAAATTATATTATCATACAACAACTTGCATTACCAAAGTTACAGTATTTTAACACATAAGGAGGGGGGGAGAGAAATTGCATCAAAAATTAAGTATAAGAAATTTCTAATAATTTTTTTGCTAAAAATTTCGTTTAAAACTTCTTCAAAAGTTGAAAAAAAATAAGTTTTTCAAATTTTCTCGAGTGGAAATAAACTCCATTGAAAAAAACGGTTTATCTCCGTTTTTTACCGAAGTTTTCCGTTTTTTTTTTCCGACTGTTCTCATCTCTAGTTGCGAGAAATTCTTGAGAAATTTTGCTTGATTAATTGGAATGTATGCGGCCTACGGCCGCACCTTACCTTGGCCGCCCGTTGCGGTGCACGCGCTGCACATCTGCTAGGATCGGCCTTGCAAGTGACAAAAACTCTGGTTTTTTGTGGATGAGGGCCATAAAATGAATCAAAAAGTACCAGAAGGACATTTATAAGCTGTTGTACTTCTGTGGACTTAAGAGCACTTTAGCATAGCAACGTAGACTGGACGTTTCAATTTGACTCCACACCAGTTCATACGGTCAAAAAGAGAAGAGTGGTGCAAGACGCATTGTTTTTGACATGATATCTTAAGAGTGGACGCTCTACTCTCGTTAGACCTCAATCCCATTTACACTGTATGAACTCTTTTAGAGTAAAAGATCTACCCTAAATTAGACATAAATTTGGACTCTCTAAAGCAATTGCTTCACAGGGAGTAGGATTGATTAAAGGACTTGCGGCCCTTGAATGAAAATTTCAATAAGCAGTTGCACCTCTATAATTACTTTAAAAGGCGGCCAGTTTGAAATCAATTAATTTATTGATTGTTAATGGTCTTCTCATATTATTATGTTTTGTGTTTTGTTAATTATTTATTTTTAATAAAGTTACATGGAAAGTTGCTTACCGGTTTTTTTTTTTTTTTTTTTCTTTGCCGCACCTTGTATACTTGGTTCGCACAGTCAGCGGAAACAGTTCTGCGATTGAAGTTAAGCCAACTTGTTTTATGAAGAAGAAAAATAAAAATTCTTCACTAATTATTATTGGTTTAATATTTTTTTGCAAAAAGTAATTAATGTTTTTTGATCTGTATGCAAATTATATTATCATACAACAACTTGCATTACCAAAGTTACAGTATTTTAACACATAAGGAGGGGGGGAGAGAAATTGCATCAAAAATTAAGTATAAGAAATTTCTAATAATTTTTTTGCTAAAAATTTCGTTTAAAACTTCTTCAAAAGTTGAAAAAAAATAAGTTTTTCAATTTTTCTCGAGTGGAAATAAACTCCATTGAAAAAAAACGGTTTATCTCCGTTTTTTACCGAAGTTTTCCGTTTTTTTTCCGACTGTTCTCATCTCTAGTTGCGAGAAATTCTTGAGAAATTTTGCTTGATTAATTGGAATGTATGCGGCCTACGGCCGCACCTTACCTTGGCCGCCCGTTGCGGTGCACGCGCTGCACATCTGCTAGGATCGGCCTTGCAAGTGACAAAAACTCTGGTTTTTTGTGGATGAGGGCCATAAAATGAATCAAAAAGTACCAGAAGGACATTTATAAGCTGTTGTACTTCTGTGGACTTAAGAGCACTTTAGCATAGCAACGTAGACTGGACGTTTCAATTTGACTCCACACCAGTTCATACGGTCAAAAAGAGAAGAGTGGTGCAAGACGCATTGTTTTTGACATGATATCTTAAGAGTGGACGCTCTACTCTCGTTAGACCTCAATCCCATTTACACTGTATGAACTCTTTTAGAGTAAAAGATCTACCCTAAATTAGACATAAATTTGGACTCTCTAAAGCAATTGCTTCACAGGGAGTAGGATTGATTAAAGGACTTGCGGCCCTTGAATGAAAATTTCAATAAGCAGTTGCACCTCTATAATTACTTTAAAAGGCGGCCAGTTTGAAATCAATTAATTTATTGATTGTTAATGGTCTTCTCATATTATTATGTTTTGTGTTTTGTTAATTATTTATTTTTAATAAAGTTACATGGAAAGTTGCTTACCGGTTTTTTTTTTTTTTTCTTTGCCGCACCTTGTATACTTGGTTCGCACAGTCAGCGGAAACAGTTCTGCGATTGAAGTTAAGCCAACTTGTTTTATGAAGAAGAAAAATAAAAATTCTTCACTAATTATTATTGGTTTAATATTTTTTTGCAAAAAGTAATTAATGTTTTTTGATCTGTATGCAAATTATATTATCATACAACAACTTGCATTACCAAAGTTACAGTATTTTAACACATAAGGAGGGGGGGAGAGAAATTGCATCAAAAATTAAGTATAAGAAATTTCTAATAATTTTTTTGCTAAAAATTTCGTTTAAAACTTCTTCAAAAGTTGAAAAAAAATAAGTTTTTCAAATTTTCTCGAGTGGAAATAAACTCCATTGAAAAAAAACGGTTTATCTCCGTTTTTTACCGAAGTTTTCCGTTTTTTTTTCCGACTGTTCTCATCTCTAGTTGCGAGAAATTCTTGAGAAATTTTGCTTGATTAATTGGAATGTATGCGGCCTACGGCCGCACCTTACCTTGGCCGCCCGTTGCGGTGCACGCGCTGCACATCTGCTAGGATCGGCCTTGCAAGTGACAAAAACTCTGGTTTTTTGTGGATGAGGGCCATAAAATGAATCAAAAAGTACCAGAAGGACATTTATAAGCTGTTGTACTTCTGTGGACTTAAGAGCACTTTAGCATAGCAACGTAGACTGGACGTTTCAATTTGACTCCACACCAGTTCATACGGTCAAAAAGAGAAGAGTGGTGCAAGACGCATTGTTTTTGACATGATATCTTAAGAGTGGACGCTCTACTCTCGTTAGACCTCAATCCCATTTACACTGTATGAACTCTTTTAGAGTAAAAGATCTACCCTAAATTAGACATAAATTTGGACTCTCTAAAGCAATTGCTTCACAGGGAGTAGGATTGATTAAAGGACTTGCGGCCCTTGAATGAAAATTTCAATAAGCAGTTGCACCTCTATAATTACTTTAAAAGGCGGCCAGTTTGAAATCAATTAATTTATTGATTGTTAATGGTCTTCTCATATTATTATGTTTTGTGTTTTGTTAATTATTTATTTTTAATAAAGTTACATGGAAAGTTGCTTACCGGTTTTTTTTTTCTTTGCCGCACCTTGTATACTTGGTTCGCACAGTCAGCGGAAACAGTTCTGCGATTGAAGTTAAGCCAACTTGTTTTATGAAGAAGAAAAATAAAAATTCTTCACTAATTATTATTGGTTTAATATTTTTTTGCAAAAAGTAATTAATGTTTTTTGATCTGTATGCAAATTATATTATCATACAACAACTTGCATTATCAAAGTTACAGTATTTTAACATATAAGGAGGGGGGAGGAAATTGCATCAAAAATTAAGTATGAGAAATTTCTAATAATTTTTTTGCTGAAAATTTCAATTAAAACTTCTTGAAAAGTTGAAAAAAATCATTTTTTCACTTTTTCCCGAGTGGAAATAAACCCCGTTGGAAAAAAAACGTTTTTTCTCGGTTTTTTACCGAAGTTTTCCGGTTTTTTTCCCGACTGTTCTCATCTCTAGTTGTGAGAAATTCTTGAGAAATTTTGCTTGATTAATTGAAATGTATACGGCCTACGGCCGCCCCTTCCCTGGGCCGCCCGTGCGCGGTGCACGCTCTGCACACCTGCTAGGATCGGCCTCGCAAGTTGCAAGTGACAAAAACTCTGGTTTTTTGTGGATGAGGGCTATAAAATGAATCAAAAAGTGCACCAGAAGGACATTTTAGAAGCTGTTGTACTTCTGTGGACCTATAAGAGCACTTTAACATAGCAATGTAGACTGGACATTTCAATTTGACTCCTCATCAGTTCATACTACGGCCAAAAAGACAACTCTACGGCCAAAAAGACAAGAGTGGTGCAAGGCGCATTGTTTTTGTCATGATATCTTAAGAGTGGAATCTCTACTCGTTAGACCTCAATCCCACTTATTACACTGTATGAACTCTTTTAGAGTAAAAGGTCTACCCGAAACTACACATAAGTTTGGACTCTCTAAACCAATTGTTTCACAGGGAATAGGATTGATTAAAGGACTTGCGGCCCTTGAATGAAATTTTCAATAAGCAGTTTCACCTCTATAATTACTTTAACAGGCTGCCAGTTTGACACCAATTAATTTATTGATTGCTAAGAGTCTTCTCATATTATTGTTTTTTTGTGTTGTGTTAATTTATTTATTTTTGATAAAGTTACAAGGGAAATTGCTTGCCGGGTGTTTTTTTTTTTTTTTTTTTGCCGTATTCTGTACATTTGGATCGCACAGTCAGCAGAAACATAGTTCTGTGATTAAAGTTATGAAGTTTTATGAAGAAGGAAAATAAATTGTTCACTAAGGATATTGGTTTATTTATTTATTTATTTATTTTTTTTGCAAAAAGTATGAAATGTTTTGATCCATATGCAAATTATATTATGATACAACAACTCGCATTATCAAAGTTAGACAGTATTTTAACACACGGGGGTAGGGGGAGATTGCATCAGAGCTTTAGTATGAGAAATTTCTAGTCACTTTTTGCTAAAAATTTCAATTAAAACTTGCTGAAAAGTAGAAATTTTTTTTTTTTTTTCAATTTTTCCGGAGTGGAAATAAACCCCTTTGGAAAAAAATGGGGTTTTTTTCCCGTTTTCTTCCGAAATTTTCCATTTTTCTGTAACTTTTTTTTAAATAAAATAATAGTTTTATGTTTAATGAATCAATTTAGAACAAATTTTTCCTTTTCATTTCATCTGCATATTTTTGTAAGATTACTTAATTTCAAACGCTTCTATACGTTAGATATGAATCAACATTCTTTAAATCATATCTAACTTATAAGAATTTCTTATATCCAAGATATTGAAATAAATTTATTTGCAAAGGTTTTCATCATAATTCTTTCCAGTGGCGGATCCAGCCGATTGTTTTGGGAGGGGCCATCCGAAATTTTTGAACAAACTCCCCAGGACTGAATTTAGTTCCATGCCGCCCCTAGGCAAATTTGAAATCCCCCCCCCCCTAAAAGAAGCAAAATATCCTTGACTCAAAAAAACGTAAAAAAGTGTTCCCCAGATTCAAACTGCCGAACTTTTGACGAAATGATGGCGTTTCACATTCTGAGGCGCCCCGATCAGTGATCTCCCACAAAATTTTTTATTTGGCAAATTTTGCTGACGATTCGAAAAATACCATGACTGAAAAACATTTGAATTTCATAAGCTGTGTGAAAGTAATCATTATTAAATTACCAGAAAAAATGGTCTCTAAGGAAAATGAAAGAATGTTAATATTTTACGTTCAAGAATAACAATTTAATTCAAAAAATGTGTATTATAATAGCAAATTTGCCGCCCCTGAAAAGTTTGCCACCCTAGGCAGCTGCGTACTCTGCCTATTGGGAAATTGGGCCCTGATAACTCCCCAGAAATTTTATTAAAATGAAGTTTTAAAAACTCAATTTTCGGGGTATCGAGACATTATTAGGTGAGGGGGTGGATTTAGGAATCTCCCTCGAAAATGTTTCAAAATTTAAATTTTCGAGTAATTTTTGAAAATTAGGAAACTAAAAACGCATTTTGTCTATTTTTGATGATGTACGGAGAAAGGCCAGGTTTCGGCCGCTGGACCCAAAATACTTTTTGAAAATAAAGCTTAGAAACCAAAATATTCTGTCCTTATACATTGAGAAGTTAGAAGAGGAGGGGTGCTCTTCTAGCTCTTCAGCTGTCCAGCCTAAAAATGCACCTTTAGGTAATGTTTGCTTACATTAAAGGAAGTGTGAAGGTGCTTAGAATCCTTCCTTCCTCGAAATATTTTGCCTTTGAGGCTCTAAAATTTCGATTTTAACTATATTTATACATATTTTAGAAAGGGATGGAAGATTCGTGAGCTCCTCCGAAAAACCTCCTTTTAAAGCTAGCATCACGATATAAACTAGGGAAGGAGGAGGTCCTATCAAAACTCGTTTGTAATTGAAGTCCAAAAAAAATTCATTTAAGTTGCTTTTAAGCAAGTTAAATGATAAGGGCTGGATAATCTAGTTTCCGTTGACACTTTTTCCAAATAAAAGATTTAAAATGCAGTTTTTTGCTACATATCAAGGCATTCGTGAAAAGGCATGGGAAAAGGGGGTTCTCTTCCTAGTTTCGAAATTAAAGCCATAAAAAAGAAATTTAGGCTCTCTTGGTCTTGTGAACAAAAGGTATACTCTGAGAACCCCAGCATTTAGAGATTGTCCAAGTGTCTGTAGTTGGAATCAAGAAATGATGTAAAAGATGGAGAAAAATTTTGGAAAAAAAAAGTTTTGTTTTGAGGATAGGGATATAACTTCTCTCCCAATTAAGGCCTAAACTTCTTTTTCAGTAAAATGCAAGTGTTAAATTTTGTTATCTTCTCATAATATTTTTTTCTTAAAAAAATTCCTACAATCACAAGGTTTTGGGAGGGGCCAGGGCCCCCATGGTCCCCCTCTAGATCCGCCTCTGAATCTTTCTGTGTATTTTAGGAATACTGCCGTGCTAAGCACAGATGTGGTATCTGCAAATTTTATCAAAATCGAGTTATTGTCACCAGGTGGTCGTTAGTAATTTTATTTACCTAAATCACAAGTTCTTGGGCGATTTTTGATGGCGAAATATTAAAAAAAGCTTTAAGAAAAAAGTCGTAACTGCACATTTTGCGTAGTTTGCTAAGGCAATTTGAACGTGTGACAAATGCTAAGCCTTTAAAGTGGTATCTGCGCAGTTACCACTTTTTCCTTAGTAATTTGTATATACGACTTTTGTACCTTAGTAAAGCAGCATATTTTAATAATGTAGCAGTCAATTATAACAGAGTACTAAAATTAGTTTACCGTTGAATAGTTGATATAGTTCGATGGTAAAAACTAATATAACTTTGCATAAATGTTCAAGTAAATATTCATCTTTTTCTACTTAAATTTTTTATTAAAAATGCAAATCACGAATCAAAGAATCGAGTAGTAAAACTTTAATTATGAACTTCTCACTTTGAGCTCCACTGTAGATACCACTTTTGCGCTTAGCACGGCAGAATAGCATTTAATTTAAAACAGTTAAATAGTGTTTTTATGAATGATTATTCTTGAAATAATATTTAACTTAATTTCTTACGTCAAACATATTTGAATTAATTAATTTATAATATGTTTTATGTTTTTGTCTACTTTGAAATTAATATTTTTTAAATATAACATTTGTTTGCAGTTTCTTTTATTTAATACTACGCGCGGTACCCGCACGGCTTTCCCTGTAGTAGAATATTAAAAGGTCATTTGCTTCGCTTGTATATTTACAGTCAACGTCTGCTATGCGTGAAGTTTTTTTTTTTTTTTTTTTTTTAGATCTCTTCATATTTTTGGCAGATTTAAAAACTTAGCATGTAGCTTAACAGACACCAGCAAAACGCCTTAGAAATTTTTTAAAAGAGGAAGGAATTTTTTCCCTTCCTTGCTTAAAACGAAAAAAAAGACATCAAGCACTATACATGGCAATTCAATATTTTAATATTTTGCTGAACGTCATTCCATAAAAACTAAGAAAATAAAAGCAAACGACTTTTTCTTAACAGTTAAAATATTTTAATTTAAATCCTTTTCAATGAATAAACTAATTATGAAACTAATAGCAGACAACTTTTACTTAACAGATAAAATATTTTAATTTAAATCCTTTTCAATGAAAGAAAAGGATTAATCGCCAAAATATAAGTACGTTTTTTAAAAATATTTAAAAAAAGAAAAGAAACGAAACAATCAAAGGGAATAAAAGACGTAACCATGGTAACAGACAAATTTGATTTCCACTTCGAAAATAATTTCCATTTATCTTTAATGTTTGATTTTATTCTCGAGCTTAATCACTTAGAATCGTTTATCTTACTGAAGGTAAGACTTGGATGTTGGTTTTCTCTAAACGATTCCTACAGCTCTCCTAATAGTTGAAGAGACTTTGAACAAACTTCATCTTATGCAGAAAATTACAAGGTTTCGAATGACCTAAAATGTGAATGAAATATTTCTTCCCCAATAGAATCAAATTTATGTGAAAAATAAGCTTGAAACTAGAATAAAAAAAAGAACAAAATCGATTTTTTTGAAAAATCGCTTCTAGGTGCACAGCACACTCCTATGCTACAAACTAATTTTTTGCCAAATTTTCTGAAAATCTACTGAGCGGTCTTGGCTTTATTGTGCGTCTCGGATATCCAGAGATCCAGACAAATTTTCAGCATAATTATTAGTAAAGATTACATATGTGCTCATTTCTTGAGCATAGATATTATTTTAGAGCTTCTTGTCTGATAACTTACAAAATTATGATTTATTAATGTTTTTTCGTATGACAATTAGTATTAATAAAACATCAGAAGCTGTCTGTCTTGTCTCATGGGCAGAGAAGTCTGACTGCGACAGGAAGGTCCGGGTTCGAATCCCGGCTCGGGCATCGACGTACTTTCTCCCTCCTTTCTTTGTGTGAATGTGTTATTATGCTATGAATTGTTGCCTACACACGGGTTCTTACGGCATATGTATACTGTAGAAGTCGGTCTTCACACCAAATTACGGTACAGTTGGAAAAGCGAAAGCAGCGCACCCCAAATTGCCAGTCTAGCTTGCACACAGCAACAAAACATCAGAAAAGACTAAATGGAACATATGTAAATTTGTAGTTTTAGAAACACAAAGTAATCAACTATGCAGAATATAAATTCGGAAAGAACAAAATATTGCTACGGATCCGGTGCGAATTCCAACTTTCCTGAAATGACGACACAGTTCTTGAGAAAAACACAGGAGATTTATTTACACTATGTACAGGAGAGATCGTTAACAACTGCAAAATTAATCATCAGCAATTAAGCAAATATCAATCAACACCGTAAACTCAACGGTTACACACGTATTTACATCCAAATACGAAAAACAACACAGCAAAATGCCTCGCAATAAACAGAGCTAATACACACAGAGCAAAATAAATGCTCTCAGCCTCACGGCTCAGTCGAGATTGACTTTTTATGCCGCAGAGGCTATTTATAAATCCTTCAAAAGTTTCCACACAGTTCCATTGAGAAGTTTCGGTAACATTCTACAAATATCTCGTACTTTCTTTTTATTCATTCACAAATTTTATCAATGAAAAAATAGGGGGACCGTATACTTCAGTCGAATGTCAGGGGGTTGTATATTCATTACAAGAAACTAGGTTACGTTACTACAATAATTTTAGATAAAAGATAATGGAATGAACACCCAAATTTAGCTAGATTACGACAAAGTAATCACAAAAATAATTACTATTTACAGAATTTGTAACAATATACTTTAAAGTGTAGCGGCGACCCTTAATTGTGAAAACTTGAATTTCTACGAAACTCATTCTTGTTTTTTCTTTCTTTCTTTTTCTTTTTTCTTGTTAAATTTTAACTTAAGAACTATCATATTGCTCATTGATATTTCTAACAATTTTTGCCTTTAACCATTTTTTCTAACAATTTTCTTAGAAAAAATCTCAGCTGTATCCATGTAAAAATTAAGAATTGAATTCTGTAAAAATAAATGCTGAATTTAATTGAATTTATACAGTTATTGTGTCACTGCATATAGGGGAGGAGTGGGTACAGTGGGACGATAGGGAGAATAGTGAGACAACAGCAATTTCTTTTTTGTTTAAATATTTCCAGCCTGGTAAAACTTTTGAAAAGTGAAGTTGACATACTGTGAACAGTATTATAGAAAAAAATTGCTTTCAAGTATCGTGTACGAAATAAATATGTCATCATAGTTCGAACCCATCGAAGTGAAATATCTGCGTCATGACCGAGTTGCGCCATGACCCCCTAGTTGGGCACCCCTGCCAAAGATAATCAACTAGAAATGGGCTTTACAGACTTCAGGTTTGAAAATTATTCAAAGGAGATCCCTCAATCTTTTAGCCTCCCCTTAAGTAACCAAGGACAGCTTACAATAAACAGTTCAGAGCTCAATGTCGAAATATTTCTGGAAAAGAGCCTTAAACCTTTCCCGTTTCCTTAATGTTGCGAAAGGTAGTCTAAAACTTTTTAAAACTTTTAGTCAAGAACATTTCCAGAAGAAGCTCTCGATCCCCTAATGCAAAGGCGTAGAGAGAAACAAAAAAATGGACGGGGTGTTATTAAATTTCAAAGCAGGATATGGTTTGTTTAAGTCCTTCATTTTATTAATAAAGGAAAGTTTCCTTGTTTTAGAGGTGTTTTATCTTCAAATCCCCCTTGGCTACACTACTGTACTAATGTCATCAAAGAGAGGACACCAATCCCTCATTTCGCCTAAAATAGCATCATCGACTTTAATTTCGATTATTACTCTGGAAGAGGGCTCAGATCCCCATTCCCTGACACTCTTCCCCAACATAAAATATTGACTAAACTGTTTTTAAGATTTGACATTGTCAAACATAGCCTAAAGTTGCGTCTTCCAGATTAGTAACATTGCTATTTATTTTTACTTGAAAGCAAGAAATTGCACACAAATAATTTCTCAGTATGAAACATATCTTGGTTTTATAAAGCCACTTCCGTTTATTTTTATTTTTTTATTTTATTTATTTTTTATTCAACTGTTATAACCACAAAGAAACTGGGAGGTTGATGAGTAAAGTTGCAGGTTTTAAATTTTTGCCTTGCCTTCCAGAAATATCGAAGATCCGACACTTTCTATGTGTGTGTTTGTGAATGTGCTCATAAATGAAAACCCTTCTATAAAAAATGTATCCTACAGCTGTTTATGTCATGCAATCAGTTTATCATACCTAAGCATTGGGGCCTTCATGGCTCTGAAGGGGAAGGTAAAAAGATTCGCTTTGAGTGCCGCAGGTCGTGCGTTCGATTCCCACCGGAGCATTGGGTAATTCCTCCTTTTGTGCTGTAAATATTTCTTGTGTTGTCTTATATGTTAATAAAGAAGTTCAACCTCTCGAGACAATGGCACCCTATATCATCTTCACGGCCGGATCCAGAAATTTTTTTCAGGAGGGGCCCGGATTAGCACATTGCCCTAACACACACACACACACACACATATAGTATATATAGACACACCAAACGCATAAAAATGTTAACATAGAAGACTTTTTGTCTCTATTTTTAATGATTCCACTGTTTGGACTGTTGTTATTTTAATTTCTTATTATTTTTCTTATTCACCTTGTAGTGGTAAGGATAACAGGAGAGTGTCCCTTTAAGTTGTATGTAGAAGATCCATAATTTCAGGGGGTCCGGGGATTTTTACCCCGAGAAATTTTCGAAAAAAAAAAATCTGTATTTTGAGGCCTTATATTAGGTAATTGAGACTACAAAAATATGGAAAAAAAAATATGTAAACAAAGTCTTTTAAAAGTTATACATTCTTTTGCAAATCAAGATCAAACAAAATAAAAATTGCTTGCTCGACAAATCATGGAACTTAATGCACAGAGAGGAAAAATGAGAGAGGAGAAAAGAGAAGCACTTCGTCATCTGCTGATATCGGCTTTTAGTGAAGTTTGTTTTTAATCACTCCCCCTACCCCCATTTTTTTCTTTTTTCATTAAATGCCCTACAGTTTGAAAATTGTACAAAATAGTTTAAAAGAAATGGTGTAGACATTCAGAAAATAAGAATGGAAGAGTAATATTCTTGCCATTTGGACAATTCATACTTTATTTTCTTGATAAGATACAAAATTGAAGACCTTTTCAAGGAATTTCAAAAACTTAAATAATTTTCAAAGACTCTCGAACAGTTGAAATTATTTGAAGCTCTTTATTTACACTTTCCAGAAGTTGATTGGACAGTCTTACAAAATGATTATAACTTTGTAAGACACACCCGTTTTAAGTTAAAAATAAAAAATAAAAAAATGCAACGAAATATTTCTCGAAACAAACTTTTTTTTTTCAATCACAAGTAGTGCAGAAAATGAAAGAGAGTAGAGTAAGTGTTATTTTTTTTTCTCATACTAAAGGTATTAACAGTATGCAGTAGAAGTAAGAAAAAAAAAACAAGCAATAACAAAAGAACTTCCATGATACTGAATTCGGCATTAAATAAATGCAAGACAAGAAACATATTAGTCACAAAAATGATCTTGAAAATTATGCTACAAAAACGCGAGAATCGTGATTTTTGCATTTTTTACTCAGGATGTTTCAAGGAGCTGAATTTGGCACATCTTGGTAACAAGATACTCGCCTAATCGGAAAGTAGGCACCCAGCCTTTGGGGAGTCCCCGGCTCGAAATCAGTTCAGTGTAAGTTTTATAAGAGTTTTAGGAGCGGGGGGCAGGATCGTGCACAGAGGGGAGAAGAGACACCTGTTGGCCCGGGTCCGAGCTTAAATGGGGCCCAATATTTTTAAACCTAGGGTTGAAAATATGGGTAAACAATATGGAGGGGGCCCAAAAAAAGCATTTGTGACAGCGCCAAAATTTCTGCGCACGCCCCTGGAGGAGGAACTGCACAGAAGTCAGTTTGGTAGACTTGTAAAGTCTACCGAACTGACAAAGGGCCTGACTTAACCCTGGACTGCCCTGAATTGAATTGGGAAAGAGAGCAGGAAATCCTAATTAAAGGTCTAAATTTCAAGTGTGCCTTGCAGCTAATGAGAACTAGAACTGTTTTTTCTGTATTTCTTCAAAATATTATAAATTTTGAATAGTAGCAAAACTAAGAATAAAAGAAAACTTTGTCATTTTCCTTTTCTGACAATAGGAATTAAAAAAAAAAAAAAAGAAAAAACCTTCTTCTGTTTTACGGTACAAAACATTTCGGGTTTCGGGGGGGGGGGGGGCCGGGCCCGTCAGGCCCCTCCTCTGGATACGGCCCTGATCATCTTAGTGATTAATAACTATGATACGACAAAAACAGAACCTGACAATACCTGAATATCAAATCTTAAACCTTTAGCACCGTTTTCAAAAATAATGTTAGTCTATTTTTCTTAAAAAAGAACAATATTGTGAGAAGACCATTATTGACTACTGGTAAAACAGCTATTCAAAATAGCAAATGTATCACAATTTCAGTAATTTATACATGTCTCGCCAAAGCCTTTAGAATATAGTCCATTTTTGGATACTTTCTGATTTTGTAAAATTTAATGAAGTACATATAATAATTATCAAATCATCACAAAAAAGTATATAACGAAGTTTAAAAAGTCAATGTTTTAAAACTATTTTTCCCCCCTCGAACTAAACGGTATTGTCTTCTCTGAGAAACTGGTACAATAATGAGTATGTAGGATTTATGTCTACAAAAGTTTTGATTTATTAACTTGGATGATACACATCGGGGCCTCCGTGGCTCTGTGGTTGATGCTTTGAACCCAGAGGTCGAATATAACGAAGTTTAAAAAGTCAATGTTTTAAAACCATTTTCCCCCCTCGAACTAAACGGTATTGACTTCTCTGAGAAACTGGTACAATAATGAGTATTTAGGATTTATGTCTACAAAAGTTTTGATTTATTAACTTGGATGATACACATCGGGGGCCTCCGTGGCTGTGTGGTTGAAGCTTTGAACACAGAGGTCATGGGTTCGATTCCCGCAAGGTGTCCTGGGTGTTATTTCCTTCTCTTGTGCTATAATTCTTTCCTGCTTGTGTCCGAAGGCAAGGCGCTTTGTACACAGTTCTTCCTTGTGATGCTGTTTAGCTTCTGTATAAATAAATGATTAAATAAAATAAATATGATTAAATTATTCTGATATTCATTACTCAGAGAACTTGCATTTTCTTACCGTTGGTAGTAATATTTTCTTTTTATAAAATTCGGGCCTCGCCAAAACAAATCACCCAGGGTGTCGCAGGAATTTGGGGCTATCATTGGAGAAGAGGGACTATGATCTGTTGAGGGTGGCGGATCTCCTGGACGGACCCAACTCTTGGTTATGTTCTTGAGCGAAGTGATAAATTTCTAAGAAAACGATTGATTCTTCTTTTCATCAAAATACTTCTTTCTCAGATAAAACTTTCAAAAGACGTCTTTGGTTAGTAGAAAGATGAGTCTGCACTTTCACTGAAGTAGAAAGTCTCAACTAGAGTCCCTACGTTTTCATGTAGGGACTCTAGTCTCAATTACTTGCCGATCTTTTTACAATAAATTTGAATGAATTGAATGCTGTTGGACTTGACTTCTCATTATTCTTAGCATTAAATTGTTTTAATTTTCATTGTAAGTTTTAATTATTCTTTTTGCTTTTGTCCGCACTTCACCATTTTTCAGTTGAGGACACGTTCCCATTTCAGCAATGATAAGTTTGGTCACCTTTTCCTGTGACGCTTGGTATTTATTATTTAATCTTATAATAGATAGAGATGGGTGTTGTGAGAAAATTCTAGTTCCTCAAAGGGCTTGAGAACCCCTGAAATAGGCTGCATAGAAAAGCTGTGAGTTAACTTTACGGTTCTGATTCTTGCTCTATCTCGCCGCTAGTTCTGTCTCCCTTTATTCCATTCTCTCAAAAAACTCTAGTTCACTGACACTTCTGCTTCTGCGCTGATCAACAACAACAACAACAAATACGAAACTGTCAACATGTTGTGAAGCGGTGTAATAACGTGTATTTCGTAGAGTATTGTTAAGGAATAGCTATGTCAAGGGCTATTAAACAGTTCCTTCTTTTTTTAGGCATTTATATACTTACCAAATTTGCTATTTGCTTAGAAAATGGTCTTGCTCGAACCCCGCCGATGGGCTGGCTTTCCTGGGAAAGATTTAAATGTAATATAAATTGCCGGCATGATCCACATAACTGCATTAGGTAATATTTGAGCGAAAATTTTTACTTTGGTAAATTTTATCTGGCATTCATTGTCGTAATCAGCTTTATTTTTATTTTGAGAATAATTTTCAAAAACATTATGTATTTTTTAGCTTAATGGTTATCTTTTACAGAACACATACTGTACATAATTTTTATTCCTGGTTTGGTGAAGTTTAGCTAGTTTCCAAGAAGAATATTTTAAAAACTTTATTCTTTATTAAAATCATAAAATTGTGTTTAAAATGTTTACATCTTCTAGTGAGAATTAATCTAAGAACAGTTGGAAGACATTGCCAGAAATTTTCATTTAGGTGTAGGGGGGGGGGGAGAAGTACTTATTCAGATACATGCAGATTTACGTTAGTAACAAGAATAATTTGGTGAGTATATAAAACTTACATAAATTATACTGAGAGAATCCTTGTGGCAAATTTACTGCTTTGAAGGCAAGATAGATCAAAAAAGTTACAGATCCTAAAAACGAGAGAGAAAAACAAATATTATTTGACCATTTTTAACTAATTTTGTGTATTTCCACATAAAAAAGTTCATGCCTGAAGTTTTGACACACAGCTTGATCCTAGCTGTTTATAGTAGGGTGTATTGAAGAACACTTTTTTTGGAAAATCAATATGTCAAGTTGATAAAAAAGGTAGCTCTTACAGACCCACATATACCACAAAATTTTTTCTTCAAATAAAAAAATATTTAGTTATATACCGCACGAGGTCTAAAGTTTACAATTTTCAACAAAAATGTCCTTTTTCCTATATACATTTTTCAAAATTAACTATTTGAAAACATTTTGAATTTTTCGAAAATTTTGACTGATGTTTGCAATGAAGTCAAACGTTGTTGTAGAAAAACTTTTGCTCTTATGGAATATTTTTAAGTCTCGAGCATAGAACTCAAAATTAAGGATTTTTTTTTTAGTTTCAGTTTTCATTATGAACAAATCAATTGCATTCAGAGGCATAAAAAATATTTCTGATACTATATCGATTGGTTCTCGTGTAAAATGTTTTCCTGAATCCAAATATGACCACCATTTTCTCTTATCACCCATCGCTTTGTAAATAGCGCCCACTTTTTTTTTATATATTTTTTTAATCAGTTTTCGACATTTTCATTATTTTCATTCAAAGTGACTTATCTTGTAACATTTTCCTGGGGAACTAAAGAGGTGAAAAGTTCCAAAGCATGAATATTAGTAACAAGTTGGAAGACTCATGGGGTATCCCTGTCCCCAAAATTTTTGAAAAGTCATCAAAACGACCTTTTTTTCTGGTTTATTTTTAAATGCTCTTCCCTTATTTTCCTGTGTAAAACCAGAGCATCAACCTTACTCGTATGAGCTCCGAATCTGAAAATGTGTTTGGGTTCTAAAAAATTTGAAAAAATAACCCAGAAAAAAAAAGATTACGTTTAATGATTTAAAAACTAATTTAGGGGAACCTTCCTTCTCCTAAGTCTCTCTCCTTGCTATAAATGTTTGTGCAAAGAAGCTTATGGAAGGAAGGTTATTTTCCCTTTTCTAGGCCTTCAGTGGATTGTTAACAGTTAATTTAATGCCCCTCCAAATTAAATTGGTGGCAAAGACTGCAAGTTACTGATAAATATCACATTGTTATTTTTGGGTGATAATATACATGCACAGTTCTTACAACTTCTAACCTACAGCACCTTGTTTGATGATGAAATAAGTGCAAATTAAAAGTGACAGTATCTCCCCCGCTTCTCCTCTATATTTTTTCTTTGTTGAAGATAATATGGTTTAAAAAGCAAGTTGTTGAATACCATTTACACAAATATACCTATCCTCTACCAATAATACAAAATGCAAAAAAAAAAAAAAAAAATTGTGAAATACCAGTTAGTAGTTGAAATCAGATAACTTTCTTTTTCTTCAGAGATTTTGTAACACATTTTTCTAAACTAGTTCAGTGGACGCCAGTTGATTGAATCAGTGCTTATTTGAATCAAAAACTTTAATGAATCAAATCCTCGAATACAGAACAAAATCCAACTTTATTCAACAAGTTGCTTTATAGAATCAAAGCTTTTTAGAACAAACAATAATTCATATAAATCATGGCTGTAATACTAAGGCCCCTCAGAAGAGCTTAGCTTACTCTAAAACCATATTTTTGACAAAAGAGATAAGATTAGCTCTCTTTTGAAGAACACACAAAAAAAGACTAATTATATATAGGGGGAAAAACCCCACTGGAATGAAGCTGTGAAAGTTAAAGCGCAAAGTGGCAAGTGACTACTGTATAAATTCTTTTTTAGTTTCCCAAGAAAGTTTGATGAGTTTTATGAAATTAGTTGGGGGAGGGGGGTAATTTAAGATAATTAATTTAAAAATTACAAAAATTAGGGACTCTTTTAAGAAAAATTTAGCAATAAATCCTCAATTGGTCAGATCTAAACCTAATTCATGTGCACATTTTATAGATATGAACTTTAATATCAAACTTTGTTAGAGAGTAAATTATCATAACTTAGTTATTGCTGATCTTTTCTTTGTATAAGTTTTTTATGATAACAGCTAAGCATAATTCTCTTCAAAAGAAAGTAACTGATGGTAGAATGTACATTTAGCGATATGATTGTAACTAAAGTGCTTCTCCTTTTTAGTGAAAACCTTTTTATGGAAATGGCAAATAGACTTGTAGAGGATGGCTATAGAGATGCTGGATATAAATATGTAAATATAGATGATTGTTGGATGGCAAAGTATAGAAATGTGCATGGTGATATGGTACCTGATCCTGAAAGATTTCGAAGAGGAATTAAGTTTCTTTCCAACTATGTATGTAATGTTTCATTATTTTAATCTTAAATATTTGTTATACAAGGTCCGGCTATTAATTTCCAGGACTGACGTAACTATAGGATAACGAGAAGCTGGAAGATGGCGTTTATGATTGCATATTAAAGAGCGTTTTCTTGCGCATGTGCAGTGCAATTGGCGCCATTCTAAAGTAAGTGGTTCTTCTGGAAAAGCGCATAAAAATGTAGCTCTCAAATTTCTGTCATTGAAGTGAAAATGGAGCAAAGAATTAACATTAAATTTTGCTCCAAATGGGGCAAGACAGCTGTAGAAACTTAAGAAATGTTAGAACAAGTTTACGGCGAGGAAGCGTTATCCCTCTCAAAAACTTTTGAATGGTTCACGCACTTTCGGGAGGGGCGCGAAAGCGTGGATAATGATTCACACAACAGGTCAGCCGCAGTCCGTACGCACACTGGAAGCAATTGAAAGAGTTTGCGTTATGGTGACAAGTGGAATTGAAGAGCTACGTTTCAATGCGCCTTTCCACGAGAATCACTTACTTCAGAATGGTGCCGATTGCACTGCACATTTGTAAGAAAACGCTCTTCAATATGTAATTATTACCGCCATCTTCCGGCTTTTAGTTCTCTTACAGTTACGTTGGTCCTGGAAATTAATAGCTGCACCTTGTACGTTTGCAAAATTGTAAGATAATTTTATTTTCCTGAAACAGGACTAGTGGATATTTAATTTTGGAATTGAAATCAATGTACTATCATAATGGCAGCCATTGGTGGTGGTATGCATGTTGAGCTAGAGTGCTGTAATTCCTGTTTCTTTCAACAATAGCAGCACTCATGTTAGATAGGAAAGGGGAAGAAAGAAGGTGGAAAATAATTTCTCAGATTTTGGTAAAACTGATGATGGAAAAAAAAATTTTTTTATTCTGGTTCTATTGTAAGTAATATTTTCAAATCCATTTTCTGTTTATTTGATATCTTAATAAATCAAATCTTATATTGTTGCTACTTGTCATAATTCTGAGTGAGACTTGAAAGTGCAGAAAATAATAATCTGTGCCAGGGAGATTCAACATTGTTTGTACAAACCTTTGGGCAAAGTTAAAAAACGAAAACAAGGATTAACATAGGACTACATGAACTAAACTCCAACCTTATGAGCTGGAGACCAATTCTATCCCCTCCTCTCATGATTGTGGAATTTAACTTGTTTCTAATTCATTTTCTTTCTTGAAAGACATTTCCTATTGAACTCCCATATACTTGAATGCGAATCTCATCATAAGAATCTCTGGGACAGCTGTAAACGTGCAGAAATATGAAAATGGTATAATGGGGGGAGGGGAGTGAATTTATGGGCCAGTTTTCCGGCACTGCCTGCTTAATTTAATGGTAAAAGAACAATACTCTGGCTGTGTATATGTGTTCCCTAGAGGTCAGTTATCACCAGTGTAAGATTTTCTCCATATTCACACCACATTATTTCTGCACCCTGTTTTAAAGTCTGGTTTTGAATCTCCCTACATTATAAATACTAAATACTTCTTGAATATTTTTTAAAATTTGTTGTTTATTAACATTTTGGAAAGAGATTTTTTTTTATGTGCCTTTGTTTCTTTGCTACCCTTTGTGCTTGCTTTGGTTTTTTCTCGCAATTAATCTTTAAAAACAATATCCTTGTGCTGTTCTATGATTTTTCTTTCAACAATGACTTCGGTTATTGTTGCGACAAATTTGTTTCTTTATATAGTGTTATTTATTGCTGATGGAGTTTTCATATAGTTAATTTATGTTCTTAAAACTTTTGTGTGTTTTTTGAAAATTTATTTGTTACAATTTTTCTTTTTTCCATTTACATTAAGGGCCAGATTGTGACCAAATATTCAGTATTTGGCCAAATCACTTGAAAGCATGCCAAGTAAAATCATGACAATAATTGCCAACCAAATGTAAAGATTTTTTTTCAGGCACTGTAAAAACTGTAGAATTTATTTTAATATTTTTGTAAAAGTATCTTTTATACCCACGGAAATATAAGCATTTCTTTCAAAAATACAAATTTTATTTGAAGGTTTTTGTCTTATAGCCCACAAGGTTTGCTTCTAAATTAGTTTCTGGATGATATTTTAAACTGTTTGTCGCACTGTTTCTCAAAATAGTTTTTTTTCCCCTTTGTTGAAAAATTTAACTGATTAATAATTTGATCATTGATATATTAATTTGCTACTGAAGTTAATTAAACTATACATGTAATTTGTCTTTGATAAACTTTTATTTACAGGTTTTAAGTTTTAGAAATTTAAAAGTTGTCCATGTTAGTAATTTGTAGGGGTGGTAAATATGCTTTTCTTGCAGTAATATATATTCCATTTATTTTATTGATGAGAAAGGAAAACTTTGCTTCCTTTCCTTCATGAATGTTCTTTTTACTCATGAAAAAAATTTACACATTGAACGTCTAGTTTATAACTAACCCTAAGCAGAAGAGATGATTTACAAAATGTTTCTTCATCACGTAAGGAGAATTAAGGAGCCAATCATTTAAGAGCAGAATTTAGGCACCTTACTGCAGCCCGAAAAGCCAATGCGTGCATCTTTGTCAAAGTCAGGATAATTATATCTCTGCAAATTACATCTTGATTTGTACTGTATGGAGACAGTTAATGGGAATACATTAAAAAGTTGCTACAGAAGTAGAAAATCAAGACTGGCCAACATTGAAACTGTAGCTAGCCTATCATTTAACAAATATGCTAAAGATCCCCTTGTCATTTCAGTAGTATATAACGGGTTCCCAACAGGGTTGGACAGATTGAACCTAATAGTTTTTTTTTTTTTTTTTTTTTTGAAAAAAACCTATAATCAAGCCCACCTTTGTTTTTTTTTATTTAAATGAATTAAGTACAAATGACTGAAAGTATTACCGTCATCTGGCATCTACATTATTTCCCTAGTGAAGGTAATGCTTGCTGTTTGAAAAGGAAGATGTTGACTACTATTTACAAATACATTTATCCTCTTACAATAATAGTGATATACATTCCCTAGTAAGGTTTAACGGTTGAAAGCAGGTAGCGATACTTGACACTTTCTGCAGTATTTTTATAAATCCACAACCCCCCCTCAAATGACTCTACTATAGTCCCTGAGAAGAACTTGTCTTATTTAAAATCATTTTTTTATGTTTGTTTGATAGAGGAAAGAGTTAACCCGAGACCATTAGAATGCCAAAAAAAAAAAATTTGAAAGGGGAAAAAGCCACAAAAAACAAAGCCACAATTGTTGAAGCGAGAAATAGCAAGGGACGACTGTAATATTATCTAACTGCATTGTGTTTGTAAACTTTTGTTATTAGTTGTTTATAGGCTAATACTTCATTTTCTAATGATTTTTTAAAATCTTTTGATAGATGCATGTCCGTGAACTAAAACTGGGAATTTATCAGAGCTTTGGAACTAAAACTTGCATGGGTTTTCCTGGCTCTGTAGGTCATATGGAACAAGATGCAAAAAAATTTGCTGAGTGGGAAGTTGATATGGTTAAATTTGATGGTTGTTATACTCCCCCAAGTCAAATGAAGAAAGGTATTTTTTAAAATTACATTGATAATGTTCAAAAAGTAGTTTTATCATACGAAACATTTTACATTACTGTTTACTTTATAGTTTAAGGCTATTTTTTAGTAAAACTTTAAGCTCTACTTTATTAACCCTTAAATGCATTGTGTAGTGTATTTGCAACAAATAATAAACTACATTTTTATAATAAACTACATTTTTATGATACCTACTAGAGCTTAAATTTATATAAAAAAAAATTCTACTGCTACATTATGTTTTCAGAAAGCTCATTGCACATTTCCTATAATTAATGGCAGTGAGCAGGTATTTATTCACTATAGTGAGAAATAACAAGGGATATCTCATCCTCAATTTATTTCAGTTTCGTATACAGTATAACCGCAATTAAATAAAATAATTTTGAAAAAAAAAAAAGCGACTTCAAAACTGCTTTAAAAAGTGAAAAACAATTTTATTCTTTGAACATCATCGATAATACTTTTAAAGGTAAATTTTGAAGTTTACGCAAAAAAAGTAAAATCATGTGTAACCATATTTCGTTCATAGTTTTTAAGAAAGTCATCCTAAATTAGGAGCAAAACATGTATACCGTTACTCAAATATGCTGTAACCAATGCATAATATATGCAGTGGTATTGAAGAAACTGGGCTCTGTTAAATTTATAGTTGTACTAGTTATTATAGTTCAATTATGGCTACTAATGATTTTATCTAGTTTTTGCACCAACTTCAAAAATTATGTTTAAAAGTATTATTGATGGTGTTCAAAGAATAAAATTATTTTTCACTTTTTAGAGCAGTTTTGAAGTTGCCTCTATTTTTTTTTTCAAAATTATTTTATTTCATTCTTTTTAATGCAAATGTATTTCAGAAATAGTACGAAGTTACCTTCTTGAAACTTCACCATATTTTTTCATTAAAATGCTCCATATATTAAAAAGAACTATAAACACACCTTAAACTTTAAGCGATTGGCACTAAAAATTTTTCCTTGTTCCTCTCTGGTATTCATTTGTCTGCTAATCAGGGCCGATCCTTGGGTGTCGGCCGCCCGTGTGCAAAGACCTAATGTGCCGCCCCTGAAGAGCAATTTGCATGTTTTAACTATAACGTCCGTATAAATCTTTCTTCAAATTTCTGTATCAAGTTCTAATTTAAAAAATAAAAACAAGAAGAATGAATTTATGTAAAAAGTTTGAAAAAGCTCCTTAGGTACAATTTATATCTTTGAAGAAAGTAATAGGTACAAAAAATTTACTAATCGTAAAAACGCATTTTATTGCCTGTCTTTGGTGACATCAGAGGAAAGACGGAGGAGGGAGAAACGGGGAGGGGAAGGGGGGGGTTGCCCCCAGAATATATTCGAAATTAGCGTATGAAAAATAGCTGTAATTAATCTTTGGTTGCAAGTTGCAAGGAAAAAAGAGTCGGGAACATTCAAGGTCCATGGAGAAATTTTCAATATTGGAGTCAAAAATTGTAATTTTAGGAAATTTTTCGAGATTTGAGGGAAAAGTACTGTTGGAGTTCTTTCCTAAAATTCTTTCAAAATTGATGTCAAATTGCAGCTATTTTTGTAACCTTAGTTTAGAAAGGATCGGCGCTCTTCCGGAAAATTTTCTGAAACGGAAGTTTTAAACAAGCAATTTTGGGTTATCTTTGTTGACGTTGCTGGAGGGAGGGAGATTCGGTCGTCTCCTATCGAAAGTTTTCAAAATGGAAGTTTAAAACTCTAATTTAGGCTGTCTTTGGTGACGGTAGGGAGTCTGGCATCTTTCCTCTGGTAATTTATCGGCATTATTGTTTTAAAAACACATTTTTCGCTAGATTTGGACACGATAGGGGAAACGAGAAAATATTCCGAACTGAGAGAAATATTTTTCGGAATTAAAATCAATTTTAGGCTATTTTTGTGAAGAAAGGGTTTTGGGGCTCTAAAAAGCGCAATTTTGTGCTATCTTTGGTGACGTTCAGGAAACCGAGAAGCTTCAGCGGATCTTTCTGAATATTTTTCGATATTAATATCTGAAAAATACAACTAAAGACGTGTCTCCAATTGATGGGGAATGCCAGATGCCCTAGCGCCGTGAAAATTTACGTAAGCCATCCGGAATGTTTTAGAAATGGAAGTCCCAAAATCGTATTATAGGCATTGTTTGATAACGATGGGACAAAGAGCGGTTGGGGATTCAGTGTGCCCTCAAGAACTGTTTTCTGAAACTGGAGTCAATTTCAGGCCAGTTTAGGCAGGAAGGGTTTGGTGACTTCACGGAACCACCTAAAAACGAAAGTTTGAGCTATAGTGATTACGTTGGAGAAAAGGGGGATCCGCGGTATTTCCCCCAATGTTCTTCGAAACTGATGATTGAAAAACTCAATTTTAGTTTGTTTTTTAATACGTTAAGTGAGAGGGGGTAGGATTGGGGGCCTCTCTAGAGACGCTAATTCAGACCATCTTTGGTAGTAATCTTAGGGAATGAATTTCAGGGTCCTCTACCGTAAAAATTTCAAAAAAGAAATTCAAAAAATACCATTGAGCAATTTTTGATGACGTTAGGAAGGGCTGTTCCCAGAAAAGACATTTTGGAACCACCATTTTTAGGTTATGTTTGATTACATTAAGGTAGAAAGGGTGAATAAGAGACTTAATTAGATCCTTAAAATCGGTGGTTCAAACAGCGAAATTTTCCGGAATTAAAGTCCTAAAAACGCAGTTTGAAGCCTTCGTTAGTCTCGTCAAGGCATCCTTTTGGATCTTCGTTTTGGAGCTACACTTAAAATTTGTAATCCGGGGCAAGAGCCCTGTCCTCCTACCTGATCTGAAACTGGGCAGTTCATTTGTGATTTTAATTAGGAAAAAAATGCTGTAAAGGGGGAAAATTAAAAATTTTAGTTCGTTAATTATATATGTTTGACTCTCAGGGGAGTCGCAATTTTCCATTGTCTCTCCAGTCTCCACGCATCCACGACTGCTGAACACAGAATTTGTTGTTTGAAATACTTGCGAGAGTATTCTATCAGCATATATATATTTTTTTTAACATCAAATATGTCTTCATTGTTATGGGTCAATAACAGCTTGGGAGACTGGGGATAGCATTAAAGCCCCTCCCCTGTATCCATGCCTGATTACCAGTTCTGTCACAAATTATGCAACCAAATGAAGCATATGAGTAAAGAGATGATATTAATGGATAATGGAGCAACACAATGTGCTCTAACATTCCATTTTTCTTATTATGCTATGCTGTTGGAAAATTGGCACTTTGATAATTGAAAATTTAAAATTCTGCATAATTATTCAACTTATTATGTTATCTTGAGAAATTCTTGAGGAATTTTGCTTGATTAAAAGTACTATACGATGCGGCCTGCGGCCGCCCCTTGCTTTGGCCGCCCTTGTGCGGTGCACACTCTGCACACCTGTTAGGATCGGCCCTGCTGCTAATGTAATTATAACCATTGAAATATAAAAGGTTTCCCAAACCAATTTATGTTTCACAACATACAAGTTGCTTGAGACGCAATCTCACATCTCCTTACTTAGCCTCAATATCTATTATTGGCATAGGTGATTCTCCTCGCTTCCAGGTAAAGTTTGCCCCCACTATAGAGCAACGATGGGGAATAAACTTGAAGCATGCTTCAGAGAAGCCTTCATTCAACATTCTCATAATAATCACTATTAATATTACTGTTATATGGTAACAACATTTTGCAACAATGGGTTTTTCTTATGGGGGGGGGGGGGAGGGCGGATCCATGAAGCGGAAACTAGAAGAACGCTCCTTTTCCAAAATCCTAAATGATTCTGAGGGTTTTGCCTCAGATGACTGTGTAATTGATGTCCCAACTAAACCACGCTATCAAAAACTGTTCAGTAAATGACCAAAAAATGTGAATTATCACTGCCAGGGAAATCTTTACACAAAAACATTCCAAAATACCTTGCGTCTGACCACTGCTGGGCCTGGGGTAAACCAGGTAGGACCCTTGCTTCGAGTGGCAAATTGAAGTGTATTGATAGAGCCCAAGCGTGGTGCCAAAAGGGTGTCATGATCTCTTTAAAAAGCCAAAGAAAGCTTAAAACTTCACTTTTCGTCCGTTAGCTCTGCAAAATTTCTGAGAGAAAAATTAACCACTTCTTTTTCGAAGTTGGTTAAAAATTGGGTCATTCCAAAATTCATTGAAGTTTCAGGAAGTAAAAAAAAACCAAAAAAAAAAAAAAAGTTGCTGACAGAATTGAAATGACTCATAGAATTTTATTGACAAAACTATTAATCACTTCAAAAAAGGCCACAGAATTTTTTTTTTCTGATGTTTCTCTTTTTTCTGTATACCTTCCCTAGAATTATGTAATTGTTTTAAAACATAAGAAAAAAAATGCATGTGAGAATTACATTAGTTTGTTGTTTTAGTGTGATATAAACTCTAGCTCTTGACAAAGCAAATTTTGTTTTTTAAAGTTTGCATAAGTTTCACGTGTGTTGTGACCAGCTTTGAAAAGCATATTATTAGTCAGTCGTTAGTGGCCAATAGACCCTTTTAATTAACTAACTTTCCTTGGATAAATTATGAACAAAAATCATATAAATAATTACCTGCTGCAGTTAAAGACTCCCACAAAAGTTTATTCAATGAGTAAAATAAGTTAAAAAAAAATATACTGAAGTTAATGAACTTCAATTAAAAATATGTGCATGGTAATTTTATACATACATTTTAAGTGCATGAATGGGCTCTTCTTCCACATGAATCTTTTAACCAAAAATTGACGGGTCCTGAATCATCAAATTTTAGAAAGAAACATTGGGCATCTTAACGAAAATTCCATACGTGTTACTACTTAGTGATTTTATCATTCATTATTTTTTTAAAAATCTTTCTCCAAACCTGTTTATTGTTGGAATTACTAGGTGATAGGGTTTGATGTACTTCAATAATATTTTTTCATATCTTGAAGTATTTTATTATTTAATTTCTGAAATAGTTTTCTAAGATATTTGATTAAACCTTTTCAGTTCTTTTTTTTGTTAGGATTGTCTAAAATATTACCTTTCAGCAATAGTTTTTTGTTTAATAGTGGCGCAACTAAAAACTAGTCTGGGAGTACTTATTTTTTTCCCTTATCTTAAAGCAAAGTCGTACGGGGGTCTCTCCCTCAGAAAGTTTTGAAACTTGATTTAAAAAGATGCATTTTGAGACAGTCTTTGGAGATTTTAGGGGGAAGAAAGGTCCGGGGGGCTCATCCGAAGTTTTTAGCAATTGAAGTCTAAAAAAGATCATTATAGACTATTTTTTGATGTTAGGGTTAGAAATAGAGCTCAAGGACTGTCCACGATTAATTTTTTGAAAATTAGATTGAAATAGATTCCTCTTCCCTTCTGCAATTTTTTGAAATAACGACCCAATTTTTGACAATCTTTGATGATACTAAAAGAAGGCTCCCTTGCCTGTTTATTTTCTGAAATGGAGACCATATTTGTACCATAGGAGAGAGTGTTGTATCTAGGGCCACTGCTAATTTCTGAGAATCTATTTTTTGCAGTCATGTTTTTTTGTAATTTCGAATAGTCACCTTCACCACTATATGGTGCCATAGTTACACAGCATCAAAAGAGTTAAATTGATGATTTTGTGTGGAAAAAAAAATCATGACTCCAAAGTAAATATTTTCTTCATTTTTATTTCATTTTCTGTCTTTGTATTAGTAAAACTAATCAACTGAATTTTATTTTGTTAGGAAAGAAAAGTGCTTTAAACAGTTTGGTTATGAGAAAATAATGATAGTACATCTAGATTGACTACCATTTTGGTTTTTCTTAAACCATGTCATGATTGTACCTCGGCACTGCCAAACATATTATACCTTAGGACGTGTCCCAAGGTACAACATATGCTTGGTTCTCAATAATTGAAATATGTTTAGGAACATGGGAAAATGTTCTAATCTGATGTAGTCTTTTAAACAGATTTAATGTTAGATAATAATTTATTAAATCATTATGTATGATTATTCATAATTTAATTCATTATCAAGGATTTTTTTTTTTTGGTGCAATTGGTTCAAGTGCATGGCTGTTTCCTGAATCATGAAGAGTGTCCCATGGTACAACAGGATGTGCCCCAAGGCACAATAGGATGTTACACCTTGGTACAGTTTGGAACTCTTATTTTAAATGGCTGGCAATATTTTATTTTCAAACAGTCTGAATTTTAAAAAAATATATATTCAGGGAGCTATGTTGGGGCATTTCAATGTAACTTTTAGATTTTACTTTTGATTTAAATGATTGACGTTAAAAATTAGAACATGACAAGTGTCCCGAATTACAACACTCTTCCCTACTGGGTACTATATTTTACAATGTTACGGCCCCTGCAATTTTTCAAAATAAAAGCTCCAAAAACGCTATTTTAAACAATATTTGCTCTAACCAGGACCTTTTTTGGGGGGGGGGGGGGATCTTTCCTGAAAATTTTGTAAAATGTAAGCTTGGAAACAAAATTTAAAATGCTCCATAATGACTGCTTTGGAGACTCTTATTTTCAGACAAACTGGAGAAAGGAAAAATAAAAGGTAAAAAAAGATTTAAAAAAAAAGGATGGAGGGAGGGGGTGGGAGACAACTTGTGGGAACAATTCACTATAACTATTGAACATTTTTAATTTAAAGATTTCTTTTACAAGTAAACTAAAGTTTTCCCCCAACATTATTATTTTCTTCATTACAATCAAATTAAAAAAAAAGATGATTTTTGAAAAATAATCTACTCAGCATTCTGGGGGAAGGGAGAACATAGTCCCAGTGGGCCCCCTTCTGGTTGCACCACTGTTCTTTAGGTATGTTAAATTGATCTCAGACAACTGGCACAGTTCTTTTGCTCCATATTTGTTAAATTCTATTGTTTTATGTTCGGTTGAGAAGTGTAGCATTGAAATTACAGAAGTGTATTCTAGTATTTATAGCAATTTTTTCTTATTAATTGAATAATCTCATTTCGCTGATATTTTTCTCATATCCAGCTAAGAGTTTTAACAATACCAAGAATGTTTTTTCTTGTATCTTTTCAAAGCAATATTTATCATTTTGAGTTGTTTCACAAGTGTTTAAGTTCTATGCATTTGTTTTATAAAGGTTATGTGAAAATGGGGACATTTTTAAATAGGACTGGCCGACCCATGGTATATTCTTGCAGTTGGCCCTACTATGAACTGCTAAAAAATATGGAAGTAAGAACAATCTACTTGAATTCTAACTTATAGTTTAGTACTATGTCTTATGATTAGTTAAAGCATGTGTCACTGGCATATTGTTTTAAATATTATTTTTATTTAGTAAAATACACTATTTTTTTAAACATGGGGTACTTTCCTTTTTTGTTGTCATAATTTATAATAGCACAAGAAAGATTGCCATTTGGTAAGGTACACATAGTAGATGATCATTATTGCTTAAATTTAAAATAGCTAGATTAATCATTGAAAAATGGTGCAGCATGACACACTTTGGATATGCATGAAGGTGAGGGAAATTTTCTTCAGTCACTTTGACCCATGATAACTACTAACTGACCCATCACAGGAATTTTAGACCTTCAAATTTATTGAACACATACCTCAAAAACTTAGGACATTTAGTTCTAAAGTTTGATACTCTAACCATATGTGGGTGATTCTCCAAAATCCTAACTATATTATGTCCCCGTAGCCTAACACAAAAATTGTTTAACAAAGAAAGTGTTTTCACTTTTTTAATAGTTAGAAATAACTTATCTGATGTGTTTCTACTCTTATTAAAGCAATAACTCATTTAGTTTTTTCTACAAACATTTTTGAATAACTCGAAAGTCACACTTTTGGCGTGTCCCCATTCGCTTTTCAAATGAACTTAAGTTATTTAAAAATTTTGTATCAACATTTCACAAATTCAATTTTTAGTACAAAATTAAGCATACTTAAAGGTGTAAAATAGCATTCTTTAAATAAATTTAATTATTTAAATCATGAAGATACATCGTTTTAAACTTTGTCCCCAGGTTTTCATGTCATTCTCCTGTCCTAGGAATGAGTTCAATTATTATAGATAAAAAAAGGAATTTTTAATCTGCTGTACTATAAAATTGTTTATTATCACCATTTTGTTGGATTTCTTGAGTATTTTGTTAATATGATTTGTCTGCTGTTCTCATTAAAATTTTGAAGTTCAAGAATAGAGTATGAAACATTTTTGCTGTCACTCATTTGGACAATATTTCTGTTTTAAATAAACAAAAAATTTTAACTCTACTCATAGTGTGTGGTTGAATTAAGAGGTTAGAATAGAAAAATAACATTATTTACCTTAAATATAATCCTGGTCCTACATAACAAGCAAATTGTATGGAACTCGACATACTCCTGTCCTAAAAAAAGAGTCATACTTCTGTCGTAAAAAAAGTCAAACTCTTGTCCTAAAACAATCACTTTCCTAGTGTTATTTCTCAAGCGTTGGTAAAGCATCCGGCATTCCATAGAATTGAAGGATCTATTTCCATTACATTAGTTTGAAAATAAGATTGATTTAAAAAAAAGAAAGTTAAATTTGGCAAACGATAAATAAAAAATGGATCAGTGGAATAATTCTATTTATCTATTTTTTGTTGCTATTCAGACGAAGTGTTCCAAAAAGAGATTTATTGGTTAGACATTTGTTCATCTAAATGTTGCTCGAGTAGGTAAGTGAAGCTACTATAAATTTCGCAGTTGCTTTAAATTAAAAGTAAAATATACGTTATTAATATTGCTGATTCCCTCTTTGTTTTTTTTATGTTTGTATTTCCTGAACCATAAAACAGTTCTCAGGTAATGAGAAGGTAACTTTTCTTTTTGTAAATTTTACCATACTGTGCATAGCTAACTTAAAGAAAGTTTTAATGTAGCAATTGATTTTATTTTTCACTGAAACGAATGTAAAAACCTATGTGGGACTTGTACTCTAATAAATTGGGGGTGTCCGTTTTGAGAGGTTTTACATAAATTTTGTTTTCTCATTCAAAGCGATTTATTGCATTAAGCATATTAAGCGTTATATTATTATACTGAGCATACTTTTTGATTCAGGCTTCAGTTATTTCTTTATTACTGTAGTTACATTTTAAATAACTCATGAAGAAATTCATTTTGTAACTCTCCTGGTGTTGCTTGTTAGCTTCTTGCTGTATGAAAATTTGACCCCCTCATTTGAGGGTGTAGCATAGTTAAAGTTAGTTCCCTCTATTTTCCCCTTAATAAGTTCCTAACAAAGAGTAAGTATAATTTCTTTCAGATTTTTTTCAGTAGTTTTATTTAAAAAATAATTGTGACTGGAAAATGTCAGGGTTTTGGAGAATCGACTAAGTGTCTCCCCATAGATTCTTGCCTCTTTTTTTTTTTTTTTTGTTTAGTGTAATTTTTTCTGCCAATTATTTTTAGTTTCAACAAGGAGACTGTTTTGGAAAGAATCAATCCATTTTGACATGAAGGTCTGAAAACAGAGGTCGAAATTAGCATCAGCTACTTAGGTGCCGTTGGCAACCAATATTTTTTTCTTAGGTGCCGTTAAAATAATGCATTTTGAAATCACCTGCTAAGTTTATACAAGTACCATAATTACTATTAACTTAATTTAGTGACAGGAAAAAAAAAAAACAAATTCTAGATTTTAAAAGTATTGAAAATATTGACAAGATGCAAAAGGATTGCAATCTCGAACACGATACGCAATTTTCCACAAAGTAAAAGTTTAGTGTTGGAATGATTTTGAAAATAAATTTATTCATTAAAAAGAAAAACAAATGCAGAAAATAAGTTAATCTGAAGTGGCATGCGACTAATTGTCAAAAAATATTAATATATTTACATGATGCAAAAGGATTGAAAGGTCAAAAGTGAGAATACACTCCCGCAAAGAACGTGCTCATTGTCCGCATGTTTTGAAAAAAATAATATATTATAAATTAAAATAAAAAAGAAAATAAGCTAACCTAAAGGTAGCATATGTAAAAACAAATTCTATATTTTAAAAGTATTAAAACATTGACAAGATGCAAAGGGATTGCAATCTCGAACACAATACGCAATTTTCCACTAAGTAAAAACAAGTTTAGTGTTGGAATGATTTTGAAAATTTTTTATTCATTTAAAAGAAAAACAAACGCAGAAAATAAGTTAATCTGAGTGTCATGCGACTAATTGTCAAAATATTAATATATTTACTTACAAGATGCAAAAGGATTGAAAGGTCCAAAACGAGAATAAATTTCTCACAAAGCACGTGCTCATTGTCCGCATGTTTTGAAATAAATAATATATTATAAATTAAAATAAAAAAGCAAATAAGCTAACCTAAAGGTAGCATATGTAAAAATAACTTCTAGATTTTAAAAGTATTAAAACATTGACAAGATGCAAAAGGATTGCAATCTCGAACACGATAACGCAATTTTCCACAAAGTAAAAGTTTAGTGTTGGAATGATTTCGAAAATAAATTTATTCATCAAAAAGAAAAACAAACACAGAAAACAAGTTAATCTGAAGTGGCATGTGTCCAATTGCCAAATAATATTATTATATTTACAAGATTCAAAAGGATTGAAAGGTCAAAAGCGAAAATAAACTTCCCGCAAAGCACGTGTTCATTGTCCGCATGTATTGAAAAAATAATATGTTATAAATTAAAATAAAAAAGAAAAAAGCTAACCTAATTGTAGCATATGTAAAAATAACTTCTATATTTTAAAAGTATTATAATATCGGCAAGATGCAAAAGGATTGCAATATCAAACACCGGAACTATTATTCCGAGAAGAACGTGTTCAGTATTGAAAATTGCATTTATGATGTGTTTTGAAAAACAATTAAGCGCAATTTAATAAATATCTTTAAAAATAATAATAAAAATAAAAAAAGCGAATGAACCGCCTAAACTAATCAACAAGAAAACTACTTATTGTTTTGAATCTTGCAGTAGGACAACCATCGATGAATCCAGTATCTTCTTTTTTTCCAAAATCTTTACAGACTTTACATACCATCAGGTCTTCACCCTTTCTTTCCAACCACGGAAACTGCTTTTGCCACTTGATGAAAGTTGCAGCGTTGACACTTTTCCGTGTACATTTAGAAGTCGCATCTACTTCATCATTATTTTTTTCTATTTCGACTTCATCGGCAATCCTTGGCCGTTTATTTCCGCTAGTATTTAGTGGCGTAAAATATGACTAAGTTACGTTTACTCATATTTTCAACAAATAAAAAATGATGGTAGCGATGATTAAAAAAAAAAAAGAAAGAAAAAAAGATGAGCAAAATCCTGTGCGAAAAAAAGGAATCCTCGTGCTCGCCGTGCGTTCGTGTTACGACGGGGGGGGGGGGGGGGGGGATCGAACTTGAAACATGAAAAAGATCAGCCTATCTGCTCAAACAACCCTGAGATGAGTCCGGTTTTGGAGGGCTGGGGCGATCGGGGGTAAACAACAAAGGGAACAAAGGGGAGAAAAGATTACTCCAGAAAGAGGAGGAATGGAGGGGTGTGCTTGCAATGACACTGGCTGCTACAGTTCGCGGGCGAAGGTGGAGGGGGGGGGATTGTTCAAGCTTTTCCGACTGAAAGCGATATTTCCAGGAAATTTGCCGTGATCGCAACGCACGCAGGTGTTTTTGGAGACAAATCTTCCGAAAGTGAAAGCTAAGTAGGGGGGAAAGCTAGGCGTCACAGTGACGACTACGTTTCAAATCGCGGTCGTCAAAATGAAATTTACAGTTGCAAAATACGACTAACGACCGCTAATTTCGAGCACTGTCTGAAAAGTCTTTGACAAGACTCTGAAGTGTCATCTCAACTTGCATATTAATGCCACTAAGAAGAAAGAATGTTTCAGGTTAATAGCATGCAAGTGTGTTTTCAAGCCAGAAATTCCGAATATTTTAAATTCCTCCTTGGTCATTTTCAATGTCGCAGATCCTCATTTTACCACGCAGGGCAGTCTGTCAGCCTTCTGCCCTTTCATTCCATGGAGTAAAATTATCTTTTACCCGTCAATATTCCCACAGTGCTCACAGTCTGTTAGGACTTACAAAAATAAAGATACTAAAAGCAAACAATATTAATTTTTCATGGTTTAGCAACGGTCGCTTGAACTTTTCGTCTGCTGGTATTTTGATCTAATATTCAGTGTTGGCCTCTGGGAAGGGGTCGTACAGATTTTGTTTTACAGGACTTGGGGCCCAAAATTTATAGATCCGAGCCTGTGTGAGGTGTTATTTCTTTGATTTTTTTTATGCAGTTGCAAATAAAATGCTTTAAACTGTTCATAATATAGTTTTATAGTTGCATTTTTCTTTGTTTTAGCCTAATTATAAGTTGATTTCAACTTATTGCAATATGTGGAGAAACTTCCATGATATTCAAGATTCATGGCATAGCATTACTGAAACAATCAACTTTTTTGGAGATAATCAAGCAGTTATTACAAATTTCACTGGTCCTGGAAGATGGAGTGATCCGGATATGGTATTTTTTATGGTTCCTAATATTGTTTATATCTTATTGTAAAATTATGACAATTAAAAGATTTAAACCTGTAAATGTATCTCTACGCTATGCAGAGTTTGAAATAAGGTTCAATTTCTAGGGGGAATGTCCCCCTTTACTGCACATTCTATTGAAGATTTTTTGAATTTGGGGAGAATTTTTATAAGTACTGAAAATTTGTTTAGAATTTTTCAATAATTCATTTTTATTTTATTTTTCTATTTATTCATTTTTAAGTAATAATATTTTTAGTGTAATATCAACCCCATTTTCAAATAATTATTCAGTAATTTTGTGATTTTATTTTATTATTTCATTTTTAATAAAATATTTTACTACTAAATAACACATACACATACACTCAATTATTTTTTTAATAGACCCTTTTCTGGATCTAATTATCCGAATGGGTTTCGGTCCCCATTGATTAGAATAATAATGCTACTGCGCAAAGACTTTTTTTCTGACGATCAAAAAGTTAAAGTAAAAAATTGCCTATACCTGTTGAAAATGGACTGTGGTTTTCAGCACCTTTCAGATCACATTTCGACCTGTGGATCAGAATCAGTTGATGTCGGCAGATCCGAATTCGTTGATGTTGGAGGATCAGTATTCATTGATGTCGGTGGATCGGAATTCATCGATGTCGGCGGATCGGAACTCGTTGATGCCGCCGCATTGGAATTTGTTAATTCCGGCAAATCTGAATTCATTGATGCTAGCGAATCTGAATTCGTCGATGTAACTTTAATTGCTTTGAATTGTCAGACGCTTTATTAAAAATTTATAAATTTTTCCAAAATGAAATAAGAGCTATGTTTGAATTGGAAAGGAGTTTGAAATTTTTAAAATGCAACGTTAAAACTCGCAAAGACAAAATGGCAAAAAGGATTTGATGCATTTCAAAATGAGACAAGTGCTTAAAGAAACACGTTGTAACCTATGACCTCTCTTATTTATTTGTATGAAATATTGTAAATTTGTAAGATGACATGGCGTTTCCTGTAGTGCTGCTCTCTAAGTTTGATGAGAGGGGGAAATCTGGATTGTGCTGGTGGGGGCGGGAGGGGAGAGGAAATCGTTCGCTCTTCGCCAATACTACGGCATGGAGAAATTTTTTTTCTCTTCTCCGCTTTCCTTGTCTGGAGTTCGTTATCGAGTTTAAGAATTTACGGGAAGGGGGGGAATCCCGCACGGACCTTTGGATTGCGCGGGATTTGCCGATTTTGTTCGCGTTTTGTGCAATCCCGCACTCTATTTCAAACCCCGCTATGTCATATCTCATAACTGGTCCTTTTTTCCCCTGATATTTAATCTGAAGTCTCTAGAAGTATGTATCTTCCTTACCTCCTTTTAAAAAAAATCTGATTTTCAAAACTTAAGCAGTAACAGATATTTTTCCACCCTAGCTTTTCTACCAATTTTTTTTTTGTAGGTCATATTGTACACCTAGTAACCTAGTACAATACCGCCACATCTACAAAAAACACTTTTCAAGAAAAATCAATTTTAATGTAATGCGCCTTAGCTTAAATTCTTATACTAGTAACACTGATGCATCTCAAAAATAAGGTTAATTTTTTTTTTGTTTATGGCTGTCTTGCATTCTAATAGAACTAATAAAAATGCACCAGGACATGCATATAATTCAAAATCGAATATTTTTTACTCATGGCAGTGCTGTATTAGGTGTGCAATATACAACCATTTGTGCAATTTTGCATTACTCAAAACCAGAGTAGAAATTAACTTACTGTGATCTAAAACCACTCAAATATCTCTCGTAAAAGAGCAAATTGCACTAAACGTAGCATT
Source organism: Uloborus diversus (assembly GCF_026930045.1). Classification (NCBI taxonomy): domain Eukaryota; kingdom Metazoa; phylum Arthropoda; class Arachnida; order Araneae; family Uloboridae; genus Uloborus; species Uloborus diversus. The sequence continues at coordinate 85,697,390 of NC_072740.1, read as the reverse complement.
TAGTCTCCCTGACCACAGTATCTGCCATTTGTTTGAGAGTTAAAAGTTCAATAACTTTCTGCTTTTCTAATGATGGTTTCTTGTAAATAGTAGCTTCCATGCTTATTTCCATTAAACTTCAGATCTCTTGAGTTCTAGTTGCTACACTGTGTCTGAAACATTCCATTTAAATCATTCTGTATTGATGCTGTATCCTTCCAATAAGCCTGTTACATTGGCTTATACTAATTTAAAATTTAACATATGCTTCCACTCTAAAAGTGCTGCTGTTGATTTTTTAATTTCAAAAGCATTTTTTTATCTGCTGTATGTTAATTTGTTAAAGATGTATTGGCTAACTTTTAAAACTTTATTTACTGTCTAAAATGAAACTTGTTGAGGAATCTACCGAGTTATACAAACTCATATTCGTTTTCCGAACAGGAGAAGGTGGCCTAAAATGATCCTCTTTGGAAAAAAATAACTTGTGTAAAATATTAAAAATTTTAAAATCCAACTTTTGCTTGATTTCACACTTCATGTTAAATTATAAACATATTTTAATGATTTTCGAAACCCTAATTCAATAATGAAAAATATTAGGACAATTTGAAAAAATGATCTAAGGATAATTTAACCCTCACCAAAGAGCAAAATGAGTTTTATTTTCAGTTAAAAAATCTTGTAAATTGTATGCTAACAATACTTGTAATTGCATTTGTGTAAAGGAATGTAAAAGAACATACTCCATTGGGCACACAAAGCCTTATTTCTGTAACATAGAGAGCTCTTTGTCTAAATAAGCAGGAAAGTTAGTTTGTTATGAAAGCTAACTTTTCAAATGTTTATGTTCTGACACATAATACAGTGATTAGTTGCATCCATAGACTTCAGTGCGCCTCCCCCCCCCCCCCCCCCCCGCCGCAAGACTTATAAATGCACCACCCCCTCATAAGAATTATTTTCAAATTTAACTTGGCCAACGGTTCAAAAATTTTACCTTCGGCATCGGTGGCCAATGCTAACTTGGATGAAACATCGGCTAATCAGCCTTCAAAAACATCTAAGTGCCAATGTATCACTGATATTTTTCAGGGGAAAAAATTTAACTTTTATGTATCAATTTTTTTACTGCTTAGTTAAAAGTAAGTACAGCATAAGGCTCGAAATCAAACAGTAATAGAACCAACACTAGTTTTGGGTTACGAAAATATACTGCGTTTCGGATCACTACCAAAATTTTCACAACATTGCAGACACTTATCAAACACTCACTTTGAGAATAGTTTTAAGAATTTTTTGCTCTTAAATTGAAATAATTACAGTATGTATTAGCATATTAGTTAAACAATTTAGAGCAAAAAACAAGGCCGAAGGTAAACCAGTGTCACAAGATAAAATTTCCGAAATAGTTTCCTCCCGAACAACCTTTTTTAACTTAACACTAAACAAAAAAATATTTGCATATTCTAACATATAATCTGGCCCTTGATTGAAGATTAAAGCAGAAGATTACTGCATCAGAAGCTCAGTCATAAGAATAGGGCAGGAAACGCCGATTTCAAGGTCTGTATGGTGATTAAAATCTCTAAAAAGTCATTATATATGTTTTTCCTTCTCGCTCTTACGGCCTAAATCGCTGAAATCCTTATTTATAATTTTATAGCTCGTTGCCTTAGAAAAATGGTTGCATGCTGTAAGTTTTCTTTCACAGTATTTTTTTTAATTACTTTTTAGGAATTGAAAATGAAAAAAAAAAAAAAAAATACATTTTCTTAAATTCTACCTTTAACTCCCCCTCTCCCGATTATATTACATGAACTAATTAAGAAAATCATTTCTCCACAGCAACTAAAGAAGGCGAAATCCAGAAATTTAATTTAAGGAATTTAAAATGTTAAAAAATTTACATAAATGCTTTTATTATTTCAAGCCAATAATATCTTTCAGATAACTCTCGCTCATTTAACCAAACAATAATTATCCACTAATAATGATGTTTAACAATATTTTTAGCATACCGTATGTACTCGCGTATAAGTCGAGAAATTTTGTCCAACAAATGAGATCAAAGGAAGGGGGGTCGACTTATACGCGGGTCAAATTTTCCGAAAATATTTTTCCGATCAACGAGAGCTGGGAAGCTACGAGAAATACTGATGTGCGGTTACAGGTAGTTGCTGATAAGTTGATCGTGTGAAAAAGTAAACTTATTCAAAAATAATAACTAATCAAACCTAAATAATACACATAAATAAAGGTAATTTTATTCCTCCTTATTAAGGATCAAATCAGCAATTAACAAATATCGTGAAACGTATGAAAATATTTATCGTCAACAGTCACGCCATTCAGACTGAGAGTGCGTTCGACGAGCACGACCGGGAGCGACCGGTTAGTTAATCACGTGACAGCTAATGATCACATGCTCAAATCAACCAATCAAATGCTTAGAATGGTAACCGCCGTGGTAACCGGTTGATCATAGAACGCCGCGGTTAGTAACTGGTTACTTACCGGTTGACCGGCGAGGTTCGTCGAACGCAACCTCTGATATCATTGACGATTCTGCAGCCGCCGATGTATACGATGACGCGGTGATGACGGAAGCGGACTTTAATGAACTTTTTTTTGCGTCCGACTCGGAATCCGAGTTTGAAG